>NW_004955413.1:13430833-13457760 GCF_000276665.1 Chinchilla lanigera
ATGGTACTATTTTTGATATATACAAAACATATGTACAGCATATATATAAGTGATATACTATATACATGATAAAACATAAAATAGCATTTCATAATTCTGAAACACAGTGTAATTGGTAAACATGACCAGTATCTTTGAAGTAATCTATGAACCACTCAGAGCCCTCCTTCCTCTTTTCTACTCTAGACCAGCTAATTAAACACTTCCTTAGATTTTATATTTATAATTCTTTTATCACATGTACTACTAAAATGAATCATTTGGCTTTGTACATTAACTACATAAACATGATAAAATTAGGTATGCAATCTTTGGGAGCTTATCTTGTTTTTTTTTTTCTCAAAATAAAATAACTTTCTTAAGACTCATCTACTTTGCTGAATTAGTGCACTTATGCTCACACTGGATAATATTTCTGTGCACAGACAGACTTCATTTATTCACTCCTTTGTTGATCACATGGAAAATAATTTGACATTTTCCTAAAGCCAAGTATTCACATATCCTGTAATCCAGCTATTTCATTTTTGGAAAAAAATTCTTGTACACCTATAAGGGGAGAAATATGCAGAAATATTTATAGTAGAAGAAAGTTTAATTATATTATTATTTGTAATTAATATTTAATCATTATATATTATTGGTACAACCAACAGGATCAATAGTGTGAATAAGAGGATTTAGAAGGGTTTTAGAGATGCCCTGTAGATTGAAGAGGATTATTAGCTTTATGTTACCTAAATTATTTAACATTCAATGTTCAAAAATATCTTTGCAGTATTCCCATGTATCAGGTACTTTTCTATGTATAGGGAATGTAACAGTGAATAGAATAGAAGTGATTGCCATTATAGGGGTTTTATTGTGGGTTGCAGACATTAAGCACATAAATAAGTAACATATTAAAGAGTGCTCTTTGCTGTAGATAAATATAAAGCACCATAAAGTGATAAACCTAATGGGATATCTGATGTAGATGTCATAGACAAAGGAAGATTTTTATAGAAGTGATGTATGAATGGAAACCTCACGGAGGTTGTGGAAAAGATAATTTGTTCATCTCATGGAAGAATTGCAAGGAGCATAGGGTTGGAATGTATTTTTATTGATTCAGAAAAGCAACGAGTATATCACTGTAGTTGAAATAAAATTTGTAAGAGGAAGGAAGATTGGATATAGCATTGGAGAAACAGGCCGGGACTGGATTACATAGCCTTTGCTCTCTGACTTTGCCCCTTATCCTGGATGTGGACTTTCCAGTGAGTCTGCGCAAAGGAGTTAGTTAACTAACATGTTTTATGTTACACAACCATCACACTGGATGGTATGTGGAAGAAGTCCACAGGAAAGTCAGAGAAGAAGCAGGAAGGTGGCTAGAGGAGGAGCAACTCATTCGATGAAGGAGTAGCAGGTTTTGCCCCGACGGTAGACTGGAGCCCATGAGAGATGATCAGATGAGGGAAGCATTTTGAGAGTGGAAACAAAAGGATTTATTTGTTGATAGACTGCTTATACATAAACGTATACGGTGGAAATTCAAGAGTAACTCCAGTGTCTGAGCAAGGTAGTGAAAGATGATGTAATGTAGAGATGGAAAACAATAAAGTAATGGGAACATTTGATCAGAAAAATCAAGTGTCTGGTTCTGGATATTTTCTATATGAGATCTCTATCAGACTCTCAAGGGGGAAAAAGTTGTCAAGTAAGTATTAGGTAAGTTATGTGAGAGTTTAGGGATAGAGATTTCAATTTATGTTGATATTTATGGCAATAGAATTACAGTAGATCAACTAAGTGGTTGGTATAGATAGAGAAGGAAAAGAGGCATGAAGAAGATGCCCTGATAAAACAAGACTGCAGTAAAGATCTCTGATCTTCCCCAAACCCTCTGCCCACCATCCTTGCCATATATCTTGTGGAGCCTTCCCAATCCTGACTCTGGGTTCTGCTCTGCAACTTATTTTTGCCTATTGGAGACTAGCAGTTGTGGTGGCACTGGAGCCTAACCAAAGGATTTGTACATCTTTACTGTGTTCTTTACATTTTTAAAGCTTTCAGTGATCACAAACAAGTGGTGGCATGCCTGCCATAGGTTCACCACCACGGCACTATACCCTGAGTAGCACTGAGTTTAAGAATGACTTTCAAGGACCATGATGGTAGCAATTTATCGTTGAAACACTCAGAGTGACATCTAGGATGTAGATCACAAGGAAGATTCACAAAGGATACTGAAAAAGTCATCATTAAGGAAATATAGGATAAATGATGTCCAGATCCGCAGGGGATGGCAATGTTTCAAGGAGAGGAAAGTCAACAGATGTGACAAATGCTACTTAGCGTTAATGCAAGTTGAAGACTAAGAATTGATTATTGCACTTGGCAAAAGGATTTCATTAATGCCCTTCATTAAGAGTAGTGGGAAGAAAAGCTTAATTCAAGTAAGTTCTGGAGAGAATGGCAGATGACCAAGCAGAGATACCAAGAGTTTTGCTGTAAAGGGCAGTAGAGAAATGGCCTCATAATTATAAGGGGACATGAGTTGGAAGATAATGTTTTTGTTATATTACAGATTGTTTATATGTGAACAATAGTACAAAGGGGAATTATAACAGATAACAAGGGAGAAAAGAAGAATAATTATAATAGCAAAGATCTTCAGTATGTAGGCTGGGATAAGATCTGGTGAAAAAATATGGAGTTGCCTCTAAGTAGGAGACCAGAAATTCATGTACAGATACAGTGCTGAAGGCAAGGTATAGAGGACTTTAGATGAAGTTAGTTTGGTAGAGTTTCAGTGAAAGTGTAAAGTGTTTCTCTGAAGAACTTTTTAAGTTGGTAAATTAGGAATTAAGTTATCTGAGGGTGAGGGGGAGGTATGTGGAAGACAAAATTCACAGCAGGCTCCCTATGACACATATTCCTCCATATTATTCACAGATTTGAGTATGGTGGCCTCTGGTGTGAGCAGACATCAGTGTTGTGACTATATTTTACTATGCAGTTGAAGGAAATTATACTGAATGGAACTGATCTAATGTAATCAGCTCTCTAAAAGCATACCCCTCTACTCCGCCAAATCTGGTTATAGAATCTGCAATCAGAAGGATATCTGAGAAGAAGAAATGAACAGTCATGTCATAACCACCAAAAAAGGCCACCTGGTAAGTAACTGTGGAGTCTTTTGAGGCTAAGAGTGGTCTCTGGCCAGATACAGCACTAAAATGGGAATCTCCATCCTGCGGCTGAGAGGAAACAAATTCTCTGAACATCAGTGAGCTTAGAAGATGCCCTCAGTCACAGAACTGAACCACGGCTCTGGCCAACAACCTGGTAATATCTGAATAAGATCCTGAGCAGAGAATTCAGTCATGCCACACTTGGATTCTTGAGTATAAAAAACCGTGAGACAATAAATATGTGCCATTTTAAACCATGAGGGTGATAAGAGTTTGTTACAGCCACAGGAAACTAATATGTGGTGTTAGAGATTGGAATTAGGAAGAAAATCATTCTAGAGAGAGCATGAAATATTTGCAAAATATAGAGTGATTAATAGGCAGGGTGGAGGACACATGTGAGATTTGATGCCCTAAATTTAAAGTCAGACTCATCAGAAAGGAAACTTGGATAAAAACACACAAGCCAGGTGTCAGATCTAATACAGTTTTTGGTGTAGGCAGTTGAGCATGCATGGGGGAAGGAGGTGATGAGGATAAAGTTACATGCCAAAGGATTATTATGTTAGAATGAACTACCAAACGGAAAGCAAGAAAGTGAGGATGAAATGAGGCTATTGTACAGTGAAACCTTATGTTCAGTGGGCTGAAGGTGGTTAGTGGTATTTTGAATTTATAAGAAGTGGATAAGCTCTGAGTCTGCATTAATAAACCAGTCAGCCTATAGATTCATTTTGATATCTTTTGTCCACTTTTGCATCAGTTTCCTGAGTTTTGACCACTGTGTACTGAGCAGATTTGCTCTTGAGCCTCCTCTATTTGAGTAGGGATTCATCATTTATGGGTCTCTTGTCCCAAATTTTGGGGAAATATTTCAGAATTCATCTTTTCCTCAAATATGAAAATTTTTCAGGAAAAGCTTGGTTATTATTTATAACTCTCTATACACATTAGCAATTTAAATATTACACACAATTTTGGAATAATGCTTCTGTTTTTGTTAAGCTAAATTTTTTTATCTCTGAAGCTTAGAAGAAGACTTTCCTTTTGTGGCACTAGGGTTTAAATCTTGGGACTTTACACATTTCTACATCCCCAAAGCTTTTTGTATTTCTTTTTTTTTTTTTGAGAGTCAGCGGTAGAATTTTATTTTTAAGAATACCGCAAGTAACAAATGGCAATTACATAAAGAAACCCAAAGGCGCTTATACTCCTAAACAAAACGTTTTTCACGCAGGAAAAATCTTGATGCTATCACCAAAACCATGGGACCAGCTCATTTAAGATTAGTAGCTTCTGTAGAGGAGGAAGGGGTAGCCTTCCTACCCCAGCTTTTCCCATTCACTTCCGTTGTTCAGGTTCTGATGAAGCTTGTCCAACTCACTGCGCTTGGGTAGATGCTCTCAGCTGGAAGGACTGCCAGTCTCTTAATATTAGCACCAGCAAGCAGAAGGACATTGACATTACAGGTCTAGGTTAAGAATCTGGGATGGGTCTCATCGGAAAATTGAGCTGTACAAAAACTTAGTTTAAAGCCACTCTACAGAATTTATGAGCTTTAAGACATTTACTCCTTTCAGAGCTGTGGGACACGAACTCACAGACACTACATAGATAATGAACAAAAGTCTGTAGAAAAACAGGAAGGACAGTATAGAAATATTTATAGAAGGAAAGGGAATTCAGAATGAAGTAGTATTCACAGGGGTTAAAAATCATTTATCTTTAACCATAATGAGGCCCCTGCGAGCTCCCAGAACCTTGGCTTTCTTCTTCTTCCATTCTTGCTCGTGTTTCTTCCGTTGCTCTTCCCTGGTCTGGAGAGGAGGTTGTTTGTAAGTTTTCTTATGGAAGCTCACTCTGCTCATATGTTCATTCAGAGAATTATTTTCTTTAGACTGCCCCCATGGTTTCAACTTTCCTTTATGTGGCTCATAGTTGAGCGGACGAGACAAACTTGCTTTGAGATCAAATACAGGCTTCTTACTGGAGACAGGAGTCTGCGTCCCCGTGGTTGTCAGCTTGAATGGGGTAATAACAGCAGCAGCAGAATTCCCCTTGTTGGTCTTTAACATGGGTGTCCCAAACACAGCCTGGCCTTTTGCCGTGTTCCCACACATGGTCACATGTGGAGACTTTCTGGCTGGAGTCTTGGTCAGCGAGCGCTTATGCTCATTATCTTTAGTAGCAGCTGAAAACCCGACGTTCATTTTGTCGCTGAGAGACCAGCGTGCTTCACGGACCCTTTCAGACTCATAGCGCTCCTCCTGGCAGGGCCTTGGGCCTGGCCTTGTGAGCGCCGCTGGCTGGCGGGAGTGCAAGCCACGGAGAGGATTCCTGGAGGCACAGGTGTCATTACCCCTCGCTCCCTGCTGGGCTGCTTCTTCAGTTCATGAGATGAGTGATGTTTCTTTCTTCTTTTAATATATTCATCAATGGACTCCATTTCCTTAAAATGAGCCTCATGGAGCTTTTTAAAGTTTGGGGTAGTGACTGCAGTTCTTTTCTTGTTCCCAAGTTTGGAAAATCCATCTGTATAGTGAGAACGTTTTTCTGAAGGTTCCTTTGAGTCTTCGTTAGCATTTATTTCAGCTTTTCCTGAGGAAACTGCATACTCTTCTCCAAGGCTCTTGTCTGGTAGAGAAGAGATTTTTCCAGTAGTTCCAAGATCCCAGTTTTCCTGGTCTTCTTGATTCTGCAACTCGGTGAAATGACTCAGGCTTATCTCAGAATGATCCTGGAAGACAGGGTCCCTGTGGACTGTCTTGTGCCGCCTCCTTGTTTTGGTGATATGGTCCACTGGCTCCTTCTCGGCTTGTTCCCCGCTGGTAATCTGTGCCTCAGTCTCATCACAGGAGGATGCAAAAGCTTGACTTTCATCCTGATTCTTATTTTCCTGTTGTGCTTCCTGTTTAAGGTGGGTTTTCAAAGCCTTTAACAGCTTGTTTGCCCTCAGGTTAGCCCGGAGGCCCAGCCTCTTGGCCAAATTCTGTAAGTCGCTGTATTTCAAGGAGCCTAACTCCTCCGCGGAGGGCACGGTCATCATGTTCTGGCACTCCAGACGACACAGAGGATCAGCACACTGGCCTGAAGGGCGTCGTTCAAAACTCTGGCCGCTTTTTGTATTTCTGAGACAAGATTTTTCTTAATTGCCCAGGCTAGGCTCAAACTTGTGATCTTCTTGCTTCGGCCTCCTAGAATAATGGGATTACCGGCAAGTACCACCACACCTAGCTGATATTTTTGTTTTCTAAAAATTAGAGTACTTTTTGGTTCTGTTAGACAAGGGGTTGGCAAACTAAGACCTAGGGGCAAAATCTGTCCATCTGTTTTTGGTTAACAACATTGTATAGAAATGCAGCCACACCAATTAGTTTGTACACTGTCCAAAGTACATTTGCACTGAAGGTCAGAGTTCAGGAGGTTCCATGAAGACTATATGACACACAAAGGCTAAATAATTTAACAATTGATCTTTTTCAGAAAACAATTGTGAACCCTGCCCAAGTAAGTCTGTGCTCAAACTGGTTGGTTTTTATCATCTCAGTGTACAGGATACAAATTCTTAGAATTGAAGTAGGAAATTGGGAACATTAATAGTAAAAGATCAAGACATGCTATGGAAATTTGCATGATGTTTCCTATAGCATTGCATAAGGTGAGAGAAACTCAAGCAAGGCCAATGTGGGCACTTTAACAGAGGAAATGTGCCCTATCCTGTGTTTTAGGAGAAGAGAAGGAAATGTGTTGGAAAGGATGACATGGTCTGAACACTGGTAAGTTCTGGGATGTTTCATAACCTGGTATAAAGTTTTTTTTTCCCTTTTTGTTTCAGGGAGACAGAACTTTGTTTTTGGAAGATCTTATCTTCACCCTGACAACTCACAGATCGGTAGAAAATAATTCTTTGCTAGCTCTATTTTGCAGACCTAGTATTTTGTATATCTACTAAACTATGCATTGTATCTGCATTTAGAAGTAAGAGGAGTAAATAGTGGGTTTCCTGTGAAAAGAATACAACCACTAGAGAAATAACCTCTTCAAACTAGTTTGATGCCACAAAAACTATACAGAAAATCTTTAAAGCCACATCACACAAAAAATTCGAGGGACACTCTCTTTCTTAAACCAAAGCATTGACATATATGCATACTTAGTGTTAATATTACTTTTCTTCTCTTTAGTTTTCTGAGTCAAGCCTAGTCAAGTCTCTATTTAAAATAAATATCTTCCAAATATCTTCAAAGAGTAGCCTTCAGTTCTGATATTTGTTTCCATCAGTTTTTGCTTATTTGAACATTTGGTTTTGTTATTTTTTGAATTTGTAATCTGTTTATGATTTCCCTTTGTTGGTGCCTTAGTTACCTTTCTGGGAGCAGAGACAAAATACCTGACACCCAAATTTAATGGAGTGAAGGTTTATTTACCTCACAGTTTGTGGAGGTTTAAATTCACAGTTGGCTAGCCACAAAGCAGGGAGGCATGGCAGAGGGGTATCACAAAGCAGAAACTGTTCATGGCATACATAAAGCAGCAAAAGCAGCAGGCAACAAGCCAGGACACTCTTTGTATCCCTCCAAGCCTATTCAGACTACCTACCCTTAAGGCAGGTAGCACTCACACCCAGGGTGAGGCAGCCTTAATCCTAACATCGCACCATGAATCAGTCCCAGCATCACACCCTTGATCCCAGAATCACACACTTTAAATCCAGCCACTTCCAAAAAAGCTTCACTTATAACTACGAGAAGCTTTGGGGGGACATCTAGACATAAGCCATAACAGTCAGCTTTGGGTCTACTGTTTCATCTTTTTAAACTTAGTGTAAGCATTCTGTTGAATTTTTTTTTTTTTTTGTATCAGGAATTGAACTCAGGACCTTGTGCTTGCCAGACAGGTGATGTGCCATTGAGCTGTATCCTTGGCCCCTTGTTAAGTTTATACTTGAAAAGAATATACAGCCTCTGTTGGAGATAGCATGCAGAAATAGCAATATTGATTATACATGCATTAGTGGTGGCTCAAAAGTAGTATTATATTTCAGTTATCATAATGGTAATCTTTACATTTTAAATGTGCATATTTAACTCAGTGTCTTCTCATTTTTATTTTATTCTCCTCCCCAATAACCTAAAATCCTTAAATATTTAACCTCAACACACTTTCTTTCCATCCTCCATGATTTTATCTAACATTTCATCTTGTCTTCTGAAGTCGAAACCTGATTTTGTTCCTTTTGTTAGTTAATGCTTTTTTCCAGTCAAAGTGGAAGTTTCTCTTCTTTTTCTGTAGTATTTTCTTCTTTTGGAAACAAAATTGAGAATTTTCTGTGCTTTCTCTTTTAAATGTATCGCCATGGAAGATCAAGTACTCTTGATCTTATCACTCAGATTTCTTGAATATATTTCCTTTTCCTCACTCTCCTTTCTCTCTCTTTCACAGAAGAGCAGCTGACCCTTATCTCTGCCAGATCACGGTTGGGACCCTTGCATCACCGGTGTTACTACCTCGACTCTGCTCCCCTCAGCTCCGATATTCACACACGGCAGTTCGAAAGGCCTTCCTAACAGAAACTTCAAGTCTTGGTCAAAATCATCAGAGACCTTCACTGCTTTTAGAAACAATATAAATGCCTTCATGGGGCCTAACAAGCTGTAATCTCCACGTTTACAGCCTGTTTCTCTCTACTTCCTGCGCCCATATTCACTGTTTTCCGTCATTCTGAGCATCTTTCAGCTCTCTGATCTCAGCTTCTTTCATCTGTGGGCAGCTGTTCAGTACTTCCTTCTAACTCTTGTTGGTGTTCTTTGGTTAATTTCTGTTCACTCTTTAGACCTCAGCTTTGCAGTACACTAGAAAAATACTCTAAAGAAACTTCTAATTTTGGTGTGGTATCATAGTTATTTGTTATTATATCTCCTAGTAGCCCTTGGCTGATTTTTCTGTTACTGCTTTTTGAAACTGTCTCTCCATTTCAGTAGATACTAAAAACTAGGATTGTAGGAGTCAAGGCAGCAGTGCTTAGCATACAAAATCACATAATAAATATTTGATTAATTAAAGTTGAATGGATTTTTCAAAGCATAAATTGTTAAATATAGGTGCTATTCTGGAAATATGCTTACACTGGAGAAATACACTTTGAGAAATACACTAGGAAAGTAAAGGCAGAATTTAGTAAGCAGGGGTTATAGGTTGAGTCCAACCAAGGGGAAAGAAATATGGAAATGTCAAAAATCAAGAAGGCGGTGAAGAGACCCTGCAGCCTAGAAAATAGTACTAAATAGAGAGCTCCGTGTATTATCCATCATGATACAAATGGAAGGAGAATATTGACAGTGATAGAAAGATAAATGAAAATTGTAGGCTACTATTCTTTGAAACTTAGGGAATGCATGATCTTGAAATAAATCACTTAATCTCTTAATGTCTCATTTCAACTATTGAGTATATAATGAATGAGTCGTATTATTAACTACTAGATGGGGTATTGTGAGACTTAATTTGCTAATGTTTACAGGGTCCTTCAGATTGTCTGATTAAAAGTATAAAGTATCATCATTATTATACTATAAAAGATTATGTAAAATTTTGTTTTAATTTCATAAATATGAAATTATACCTTCCTATTTTCAGTTAAAGTACTCTGAAATTTATACATGTAAATTGGAGCATGTTTGAAACCAGGTTTCCAGACACTAACATTTGTTGCTGTCCTTGCTCTCTGTAGATAGCAAGGACAGCAATGCAAAGTAGACTTTGTCTGCTTTTCTGTTGTCCAGAAAGTTCACAAGACTTTAGCTCAATAGACTGGAAAGAGCTCAACTCCTTTTGATATAGTATTGCCTGCATGAATTGAGAGTGTTGTGTTATGGTTACTTTTTTTCCCACATTTTCCTGTTTTAATGAATGAGTTCCTCATTTTTAAATGTGATTAGTTTTCTATATTTGGCAATACTCTTCCCACATGTTTAACTGTCCCCTTGAAAGTGTGCACCAAGGAAATACCCATAATTTGAATTATTTTTCTTGGAAACACCTTTCTCTTCATGAGTTCCTTGCTTTTTTCTGGCTTGGTTGCACCCCACCCTACCACATCCCATACCTGCTACAGACCCTGAAAATATAGTGGAATGTGCCCTTGGGTTTTTTTCCCCCCCAAACTCATTGCTTACATGTTTCTAGGTTTATTACCTGTTCCTTCAGGTTTACTTAAAAATAAGTATAGAAGGTGAGCTTTTGGTGATGTGGTCTACCTCAAAATGTTATTTTATCTAAACATTTTGTTGACGGTTTCAATATAGAATTCCAAAATATCTTAGCAGTATTAAAGAAAGTAGTTTTGACATTCTAGATGTCTTCAAAGGCCTCAGAGTCCTCTACAGCCGCTAGGCCATGCAGTTTAGGAATGGCTGTTACACGTACACATGCATGCATGCACACGCACCCTTTTATGTACAAACACACACATACACACAAATGCACCCTTGGGTGTACAACAAACACTTGTGCTCACACATGTATCTTTTCAGAAAATTATTTTGTTTTTGTTTTTTTCATTCTGTGGGTTTTTTCCACTCTTTTGTTTATTTTGGTCTTTAATTATTTTGCCTCATTTTTCATTACAGAATCTCATCAAATATCTGATAATAATTGCCTAAGCATAGACATTTAAGAATAAAATATGTATTGGGTACTAATTTGAGGAAAGAATTGTCAGCAAATAACTCTCTAAGGGCATTGGTCCTCAACTCCACTAAATGTAAAACATATTTTAAAAAGCTAGTATTTTATTAACCTGCTTTCACTACCTTAAAGGAAAATTATAGTATAATATAATTTATGAACTAATTTTTATATATATATATATATATAATTAACCAAAAATATCATGCTATCCAAAAAGGAAATAAGCAGAAAATGATTCATAATAAAAAAGTGTATATTAAGTTGTTCATCATCAAAAATATCCACTTTATTGTGGACAAAATGAAAGAGATGGGGGCACGTACAAATATAATCTCTGAAGGTCGATGTTTTAAGGACTGGCTGAAATAAGTGAGTTGGAAAACAATATTGATATCTGAAATACCATGAGAAATACTGCTTTTTGAAAATTAGATTTTATTGTACATAGAGTATATGATGTTAAGAGACACATGAATATATGATAAAATGGTTACAATAATTAAATTAATGACTATCTCCATCATCTCATATTTACTATGCTAAAAATACGTATAATCTACTCATTTAGCAAAAGCCCTGAATACAGCACAATATTACTAACTACAATCCCCATGTTGTAGGTTAGATTTTTAGATTTATTTGACTGTTACTTTGTACCCTTTGATCTGTCATCCTCTTTTCCTTCATTCCATCCCAACTTTGATGGTCACTCCCAGTGTTTTGTTCTTTATCTCTGTTTGACCTTTTATAAAAAGAACCCACATATAAGCAAGATTATGAAATATGGTTCTTTACTTCCGGATGATTGTACTTTGCACAGTATCCTTCAACTGCCTCCTCCGATTGTGCCAAGTGGCAAGTTGTTTCCTCTTTTAAATGCTGAAAAATATTCATTGTGCAGACATGCATTTACATTGTGCAGACATGCAAGTATATTAAGTATATTATAATATACTTGCACCAGAGTTTCTTCCACTGATGGACTCATAGACTGTTTTCATGCCTTGATTATGGTGAATAATGCCGTATGAACATGGAGCTCAGGTATGTTAAGAGGTGGTGATTTCATTTCCTCTGGGTATATACTGGAAGAGATAGCGTTGCTCTTGCAAAGTGGTTTGGGTCATATGAAAACACCTATGTTTATGTGTCAAAGTTTGTATGTTATGTAAAATGAAGTATGTCATAGATATACATGACTTTCTCCCCCTTGACATTATTATTTACTTTAATATCAGAAATGTTTAGTGGTTGGGGGTAATTTTGCATTGTATATGAGTTTCACGCCTGAGAGAAGAGCTCTGTAGTCTGAGACTCTTACTCATCAAACACAGGAGTGCTCCCTATTCTGATGGGGTATTGCTTCCATCCACCACTCTGTGAATCCCTGTGCTGCGGTGCTCAGGTTGAGAGTCAGAATTGTGTTTTGGAGAAGCTCAAGGACCAGCTCATCCCCAAGCACTTTCTCTGCTTTCTGATCACCCCCTCTCTGCTCTGTGACTTTTGTGGCTGTCTCTGATGCCCTCTGGGTGGGGGTTAATGTTTCAAGATGTGCCTCCCACCCTGGAAGTGGTCAGGACCTGTGTTAGAGTCTGATGCTACTGATGAAGCTCTCAGCCAGTTAGTCCTTTGCACACCTGCCCTTTCTGTCCTTGACAGCATCCGGTGAAATTCTACAGAAGCATTCAATGTTAAAAGGTGAGTAAAGATAATATACTTCAAGTAAAAATGTACTCTAATCATGATAAGTAACTGTACATAAATGGAATGAAATAAGATCTATTGAAAGTTGGGAAATATGTCTGTTTGTTCAATATCTTATCTTCTGTTCTTTCCCTTACCATCGCTAACCATTTTCTGCTTATGCTAAGAATGAAATGGCTACAATCAGTTCTGATCTCAGTAGTTTCCTCTTCTCTTTTAGGTCTCAACTATCCTATACTCGGCACTACACCCTACTCTGTAGAATCAGTGAGGGAGTAAATGTATTTTAAAACTGTGTGACTTTAACAAAAAGTAAATGAGTGGAGTATTTTTTTACACATGTAGCATATTCTATATTGGCCAAAAAATGCAATAAAATTTAAGAAAAAAATGCAGAGTCACAAAAGCTTTACTGGTTTCAAATAAGTAGACTGGTAGGACAGTATAAATATTCTACCAGGTAAAAAATGGATTTTGGTAATGTTTTGGTTACTTTTCTCTCATTGCTGGGACAAAATACCCAACACCCAAAATGAAGGAAGGAAAGGTTTATTTAGCTTACAGTTTGTGGAGGTTTCAGTCCATGCTTGGCTTGCTCCGAGGCAGAAGGTGGCAAACCAACAAGAGCAAAGGGGGGAATGGCAGCCGAAGAGCAAAGCAGCCAGAGTAAAAGGGAGGAATGGTGACAAGCAGCTTCTTTCCCTGCCTTACTTTGTAAACAGGCTACCCCCACCTAAGGGACATGTAGCTCTCACATAATCATTGCCCTTCTCTTCCACAGGCTCAGGATGTATACAAAGTAAGCACCCTGGCTTCCTGCGGAGTCACTTAGCCAAACCTCTAGACTCCCCAAGTTGACACAATGTATCAACCATAACAGGTAAGAAAGGTACTATCACTCTAATTCTTCACTAATTCATCTAAAAAATTTAAAATGCAAAATTACACACATATTTCATACACATATATCTTTATCTAAAATCAAGAAAATGTGATTTCTTTGTGAGATATTTCATTATGGCAATAGTGTACTTTATCATTTTGTAGTATGTTTTTATTTACATAATACTATGTGATCTACATTAACATTTCAAATATGAACCAATACATTATTTGGCTATGTTATATGTTGAAAGATGAAAAATGTGATGCTTTAACCAAATTGACTATCATTATAAACAGAAGTGTGTGAATAGAATGGATTCTTAGTTTCAGGATACTTTTACTTTTCATATTCACATTTTACTCTTACAATTCTTATTTTTGTGATGTTCTTACTATTCTATTTTAAACAGTGTAGTTATGACCACAGAATGCCACCTTTTATGCCCTAAGAGTTTAGGAATTTTTATTTCTGGAAAAGGAAATCATGAGATTTAAAGTAACATTTAATCAGTTTTCTTACACTTAGTCTAACTAATAAGGCTGAGGATGAAAATATTTATAAATCACTATTTCATCCCGGAGAAGTATCTCTCAGAAAGCAGAACTCCCTGCAGTTTCTCATAATCCAATACAAGAAATGTAATACAGTGAACTGATTGTACAGGTGTGTTTTTTTTTTTTTTTTTTTTTTGGTACCGGGATTCAAACTCAGGACCTAGCACTTGCCATGCAGGTGCTGTGCCACTGAGCTATATCCCTGGCCCAGGTTGTACAGGTGTGAGAGGAGCTATAGACCAAACAGGAAAAGGTAAGACATTCTACAGACTGGAAAGAAAAGGAAGGCCCTACTCAAAGGTTAAAGGAAGTGTGGGTTACAGCTGGTGGGCCAGGGTGACTGCAGATGCTTCAACAATAGAGATGTCTGGCAGAAGCAAGAGGAGAGATGCAGATGATGTCAGAGATGATGCTTTCATGAAGAAAATTAGAAAATCACTGGCTTCCTTATATACTGTACTGTCAGGGAGGCCCAGTGGTGGAATCTGACTGAAAGCCAGCTTCCATGGAGTGCTGGGAATGAAACCTTAGAGATCAGTTTTCTGATAACACAGAGCGCAGGGAGGGGAGAATGGACTGGATTCTACCAGAAAACAGCTCAGAATCACAACCAGCCATTCCTTAATCTACTTGGCTTAGAGTCTCATCTTTTTACTTACATTTACATTTCACACAACTTCATGTATAGGCCTAAATCAATCAGTTAAAATGTGAGTCAAACACCTCATAGAATCATTTTGTCAATACCTTCTTAAACACACCACACCCCCCTCACACCCTTGACCCTCTAATCTCATTCTTGATGAATAGCTCAATCACTTGGTATCTCATGGTTAATCTTTATAAAAGTCTAAGAAGGTAGAATCTGCTTCTATAAGGGCAGCATTTACGACCAAAGCAGGCTGTGACTGTACTCAGGCATGGAAAAATAGGCATTGTGATTTTGCTTTTGAGACTTACCAGAGACTGTACAGTTTTTTGTTTACTACCAACACTTTGAGCATCATTTCTATCTGTTAGAGAGTCAAGTGGCAAAACAGCTTGTACCTTAGCTTGGTCCTGTTATAGAGTCTCCTGCTCCTTCTGGCTGAATTTAAAACCATCAAAAGTAGAACTCCTCCACCTTCTCCAGTAAATGGACTAGGGAAACACATCAAAATGAGATATGTAGTTTTAGATCCAGCAAAACATTATACTCTCTTTCTCTATGATTACATTTGAGACTTGTTCATCTAAGAACTGTTTCCCAACCTTGAATTCTGAGTTGTGATAGATTGCATTAGTATTCCCAATTCATCAATCTCCTCTATAGACTTCTACTTTGCCAGGACTTCATCATTTTTTGCAACCAAATAAAGAGGGAGAGAGTAAGATGCTATTTTCTTTATTGTTTTAGAAGCATTCATGCTGCAGGTACTCTCCAATACATTCTCTGTAAGCACATCTCTGAAACAGCGTTTGCTATTTCTGAGAAGTAAATCCAAGAAAGCAGTGCCAGGAATAGTTTGAAAGAGCTAGCCACAAAACTGCATTTTAGAGCGGGAGCAGAGGAAAGAGTCAGAGACCATGCTGTGGCAGTGTGGCCACAGAAGACTTCAGAGGTGTCTTGAATGAGACAGCTATGCAATGGATTCACTGGTGGGTCCAGCATTTCATGATTTGGGGAGTGCATATTACAGGGACTAGGGAATCATAAGCTCTTATCAAGGGCCAGTGAAGCATTCTATCGAAGTGGGAAAGAGTGAGGGTAATTTGCAACGGATGGAGGAAAGCCATTATTATACGAAGGAACTCACCTCCTATAGCTGGAGTGCAGAAAATACTAGGCACAAGCTTAGAAATTAACCACATAAGTAACAGAGTCTTGAAAGTCAATTTCTCAGACCCGTGGTGTTGTTAGTCAGCTTTGTCTTACTATAACAAAATACCTGAGACCATATAATTAAGATGTGTTATATACATGTACCAGTTCCCCCACTCAGAATGTAATCATTACGTGCTGCAAATACACAGTAAGAAAAAGTAAAAATTGAAAAAAAAATTTTTAAAGAGAAAAAGCTCATTTTGCTCATTCTTTAGGATGTTTCAGACCACAGTCAGTTGGCTCCATCAGGTTGGGTCCACGGCAGCAGTGGTTGCAGAGCAAAACCTTGCACCTCTAGGCTGGGGAGCATGAGAGGAGGGAAGAAGCCGAGCCTGCCATTCCCTGTTCCCTTTAAGGATGTACTCCTGCTGATCTGAAGTTACTGGACCGGTCCTTGCCTCCTGGTCCTTCTATTGCCTCCCAGTAGAGTGGTGCTGGGCATCAAGTCTACCATGTGATCTTTGGCAGATACCAAAGATCCAAACTACAGTACCTGGAATTTCAGCTAATTCCTACAGGGGAAGAAGGGCTCTCTGAGAATTTGGATTAAGACAACTGTATCAGTACTTTCCTAAACCTTAAATTTCCATATCTTCCTAACATTGTGTGCTTTAGCAGTGGTCCTCTAGTCTGCATTCAAGGCTAGTTTCTTTTCACCTCAGTGACCCTTCGTGTGGTACACGCAAAAGACTCAGGTTTGCAAGGAAACCTCCAACTCTTATCTCCTGTCTTCCATACCAGACCAATAACGAGTTAATATACAAGGTAATTCAGCTGACAAAGTGCTGGGCTTACTAAGAGCAGAAAAAATTCCAAAAGTTATAAAACCTACAGCAAAATGGAAGATAGTACAAGAGAGGGAGATAGATCTTTAGCAAAAGGGAAGGTGTTCAAGAGGTGGAAGGGAAAAGAGTGGGGAGAGGAAGGGAATGAAAAAAGAATTTAAATGTATTATGTATGTGTACCAACAGCTCCCCAAGAGTGATGGGATTCTTCTGTACTGCAAACATGCATTGTACTAATAAAATATAGAAGGTGGAGAAAAGGAAGCTGGGTCCCCAGGGTGCAGGATCGGGATCTAGGGCAAGAATGAAAGTGATGGGTCAGTGATGTGGGTTTGATTGTCAGGCGGGGTGGGAGATTCTAGAAGAGGCTGGAAAGACAGTGCAGAAGTTAGACATAATTTGTGTTTGTTTGAGATACTGCAGTAGCAGGACATTTTCACTGAGCCACATCCCAGACCTTTTAAATTTTTTCTTTTGTGACAGATTATCACTAAGTAGCTCAGTTGCCCCAGCTGAACTCTACCTTGCCATCCTTCCACCTCAAGCTTCCAGAGCAGATAATTCATTTAAACAAACTAAAAATGAAATTCACAGTAAGCACAAGCTGGGCACTAATAGCTAAAAATATTTATGACTTCTTAATTGTTGCCTGATTTCTTTTTTCTTTCCTTTTCCTTCTTCTTTTGCTCTTGAAAGCCTCTTGAATCACTGTAACGGTTCTTTATTGCGTGTATGGCGCCATTGTTCATGTAAACATCTTTATTTCTACCATTTAATAATTCATTAATAACTTTTAAATTTTTAGCACAATACAGGAACTGCTCTAATGCTGGCATTCAGAGATAAACATAACTGTCACTGATCACGGAGATAAGGTAGAGGACCAAGACAGGAAGAAATGAGTAAAACTGCAGTATCCCAAGTGCTGAAGTTTTATGAAAATGATGTGTTTGTAGGGAGATCACAGAAGACCTACCCAAGGAAATGCTGTTCACAGAAGCCAAGAGGTATAAAGAAGTGAGGGAGTAAGCCATGACAATAAACCAGCAAAATAAACCAGGGTTTACCTTTTAGTATATGAACCTTTAGTAACTTGACTAACTTTAGTCCACCATAGTAGAAAAAAATATTTGCACCACTATTGCATAGAATCCCGAATTATAAATATGGTACCAACTAAGAGTATCCATAGTCATTCATGTTTCTTACTCTGTCATTGATTACAAAGAAATTCAGTTTCTCTCTTACCACATCTTAATTGTATATTTTATAGTTAGTGCATATTATTCAACTCAATACATGCTTACTGAATTCTTAGGGGTTTGGTAGTGTGAAATGCTACTTAAAACACAGATGGATTCAGACAAAATCCCTGATGTCAAGTGAACAGAAGGGCTGATACATGAATGGAAATAACTGACAAGAAGAACATAACTATACAGAGAATGTTGTGAGGATGAAAAAGAGTAAAACAGGCACATCGAATAATAATCCCAATAATAGTGGCAATAATAACAGTGCTAATAATCATCCTTAATTATTTGATTGTTGTGAGCCAGGGAGCTGGTAAATACTATCTTCAAGTCTCAGCTTGGCATAATTTCTCGTAATCTTGTGTAATACATAATACTAAGAACTTTTCAAGTGCTTTTCTTTCTTTAGTTATAAGCTCTAGTTTGCTTTTGGAAATAGACTGCCCTAAGTCAACCTTAGGTACAGATTACCAGAATCATGTGCTCACAGATGGAAGAAAGAATTGCCATTTGTCAAAGGGACAAAGACATCCTTAACATTGAAGCCAAGTTGTAAATGTTCTCACTGTTATTTCCCTATAGCACAAATAAAAAATCTAACGTGTAAGAGAATTTGTGATTTTTTTCCCATTTCCAAGTGTCAGAGTTAGGATATAAACCTGAATTTGTCTGAGACAAAAAGGGTATATTTTGAGAAATTGTAACATACGTTTTTTTTTCCAATGGTTGAGATGAGGAAAGGAAAGGAAAATCTGAACATATTTTCAGAGAGAAGGAGACTATCAGGCAGTCAGAGCTGAGAAAGCTTGAGAAGTGCTTAGAGCTTGTAAAATGTGTTTGCCTGGCTAGAGGGAAGCAAGGGAGTAGTCCATGTTACCAAGAAGTCTTGCAAAATGATGCTACTGAAATATAATTTAAGAGACTTTGGGGGAAAACATTGGAAGATTTTAAAGTAGAGACGAATGAAACAAGATGTTAGACAATCAATAACAAATATCGTGCTGGAGCTGAGAAGCATTCTTCCTTAACCTAGGACATGAAGTTAGGGCTTCTCTTTTGGCTCTAGGGATAAGTAGATTAGGAAAAGTTGCCATTTCTTAAGTATAAAAACACATTAACAAATGCCCTATGGTAATTTTTTACTTTGTGATTTTATGTAAAGCACATTAACATAGCTTTAACTTCAGTCTTATTCAAGACCAGGGTTGCGTAGTTCTATTGGTTTAGTTGCTGGGTGAAATCATTCTAGCAGGTCTTTATTCAAGCCTCAATGCAAAATTTGTGATCAAGTCTGTGATAACTACAGCCATATCCTCCATAATTTTAAAGCTATTACTCTATTATTGCCCTCTAAGTCTTATCTTCTTTCTTTCCTCTTGAAGGTAGAGATTTGTTTGATTTCTTTACTCTTTGTTGTTTTTGTTTGTTTGTTTTGCTTTAATATTTCTGTTGTTAAGTTAATGATAGCTTTGTAATTACAAATTTTGATGACATGTGTCATCTTGCAATTTTAACACTAAGACAATTTTAACACTAAGACAAATTCAACGCCATCTGAAAATGAGTGGTTACAGTTATTAGATAAAATTCTTCCTTTTCAGGATTGGTTTCTAAGTTTATGATATCAATCCGTCCATTTTTTTTTTTTTTTGATCAATCAACTTTCACTGTGGGACTATAGTATTCCCAGTCAAATTTGGGAGCAAAATTAAGTAAGATAGAAACTTGCTGTGTAAATACTTATAAAATGATGAGGAAATTAAGCAGGAGAATGCCAACTTTCCCCAGGAGATGCTAGCAAAGAAGTTGAAGTCTTACAATACCAGGATGAATTCATGAAGCAGAAATACATATAGGATACAAACAGAAGAAATAGAATGTACAATTGTGTAAAGGTCCTAGGACATCAAGAGTTATAGAGAATTTTAGATACAGCAAAAAATTCAGTGTGACTGTTACATGAGGAACTGGAAAGTTAAAGACTGAAGGAAAAGATATGGCTAGATCATGGAGGAACTACGGTTGGCCTTGGACTTAACCCTGATTAAAACATATGTAATAGAAATTTGATTGATATAGTAACATCAGCATATTTTAAAAAAGGAGATAACTTTGGAATCCATTTTGTGAACTTAATTAACTATCAAAGATTAGTGAAAGTATATCAATTAGGAGACTATTGGAATGGAGGAGGTAACCGATTCTGAGGATCTTAAAGAAGATGTTTAAAATGTGGGAAAGATAGGGAAAAGGAGAAATATGTAGACATGGTTTTATTATTTGGATACAGAGAGTAGAAGCAAGTAAATCTCTAGACTGCACCTGACCCTTTTAGGCTGAAGTGAACAATCCTGGTACTAGTGTTATTTTTCCCGACTCATTTAAAGAGGCAAGTAAAGTGTGATATGCACAGAAAAAATGAACTTTGATTTGCATACATTATATATATTTGCATGAAGAAGATACATATAAGTAGTCAGAAACACGTTTCTAAAGTGGAAATAGAGATTTAAGAGTAACTTGTGTTGTGATGGAAGCCAGAAACTTATTACGGATACAAAGCCGTATTTCTGTATCATCATCTCATCATTTTTTTCATACTTAGGTCTCATCCTATGATTAAATACCTTGTTGAATCTATAAAAATATTAGCCATTGGTGGCAACTCTAGTAAATCATTTTTAAAAGTCTAAATAAATTAATTCATTAGGTTTTCCTCATTTGGAGTTTGTTTGCTTGCTTTTTGAGACAGGTCTCACTGTGTAGTGCAGGCTGGCCTTGAACTTGCTTATGTAGCCCAGGCTGGCCTCAAACTCACGGTTATGTGGCTATGCACCTGCCTCAGCTTCCTAAGTGGTGGGATTGGGAACACCACCACACTTGGCTCCCTTTTTATTCTGAGTCAGGGTCTCACTGTGTTGCCCAGGCTGGTCTCAAAGTCCTTAACTAAAGAGATTGCCCCACCATAATCTCCCAGATAGCTGATACTACAAGCACATACCCTTGACTGTCAGCCTTACTCTGTTGATATCTGTTTCACATCTTTAAAGTTCCATTATCAGGCTTATCATTTAGGAATGTTAGTTTTATTTTAATGAAATGGCTCTATTGTGCTTATGAAATGGGCCTTTTTCTTTGGTAGTACTCCTGATTTTAAGACTACATTTTATAATACTGTTACTACCAATGCAATATTGCTATCCATCCTTTTTCAAAAAAATGTCTTATAGCTAAAGTGTATTTCTTATAAACAGGATAGAATCAGGGCTTATTTTATCCATATGATTTTAAATCTCATTTACTGTCTCTTAGTTTATACTGTAATATTTAATCCTTGTATATTTAATGTGATATTGAGATGACTGGGTTTAAATATATCCTAATGATGTTTGTTTCCTGTTTGTTGTATGTGTTTTTTCCTTCCATTCTTTCTTTGGTGTGATTATTTCTAAGATTCCATTCTTTCCTGTCTATTGGTTTTTAATTTTATCTTGAATTTTTTAATTGCTAGTGTAAAGATTGTGTAATTTATCCTTAGTACAGTCTATCTTGCATTCATGTTTCAACATTTTAAATTTAAAAGGAGATTTAAGACAGAACAATTCCAACTGCTTTGTCTTTTATGCTAGTCTTTTCACATACTTTGCCTCTGCATATTTGTTTCTATTAAGATTTGCTGTTCGATTTTTTTTTTTTTTTTTGTACTAGGAATCAAACTCAAGACCTTGTCCTTGCCAGAGAGGCACTTACACCACTGAGCTACATCCCCGGCCCGGCTGTTGGCTTTTGTCAGAGTGCTTTTATTAGTCTTTAGAGATGATTCTACAGATTTTCTACTGTATATTTTCTCTTTTCTAAATTTTTAATTTTTAAAATATATTAGTATATATTTGTCATACATAATGATCACATTCATCATAGGGAATTTGTACCTGTACTTAATATATTTTAATTCTTCTTTTTTCTCATTTCCCTCCTGCTTCAACCCTTCTTCTCTGTCATTTACAAACACTTTATCTATGTGATGTAGTACAATTTGTTTTATATGGTAAAACAAATTTGCTTTGCTAAGGTTAATTCCAGAGACTCAGAGGGTATTACAATTATCTATCTATGTATTATCTATCTATTACCTACCTATCAATTATCTATCTATAATCTGTCTATCTATCTATCTATCTAGCTGGTTAGCTAGCTTTAATTTGATACCACATAGTTAAATACTTTTGCATGTATAATTATGAGAGATAGTTCTGACATTTCTCTTTTTATGTCTTTGTCCTTTTTGATATAAAGGTAATACTAGACTCGAGTATTTTGACACATCTTGTTTCTTCTAATAAAAAGTTTGTGAGTGACTGGCGTAATTTCTTTCCTAAATATTTGAGTGAAATTGCAGTTAATCCTTCTGAGACTGTAGCCTTTTCTTTATGGATATATACTATGCTAAGTTACGCATTCTTTTTGTAAACCTTATGTAGATCTATTAAGATTTTCTACTTATGAATCAATTTTGCTAATTAATATCTTGCTAGGAGTTTACTTGCTCTACATTCTTAAACTTTTCAGCAAAAATTTGTTCATGATATTACCTCAGATATCTTTTAAATTTCTTTTGGATGTATATAAGCCTCTCTTTCTTTGCTGATATTGACAATATGTGTCTTCCCTTTGATCATCTTGATTAATATTATTAAAAGATTACTTGCTTGCTTGATCATTCCAGAGATAGAGCTGTATGTTCCTTTAGTCTATTGCTTTTGTGTTTCCAGTTTTATTAATCATTATTCTGCCATTTGTTCTTTCCTTCTATTTTCATGCTTTCTCCTCTAGTTTCTTTTATTTTTATTTTAAAGAGAGAAAAGAAAACAATAAAAGGGATACAGAATTTCAAAAGAAGAGAATATAAAATTAACAATGGAATTATATCTTTGATTTGAAACTTCTATTTCTACTAGAAAAGAACATTCAATATTACAAATTTTCCTGTCAACATTGCTTTAACTTCTGTCTCTATATTTTGATAAGTTGTGCTTTTGTTTTCAACCAACTCAAGGTGTTTTCTAATTTCCATTGTGATTTCTTGAAATCATGGTTGATCTAGAGATATTTTTAAAGCTTTTTGTGTTTAATTTTTTAACACACACACATAGCCATATCTACTGTCTTAGACTGGGTTTTCTGATGCAAGTACTAAACGTTTTATTTTAAGATGGAGGAAGGGGAAGCCAAGGCAAGAAAAAAGTGGGGTAAGGGTGTATCAAAATGGGAGACAATGTAAATGACCTCATGAGAAACTAAAAAGCACCGTGAACTGGTGGTAAGAAATATTTGCTCGATATTGAAAACTTTTTCATCCAAGCCATAAGTAAACAACAGGCCCCAGAGTAGACTTCAGGTGAGGAAATTACTTCCATAGTTTCTTTCCCTCTCTTTTTTTAATTGGCAAAGTTTTCCTGATAGTGTAAATCCATCTCACCCCGCAACCTCAAGACTGTATCATTCCCTTTAATGACACCTTGGGATGCCAGGTCCCAGGCTTTATTTGTCGGTTGTGCAACAGAAGTTAGAATCTGAGGGCATTCATGGATGGATCTGTGTAGCAAAGCCTGTCGGGAAACCTGTTCTCCCAGTTCAACATACTGTTGTTTCCAGGCAAGAGAGCTACTGGGACCCCAGCAAGAAACCAAATGTCTGAAATGTCTGGTTGCTATAGCAGGGTAGATAGCTGAGGATCCTTAGATAGGCAGTGCTGAGGAAAATAGGGCTGATGGATGAGGTGTCCATTGGACTTGTATATTGATGTATAAATATAAACAGAAAATCACTCAGAAAGGTCCACATGAAATGAGTAACCTCTGATAGGTCCTGAGCAGAATATGAGACTTATTGCTTTGTATAACTTTCAGTGTGAGTAATTTTTTTTTTTATTTTAAAAGTAAAAGGAGGAAAACATTAACAGACAACCTTTTACAAAATAGCAAAATAACAGTACACACAATACAGACTTACAAACAAAGTGGTGGGAAATTAACAATGCTTGTTGTATTACATATTGATATCTTCAAAGTGGTTTCTCATGAAAACAGATAGAGACATGCAATATTGATAATCAAAGACTCATTGACAGTTTCTTTCATCAAAGAAACAGAAGACAGTAGAACAACTATGTTGGGGGTATTTTTTGAAAAAGTAAAAAGTGATCTTTAAAGTAAGTCAATCATTATATATTCATACAATGACATTCTTTATCACCATTTAAATTTATGATGAAAAAGTTTACTTAACTATGTAGAAAAATTAATTATATAGAAAAACACATAGTGTAAGTGAAAAGAAAACTTTAAACAGTATATAAAGCATTGAGAATGTAATATATGTTTAAGGCTTTCAAATACAAAGTCTCACGAACCATTTCGGTTAGTGTTTGGTTATAAGTATGAGGTGATTAGTAGATGTGGAGAAAATGGAAACAATAGAGTTAAGAGAAAGTATCAAATATAAGTGCAACTGCACATATAGCTATCATATGCAAAAAATAGATTTTAGGGAAATCATTTTACAAGCAATAGGCATGTGGCAAAAACTAGATTTGGGCACTTACTGATACAGTTTTGAGTCTTGCCACTGACACCTTGCAATAAAATCTATTTGAGCTCCCATTTTCTTACCTGCTAGTAAGAAAAATATATCTCCTAAGGTTTTGTTGTAAGTAACAACAATATATTTGAAGGCCCTTGAATAAATGGAACGGATAAGGCTGTAATAATCAAGGAAAGTTTAAACCACTTTGTTTGATGGTGGAAAATGAAGGAAATTTCTTAACCCTTCTCTTGTCTTCTCTCATTTTAATGTCTTTGTTGTTTAGATAATTGGTTAGTTACTAGTGCTTTCTAGAAACACAAAGAAGAATGCCAGAATTCAGAGCTTAGCCTCAATATTTACAAAGCTAATGAGTCTGTCAGCCGTGGGAAGTCAAGGACTCTTACTGTTTGGTGCTGCTAACCTCAAAGCTAACCTAAAGGGACACCTTTCTTGGGGGATAACAGTTCATTTGTCTTCATGCTAACTCTATCAAGGAATTTTCCTGTGCAGAAAACAGCTAGTTTCACTAAGCTCTGTATGTGCAGTGTTTTTTATGTAGTGTACTGACAGCCAGTAACCAAACCTAATCCGTCAAACTCATTTCACCTAAGACCTCAAGTATAACTCCAATTCTTATCCTTAAGGTAAAGGCATCACAGAAGTACTTAGTTCCTGACCTTTTGTTTTGAACACATAGTATTCTGGAGTTTGGGACAAGAGAAGTATATTTTTCTTTGTACTGAGAAATATAGTCATCGGGTGTCGCATTTAAAAGCATTATGTTTACTGTATAATTTGCAGCATTGATCAAACAGCCTTTGATTGAGTTGTTGCCTCTGAATAGTAGTTTTTTAGTTTCCTAAACTACATACATTTTATTTAACCAGTGAATTTTCGGAAGGCTACATTATTCTTAGTAAGATAATTAAGTCATGTATTTTAATTTTGTGTAAGTTTCCAGAACTAACCTTAAGAATGTAGATGTATGGTGGTCATGTTTACAAACAAAATCCAATTCTTCTCTTTATTTTGTATATTTTAAAGCATTTTTGAGTGTGTGATAGATAGATTAGATTACTTGCTCAATATTATTTTGGCCAGTACCTCAATATTTCTGAATATTGAGAAGGCTTTGAAACAAGCATTTGAGAGTTAGCAAATATCTGCCTTTTAAAATGTGTTTGTAGAATGATTTGGTATTTTCTGAGTCAAAGAGTATTCATGTAAGTAGAAGCCATTCAGCACTATGTACTCTGCAGGTAAGTATAGTCAAACAACAAAGGATGGGAAGAAAAATAACTTATGCCCAAACCTGTTACATGACAATAAATTAGTTGAGCTTATTCTGTTGCTAATGATTGTGTTTCAGTATGAACAGTGAAGACTCTCGCTATATAACTGCTATCTTATGTGGGAATTAACAGCAATTTAAAAAGGAAACAAGAGTTTTAGTTGATTTTTTTTGGTACCGGGAATCAAACTCAGGACCTTTTGCTTGCCAGGCAGGTGCTTATGCTGCTGAGCTATATCCCCAGCCCAGTTGATGTATTTTTTAAAGCATTTGATTTCCACAGACTCTTTATTTGTGAGAGTTTTATTTTCAACTTTCAAAGCAAATGATGCACCAACTTTGACACTGAAAAATAGATGTTGCTTCAAAGAAAATGAAATGAGAAAATATTCCTAGATGCAAACAATTAAAATTTTCTTTCAAAAAAAGATGATTTTAGTTAGCATA
This sequence comes from Chinchilla lanigera, assembly GCF_000276665.1. NCBI lineage: Eukaryota > Metazoa > Chordata > Mammalia > Rodentia > Chinchillidae > Chinchilla > Chinchilla lanigera. Next base: position 13,457,071 of record NW_004955413.1, read on the forward strand.
CATCATGTAGTAAATGTTGTCTACTTAACTCTTTTGGCTCTTTAAGGGAAGTGAGTTATTTTATTCAAAACTTAGGGGACAAGATTTTAATTTCTTAAGGATGCTTAAATCTCTAAAAAAAAACCTTGAATTTTATATAAGTGCCAACATTTTGGCACAATGATTATAAGAATAAAACTCTTTAGACAACAATATTTGATCATATTCATACCTTTTTCTAGTAAAATTACATTGCCATTATTATATTTGTGGTTAAATTTTAGTTACAGTTTTTTTAATAACTGATATAATTTGGATACACTGTAAATGTTCTCAGAAGTTGAAGTGAATTATGAACCTATTAATTCTTACCATTTTCCAGTATTTCCAGACTTAAATAAATGCTTCATTTCAAGTAGGCTTAAAGATCATAAGAGCATATATTAGTTTTCCCTCCCAATGTGAGTCACTTTCAAAAACAGTACTGATTTATTTTATGTACAAATCTACCGTTTTGTGAAACACATGAGATGGCATTATTAAAGATAACAGCACAGTTGCTTAGTTTTGGAAGTCCAAAGGACATTAACATTTGCAATTCAGCCTTAGCAAGAAAAATGGAAAACATTTTTATTATGGTAAAATAATTTGGAAACTTCCACCAAATCAGGCTCACTGCAACATGTTTTAATCTTTTTTTTTTTTTTTTTT
>NW_004955413.1:13458450-13517649 GCF_000276665.1 Chinchilla lanigera
GACCTTGCGCTTGCCAGGCAGGCGCTTTGCCGCTGAGCTAAATCCCCAGCCCCCTTCCCATATTTTCTATCCACAGATTCATTTGTGTGGGTCCAAGCCATGCTCTTCTGAGAATTTAGAAGTAGTTTCCTTCAATAAACAGGCAATGAGAGCATTACTTTATTTTAAAAGATGGAGCAAACTCAGAGCTCTGGGAAAATAAAGAATGACACAGTTCCTGCCCTTGGAGATCTCAGAGTAAATGAGAGGGATATGTTTTTAAATGGATAATGTGAGCATCTGCCCATGTACTATAGGAAGAGAGAGGGAAAATTCATTTTCTACAACATGGAGCTGGGCAACAGGAGGCAGTGTTGGAGATATGACCTACTATTTTGGCTCTCAACTCAAAGATGAGCAGGAGTTGGCCAGGTGTCTAGGTGTGTGTGTGTGTGTGTGTGTGTGTGTAGCAGGGTGCAGGCAGTGAGCTGAATCTTGGACCAAATGGTAGGAGAAAGAAGAGAGGTCTGCTAGATAAATTTATGTATCTTATACTAACCTGCTTTAAAAATGTAAGAAAGGCCAAGTGTAGAGACATAAGCCTGTAATTCCAGCATTCTGGGATAGGCTGAGGCAAGAGGATTGTAAGTTCAACCCATAACTCAGTATGAAGGCCCTGGATTCAATCCCCTGTGCCACAAGGGAGTGAGCATGAAATCATATTGCATATGACGAGGTAGGAACAGACACCAGAGGAGATGTGGTTAGGACCCAGTGGCTTTATATTTTATCTAAGGATGGCAGCCTGCATCCTGTAGCTGGCCGAGTAACATTGAAGCAGCATCATGACAAGTTAGATTTGTAGTTTAGTGGCATCGTTTTAGCACAAGTGCAGAAGGATGGATTTCGAGGAGGGCGTGTCTGGAGTGCGGCAGATGTTAGGTTGAAGGCTGTGGCAAGCGTCCAACCTTGATTGTGGGCAGAGGTCACATCTAAGGAGAGAAGAAGACAGATTTGAAAGGAGAAAATCTAGCTTGCTGCTTTCCTCCACCATCATCCTTTCGGTGTAGATCGATTTGCTGATTAGAGGAGGGCAAGAAATGAGGGAAACCAATGTGTATGTGATAGAGTACAGCGAGGAGCGAGTGAGTTAAGGCACATGGACTGTGGTAGAATAATGATAGTGTTTGCTATTATTATTATCAGGAAAAAGGATCAGTAAAAAGCAGAATGATGCACTGACCTCGACAGGTAGGTTTCAGTGGAAGGCTGCAATCATGTTGTGGACTCTGCGTCATGAATCTGCTAAAGGTACCTGGGCTAAGGGTGGATGGGAGATGAGAAACAGTGCCTCAGGAGCTGTGGACAAGCAAAAATTGTCTTGAAAGATAGACTGATACACGAAGATGTCACAGTAGAAGCAGGATATGTTCCAAGTCATCTCTTCCAGAGACAAAGGGAAGCTGTTAGCGTTAGCCACAACTTCTGCTTTCTCCTAAAATGTAGAATGCCTTCAGAAGTCCTTGCAAATGTATCATTGCATTCCCTTGTCTTAACATCTCTGCAAGTACGTTAGGAAGATGAGAAAGTAGGTGGATAGAAATCCATAGAAGTGTCACATGTACATTCCACCAGCTTTTTGCTTTGCTCAAGGATTTTTGTTAGACCTAAAAAAAACTCTGATCTGTTTGGAAAGAGGATTTGCATTTGCAAATATATTTGCAGGCAGATCCAACAAGCAGGACTTTGCCATTTGCAAATCCACTTGAAACATCTGGGTTCCTGTCTAGCCCCGAAATTCTTATATAAATGGACAACCCTAAGATCATAGTTTGGACATGGTTTAAAAAGTATGGATAAATGCTAAGTAATTTGCATAATTTTGTTGGTTGTGAAAACATAACCTATTTTGTTCACAAAATAAAAGAACAAGTAGGAACTAAGCATTTTCTGTTAAAGGAGAACTAGGTAAGTGAAATCAATAAGAAACAGCAGTAAAAGCACCTTGGCTTTGTTAACTGGAGAAACGCCATGTGACGTTGCAGTGAAACACTTTTATTAATGAGAGTTTTAATTTAGAGTGGAAGTTTACCTATATTCCTAATGGTAAAATGAAGAAAAAACTATATTGGTGACTTATTTACTGTGGATATGAGGATATATTTTCTCTGCAACTTTTTATATTAAAAAAGTCAGGAAAGTTTTTTTTTTAGTTTAAAATAGAGCGTTATAATAGAGCCAATATAAGATTTACTCAGGCTAAATTTATACTGTACCAGCAGAGTATAAGAATTCCATTAATGCTCCATTGATATCAATGAAGAAAAAGGCAAAATGGATGCATTGCTTCTGCTCCACTGGGTCTGTAATGAAGCAGCATTACACCAGCTGCTGTCTTTTTAAACAGCTTTGTTTTTTCCTCCAAGGCATCACTTGGTATATTGCAGAATTCTCCAGAAAGGAAAATACCTTTTGACCTTGTGGCCCTTCCCTTTTATTATTTGTATTTTTTTTTTTAAAGAACTATGGCATCTATTTGCCACTGTGGTGCTTTGCGGTAATTTGAAATGTACAATGAAAGTTTCAAATAGACGAGATGAGCTTGAGATTGATACTGTCAAAAGCATCTGTACCAATAAATCCTAATATTTCAGAAATGTGGCCCATTAGAAAGTCTTGTAGCCTTTAGTGATATGATGGAGAACTTGCTCCAAAAGGACAAATCTCATTCGTGTTTTTCAGTTAACAACATAGATGGAGCCTCCTACAAAGAGAAAGTTAATATTTTACAGAATGTAAAACCATGGTGATGAACTAGATCCTCATCCAGTTAAACTGTTTATATCACCTTTTGGCATGACATTGATTGTCCTTGCTAAATCTTTCATCTAGCAATCCACTCTGATTCCTGAGTTGGCCCTGCTGAAGTTAGCTCACTCTGAGGGTGGGGTGGTGTGATGATGGTGATGCTGACAGTGGTAGTGGGAATTGTGGTGATGTGTATTGGGCAGTTGGGTGCATGAGCGTGTTCCTTGACAGTTTCCAAACATCCAAATCAAAGGACAGGATATTGCAAAGGTAAGACTTTTCAATGAAGGAGCTTATACTGTTGGAAATTATGATGTTCTGAGCATTTATATTAATTTCAAGGGCAAGACATGTAAACACTCAAAACAAAAATACAGTGGATGCAGTACATTAGCTGCAAAAAGCAATGAAAGAAGACTTTTTCCTCTAAAAATTGTTTTATTATTACTTTTATTAAACTAGTAACTATTTTATTTTAGAGTCAAGAAATAAGATTTAAAATAACAGTATGAAAATTTAGGTGTTGTGAGTTTTCTTACCCTCACTTCTTTTAAAACAAGGCTATCTTTCACGTCATATCTCCATCTTAACACCAATAACTGAGTATCTGAACATAACTATGATCTGACCTATATTTAGATTCTTATTTTTATACTGTGAAGGACAGAAGGATGATAGTCATTTTTTACTTCCTTACTCTGTGATTCTTGATACACTGTATTCACTTTAATTCATAGTACCATCTAATCAGTTTTGGTCATTGAGTCAAGTAAGTTCTGGGAATATTTTAGTAAATGACTTTATCAACTACTGAATGCTGTGATAACTCACGCTAGCCATTTATCAATTCATTATCATCCATCATTATCATGATGGCAGGGCAGGAAAACAGGGTTTACAGTGCAGAACTTCAAGGCTTTATTGATTGCTTTGGTGGTCAGCAGTATCTAATTTTAAAGTCCAAGTTCAACTTTTTATGACAAATAGGAATTGGGTGACTTTCAAGAAAATGGTAGAACTTTAGATATACATAATGATACCATTCATCATAGGGGAATTATACCTGTAAATGATATATCTTGCTTCTTACTTTTTCCTAGTCCCTTCCCCTCCCTTCAACTCTTCTCCCCTGCTTATTTACACAAGCTCTGTTTCCACTTTTTTTTTCTATTCTCCTCTTTTTCCTTGCCTCTCTTCCCCATTCTCTTTCTCATTGGAACATTCTGTTTCCATTTTCCAGTATCTACTATACATTTTGGTCCTTATTAATATTTTTCATTTCTCAAACCAGAGAAACAATGTAATATTTAAATGTGTGTGCCAGGTGATTTCACTGAGGAGTACGGCTTCAGAGTGTATCCATTTAGCTAGAAATGTTTCAAGTTTATTCTTCTTTATGACAGAGTAATACTCCACTGTATAAAAAAAAGACATCAAAAATAAATAAAAACACATCTATGGATCAACTAATCAAGTGAACTTAAGTAATGTTTAATTAATAATCTTCAGTAGACTCTGCCTTACTCTTTTCACACACCAAAGCGATGCTGTTGTCTTCTATCTGAATTCTGCTGACAAAGGTACATTTTTAACCATTTATCCACTGTCAAAAGCAACACTTGGACGTCATCCTCTTCTCCTTCCTCATACTCCACATCAAACAACTCTTCTTGAGCTATTAATTTCTCACCTAACACAACATTGATTCTATTCATTCCTCACCATCCTGAGGCTCTTTAAATTCTCAGTATTTGTACTTTGATTACTGATTATTCCACTTAAATGTACTCCAAATATGTTTCTTTCTTAGTCTCACTGATTTCTTTTTAACCCATTCTTTTTGCCATTACAAAGGACATTTCTAAAATATTCACATGGGTATGTCACTTTTCCATGTTAGAGGACAGCAGCAATTACAAGTCCTTCTATGATCTGTCTTCCTGCTGCCTCCCAGAATTAGATTTTTCTTTCTTTTATTGGTTTTATACCAAACTACTGTTAGCTGCATTAGTATGCCAACTTTCTCTTGCCTCTCCGCATTTGTGTGATTATTCCCTAACTCACAGAATATTCTGCATCCTGTTTCTTTCCAAGATCAGTTCCAAGACTTCACTTAACAGCAGTTATCACTTTCTTAGTGGAATGTTCTCTGTTCTCCGTGCTCTACATTTGGTTTCTATATAAAAACTCTTTAGCCTAGCACTCACTGTTTTTTTCCACTAGAGTGTGGGCTTCCTGATAGGAGGAGTGGTGCTTTAAATCTGTCTCACCAGCAGTTACTTTTATGTTTGACTTGATTTCACTCAACAAACTGAGTATTTGTCTAGTCAATAGAATGGGCAATAAAAAAAACAAAGCTCCTATTTTATAGGTTGAGTTATGTCCCAGAAAGTTCAGGTAAGTTTTCCTGGTTGTCAATAATTCATTCACATTGTCACATTTTGTTTCTGAGAGACATAAATGTTGTCCATGATTCCATGGGGAGAGGACAGCTGGGACTTCTGTATGTGAAAGCCTGCTACACTCTGCCACTTTTCCCTTGACTAATGTTGACCTGTATGTTTTATTGTAAAACTACAACCATAAGTATAACAACTTTCAGTCCATAGACTTTTTAGCAAGTTATTAAACCTGAAGTAATTTTAGGAGTCCCTCATCTTGCAGGTCATGCCAGTAGGGAGAGTAGTCATGGAAACTCTTTGTTTTCAAAGGCTGTGAAAGGCAGGAGCACATCAAACATTTGTGAATACTAATATGCCTACTACAACTCTCCATGGTCTATTTTCAAAGAGGGTATAGAGAAATTCTTTAAGAATGTGAGTCATTTTACCTTTCGGCTTGAAACTTTCCAATAATTTTCATTTAATGACTTACAAAATTAGATTACAGGCTTTTGCAAAATGAACTCACAGAAAAATCTCAGTGCTACAGAATGTGGCAGCTACAGCCCATCTGACCTTCCTTGGCCATATGAAGCATTCAAGTGTCTTAGGTATTTTGAACTTGCTGTTACCTTTGATCTTAATATTGCTTCCAAATTCTCCCCATGTACCATTTCCCCAGTAACTCCTACTTTAATATGTCTCTTAAATTTCCACAGTGGTTTCCGTGGTCCATACAGACATCCCTGTAATGGTGCAGTTTCTCATTGCACATCTGCCCGACCATATGGTCAGACTCTAGGCTGTCACTCATGAGTCAGTAAAAACCCAAACATGGTGGACTTTTATCATTATTTAAGTTGTTCTTCAAGGCAAAGAAAGCAGCATGCAACTCGGTCCATTGAACTGATTTATTCTTTGCTCAATCGGTTTTTCCATCTGCTGGTCTTGGTGTAGCAATCGTCCAACTAGAATGATGTTGCTCTACTTTGGAAGTTCTGTCCATAAACCTAGCATCTCTTTGCCAGTCAAGAGATGAGTTATTCCTAAGGGACTGTGCATGCAATCATAGGATCTCTCAGTTCCTCTGTGGTTTCAAAGCTGTGCCTATGGAAAAGAATAGGCTACCGGCTCATAAATGCAGTGATTACCTCCTTGCATTCTCTCAGTGAAGTGTTTCTGCACTCATCATTCCTAGTGTGTGATGAGACTGTTGTGAGCACTGCCCTCCCCACAAGAACATTTCTCTAATACTGCTCAAACCATGATGGGCTCATCTGGTTTCCAGGATATTTTATGTCATTCAGTCATGGGACCTGTTTCAGTTAATGTCCAATAGCACCCTAGGTATTTGCTTCACAAATAATGACATATTGCATAATGATATAATTATAAGCAGGCAAAAATACTTTTTGAGAAAAAATAAGAGTCTTCATCAGGCATAGGTGCCTAAATAAGCTTCTTCGATACACTGAAATCTATGATTATCTCACTGGTAGGCAGATGAAGAAGAATGCTTTAGACAGAAGAAATGAGGTATGCAGAGACCGTGGTTTGGAAAAAATATCAGCACACCTGAGGACCCGAAATAGCAGCATGAATACAACAAATGGGGAGGGTGGTTTAGTGTGACCTTGAAGATGCACAAATGCCAGAAGTTTTTAAATCTTAATTCTCATTGCTACATTTCTATATCAGCAAAGTATTTTATGTGCATGTTAATCAATTTAAAATACATATTTTGATAGTAAGAGGAAAAATTAGGGAGTGCATACCTATGAAGAGAGCGAGATGGCAGCTGTGCTCGACATCACTCAGATTGGAAAGCCTACGAGAGAAAGGAAGTGTGCAAGAGCAAGTGTATTGCAGATTCTCCTAGTGATCAGCATGACTTAGAAATTTTGTGGGACCAGGGAAGGGCTTTCTTTCTAAAATTTGACCCTTAGGAGGCATCTTACAAATGTGTGTCTCAGAAAGCAAAGATAAATTTAAAAGTCAAATATGGTACGAAATCCAACAAATAGGTTTATTTTTACTACTTTCCCTGTGAACATTCATGTGAGTAAAGATACAAGGAAGAAAAGCAATAAGAGACAAGACGTTAGGTATATTTCAACTTTGAAAAATCTAAATGTCTCTATACATTTCATGTCCAGCTATGGTACAAAAGATTTGTGCTAAAAAAGTTATCACCATTTTAACTAATTTAATAAACTTACCCCATAATAGTCTTTAAATATCATTCTTAAAATTAACAAAAAGTCCCTAAAATTATAGTCTTGGTGGCACATGCCTGTAATCCCAGCAATCGGAAGGCTAAGGCAGGAGGATCTTTGTGAATTTGAGGCCAGCCTCAAGACCAGCCTGAACTGCACAACGAGACCCTGTCTTAAAAAGACAAAAAAAAAAAAAGGAAATATGTATCTCTTTTGCATGGTTACCTTGGCAAATCCATGGGCATTTTCTGCTCATAATCCAAGCCTAATTTTTCAAATCCAACTATTTTAATTAATTGCACATACCATGATTATCCCTCTCTAATTAATAAATTACTACATATGTGAAATGGGCACTGATTATTGCAACATTTCTTATAAATGGTAGAAACATTGAAATGTAAAAATATTTGTTAAAGTAAAAAAAAAATCACATACTTAAAAATGGGGAATTAAATGAAGTAAAAAAGGAGAATATAGAATGGAGCTTTCTTGATATATTACAATAAAATATAGTGAAGTTATTAGCACATAACTCTCCTAAATTTGTTTATGCATTAAACAAATGTTCAGTGAATAACTAATAATTGCTAGATACTGCCTAATCTAGCTACTTGGGTTAAGTGAAAGACCCGTAAGCAAAGATTATTGTCTTCTTGGAGGGTCAATTGTCCTGGGGAGGGACAGTCAATAAAAAACAGATACATGGAAAAGCAAGTTAGCATACTTTATTATAAGGTGATAGGTGTTATGGGGAAAAGTACAGCAAAAAATAGGAGAAGATGATGCCAGAGAATTGTCAGGTAGAAAGGTAAAAACTTGATAAGGATATTGAGAGGGTGACGTCTAAGTAGAGCTGAAGAAGAAAGAAATTACTCATGTCTTAATGGAAGAATATTTCAAACAGAATAATCAGCTCAAAACCCTAAGGTGGGAATGTGCCTTCCATATTAGGGAAGCAGAAATACTAAGGTAAGAGTAGCAGAGAGTTAGATTAGTGTTTGAACCCGCAGCTGGGTGCAATGCTAGCCCAGTTACACGTAAAACTAACCATTCTGCCTCATACTGGCTTCCTTGCTTCCTCTGTGTCCCCATCCCTACAATCTAGTGTCCTCATAACAGTGATATTTTAAGACCTGACATGTATCATGTTGTTCTTCAGCTTCAAATCTTCCAATAACTCTGTGTCAGTCTCACTTACACCCAAGATCTTTGCAAAGGCATCCAGTGCTTCGGGTGACCCCATAACACCTATCACCTTATAACAAAGCATGTTACCTTGCTTTTCCATGTATCTGTTTTTTATTGACTGTCCTTCCCCAGGAGAATCGACCCTCCAAGAAGACAATAATGTTTGCTTATGGGTCTTTCACTTAACACAGGTAGCTAGATTAGGCAGTATCTAGCAATTATTAGTTATTCATTGAACATTTGCTTAATGCTCTCCCACATTTTCAATGATAATATCCTTTACTTAAGGATTAACAGAGTTATTGGAAGACTTAGCATCATGGTCTCAAGAGGCATCTATTTTCTCACAAATTACTCAAATTTATTCTCCTTCGTAGCTGAACAGTACTCCAGTATCTATCATCTCTCTATCTATCTATCTGTAATCTTCCCCTCTGTCTGTCTGTCTGTCCATCTATCATCTTCTTTATCATTTTACCTGTAACTGGACATATAGGCTGTTTCCAAGATTTGGCTATTGCAATTGTGCTGCTATAAACAGAGGCATGTATCACTGTAATATGATGTCTTTAACTCCTTTGAGAAGATTCCCAGAAGAGATATAGTTAGGTCAAGTAAAATTCCTATTTTTAGTTTTCTGAGGAATCTTCACACTGAATTCCACAGTGGTTATACTATTTTACATTCTTAGTAACAATGCAACAAGGTTCCTTTCCCCGATCCTACTACCTTGCTAACATTTGTTGTTTTTTTCACTTCCTGATAATGTTCTTTCTTTCTGGATATCTTCAGAGAAAGGATTTCTTCAAGAAAGTTTCCAAGGTATTCTTCCTGAGCAAACCCTAGTCCTTAAATATAAGGCTATAAGGAAAAATCCAAGTTAGATGTGCATAGCATTACTATAATTTATTTGATTAACTTGAAAAAAAATATGTCTTTGGATATGGTTAAGGAATATATTCTTGTACTCTATTACAGAATGATGTAAAATTGAGAAAATTAATTAATTATAAATCTTGGTTTTTTCACCTGTGGCATTTAGGGTGATGAGATGCAAGAGTCCTGAAACATGCAGACTGTTTAGCATAGATCCTGACACTTAAGAAGTTCTCAGTAAACACTTTTTAAAAGTATTTTGCATTGGTCTCTTGCTGAGTATCGTACTATACCAAGTATGCATACCACCGGACAATTGAAAGTTAACAGTAAAATATGCCTAACTAATCCCTGGATGACCGTTGTCCCCGGGGAAAGGGCTTGTAATCTTCAATAGATTATAAATTAGAGAATGAGTCTCAGAGAGGGATGTGATGGTTAATTTTATGTGTCATTGTGACTGGACAAAGGAACACCTAAATAGTTGGCAAAAGATTATTTCCAGATATATCTATGAGGATGTTTCTGGAAAAGATTAGTACTTCATTTGGTTGAAGAGAGGCATCATTTAGTCCATTGGGGTCATAGTAAAACAAAAAAAAATCAAAGGAAGGGGAGAATTCATTCTCTTCGTTTGAGCTGAGTCATCTGTCTTCTCATGATTGTTCCTACTTTCTGGGGTGCCAGGCTAAAACCACAACTTTCTGATCCATGGTTCTAAACTTTAGACTTAGGCTGAACTGCATCACAGGCTTTCCTGGATTTCTAGCTGCAGAGATAGTTAATGGGATGTCTTGGCCTCCATAAATGCATGAACCAGTTCTTACAATCATTTTCTCTTGTTCTTGCTCTCTTCAATTCTATTGGTTCTACTTCTCTAGAGAATCTCTACTAATATAATGACATAGCCATGAGCAATCAGCAGCAAACACTTTCAAATTCTGGGAGAAAAATTCCTTAGATGCAGAGGACTCCTGTGGAAAGCACACCATAGTATCTGTTCTGTCTACACCTTGTTGATCAACTTTATCAAACCAGGCCCTCATCTAGATTTTTGCTGAGGTGAACGAACATTTACAATCTCTTACTGCCTGTGTCTTAGTTACTTTTCTCATCACTGGGATAGGACACCTGACACCCCCAATTCAAAGGATGAAAGATTGCTGGAAATGTAGCTCAGTGGTGCAGCACCTACCTGGCAAGTGCAAGGTCCTGAGCTCAACCTCTGGTACACCTCAAAAATAAAATGAGGAAGGTTTTAGTTTGCTGTATATTTTCAATCCATATTGGTTGGTGACAAGAGAGAAACAGCATAGTGGAAAGGCCTGGGGGGAAAACTCCTGCTCATCCCATGACAGCAGAGAGCAGAGAGAAGGAAGCTGCTGAGGGAGATACATTATAAGCTTCCAGGTTATGCACACAGTAAACCACTCCTTCCAACCAGGCTGTACTTTCTAACAGCACACTCAGCTGCGGATTCATAGGCAGATCAGTCCACTGATGTGTACTGCATAGTAACCGCATGATCCAGCCCTGAGCACATGAGGCTTTTGGGAGACATTTGGTTTCTTGTCCAAACCATGATACTCCACATAAACCTAGTGTAAGCAGGAAGGCAGAGAGACTTCCTCACTAACCGTTTAAAGTCGATCCTTTCTGGGTATTTTATTTGAGCAAGAAGTCAATTATCAATTTTTACAGTAAGTTCTATTTAATGCGAAATTTGTATTGTATCTCTTTTTATTAGACAGTTGAAACTTTCTTAGGTGTAATTTGTATTAATCACACACATATAATTATGCGTGCATAGTCATAATTCTTATAAATCAGACAGAACATGGAAAAAGGCAGATTGATATGGATTACCAAGGTCCAAATGAAGTCCTTATTTAGATGATTAAATATTTTAAATCTTGGGATATAGCACAGTGGTACAGCCCATGCCAAGCATACACAGAGGACTTGGATCCAATTTCTGGCACCAAAAACAAAAATAAAAGAGTTTATTCTAAGATCCAGTGATTGAAGAGGAATTTAAAGGTCTCACATATAGAAACTTCTATTTTTAAAGTTATGATCTACTTAATAACACTGTAAAACAGAGTCACCATGATATTAGGAGGAATCGGAGATGCTATGAAATAGCCAAAGAACTCTTCTATTTATAGTATTTATCAAGACATGGGGCTGATTTCTCCCCAAAATACTGCAGCAATCATCTTCAGAAGTAATCCATGTGAAATCTGTGCATGATTTACTATGACCTGGCAATGCCACTTTTTTTTTTTTCTGGAGGGTGAAAGTCAGACAGTGGAGGTATTTTCTAAACTGCAATTTGAAAGGCACCCAGCCTCTGCACAGAATTGGTAAGCCACTCCATCCCCACTGCAGTGTGAAAGAAAGGGCAGGGCTCTGAAGGGACAAGCTGAGAGTATCAACTGCTGCTTATTGAACAAGAACCTGCATACACCATGTCAGTGATGTGATTAATCATTTTGTGGTCCAAAGAGAAGTTTGTTCATGTTGAAACTTTGATTTATGTGTGTTCTTGCATTATCTGCTAAACCCTAGCCACTTGTCAGCCTGCATTGCTGTAATGAGTTTGGCATTTGTGTAGGACTTTGGAAACATTAAATAACGAATCTCCCAGAACATCTCATATTACTATATCTTACTCAATTTTTAAGTGTAGGAAATAAAGATAGTGTATAATTTCACTAAATCTGTATAATATTAGTAATGTATAGGAATAAACTATATTCAAACATGACATTATAAAATAATTAAACATACTGGAAAGTCAATGGATACCATTGATCTAAAGAACTGATTATTTAGCCAGGTATTTTGGGACTCACCATTAATTCCACCCCTCTCGGAGGCTGAATCAGGAGGGCCCTAAATTCAACTCAGCATGGGGACTTATCAGTTTAGCGAGACCTTGTCTTCAAAACAAGGTGTATGATGTGTGGTGGTGTGGTTTAGTACGAAGGCCCTGGATTCAATCCCTAGTACTGCAGAAAAAGAAAAACAAAACCAAACAAAAGACCAGAGGGCTTCAATTTATCAAGAAAATTGGGAGGACAGGTTGATGTTCAAAGGGGTTTATCTTTTAAATTCACCAATGTTCATATTATCAAACTTTTTGTGGCTTAGCCACTATCATACTCACACAAAAATTGATGATTTTTAATGGATTATAGTTGAAATGTAAATTTTAACTCTATTCTTTAAAATGTTAGAGTACTAAATTTTAGAATATGGTTTTGCTGTTCATAAAAATTTACCCTTGATAATAGAGTCCCACCAGTGTATGGAAAATGTCCTGTAGCTATTGCATTTGTCTCAAGTACTAGTAAACTTATCTATGTGTTTGGAAAGTTACAAAATTATATTATAAGCAAAAATGTTTAATAATAATCTATGCACAGATAGCAATTGCAAAGATATTAAAATATTCTTGAAAATAAAAGCAATTGTTTTTCAATTTGCTAAAGTACTCTACATAGCAAACAAAAGAAATCTATGGTCCTAAGAGTAAAGAACATGGAATGTTAATGGAGGAGAAGAATATGGATATAATCGTTTATGTTCCTGGAGCATAGGTTGAACTAGACCAAATGAAGCCTTGGTTTTGGCTACAGGTTTTGTTGAAGACTAGGATTCAAGACGCAGTACCTTTAAGGTACTAGTAAAAAACTTTTAGGAAACTAGTAAGCAGTGTAAAGAATTTCACATATTAAGCAGTGACTCCGCAGAAGGTACAATTATGGGCTGGTCTCACAATGATTTGTAGAATTTATGCCAGCTGCGGTTCAAGGAAACTTCGTACCTTTCCATGGTGAGTGGAGACTAGATTTGATAGCGCCCCCTTGTGTTCAGTAGGAGCAGATGCAAATTCTCTAAGGCTTTAGTTCTAAACGTATCTTTTCAAATAATTTAAAGAGAGTAGTAACAATAAAAAGAAAAAGACTAACTAGTTTAATTAGTTCTTATATTAATATAACCATATTAATTTTATTTATTATTTACAGAGAATTTGTAATCCCTTTTTGCAATTTTTTGTCATCTGTTTCAGATATAAAAACTCTTGTGATGAACATGCAAATACTTTCCAATCCAACCCTACAACTTCGGTTTTTAAACACTGGATTTCTTCAAAAGACATAGAAGAAACAAACTCGAAAAGTTTCCAGGCATTAGAAATGTCAAATACAAAAATTCTTTTAAAAGCTCTAAAAAAAACCAAAAACCTCTAAGATTTAAAGAGGAAAAGGTAAGTGTTAAAATATCACAAGGATATATATATGAACAAAATTACATAGCCAAGTTTAAAACTACTCAAACATAACATATATATGGAAAAAACAACTAAACTTTGAAAACTTTATTAATATAACTGTACCAGATAAAGCATAGTTAAAGAGACAGTGACTTTCAAATTGGGAAACTATACCAAGAATACAATACAGAGAAAAATAAAAAAGAAAAAGAAACAAACAAGCAGAAGAAGAGGAAAATATCCTGAAAAAGTAGAAAACTGCATACTTAGAATGAAAAAGTTTAATATGCTTATAATGGGAGTCTAAAAGGAAATAATATACAGACTAGGGTAGAAAGAATATTGATGGAAATAAATACTTAGAATTTCTGGAATTAATTAAAGACATTACTTTACAATCTAGGTTCAATAAGCCAGTAAATCTGTAGCAGGATTAAAAAGGAAATACAGAATACATAAAACTGGAGAATATTAATACAAATAAAGCAAAATTAAAAGTGGCTAGAGACAAAGTAGGTCCTTTAAAAAATTGATGATGAAGGGGCTGGGGATTTAGCTCAGTGGCACAGTGCCTGTCTGGCAAGCACAAGGTCACGAGTTCGATTCCCAGTACCAGAAAAAAAATTTGATGATGAACTTCTCAATAGATAAAGGATGCCAGAGGAAGGAGCATAGTATCATGGTTACTAAAAGAAGAAAAATATGGAACAATAACAACTAATCCCAAAGAAGGCAGTGAAAGAGACAGGAAGAAGCACAGATCAGGAGCAGCATACATGAAGGATAAAGTAGAATTTAGCAGTTATACTACATTTGCAAAAACCCAGTGCCTAAAAATCAAAGTCATATGGCTGGATTAGAAAATGTTTGCATGTTCATGAAACAGTTATATTGGAATCATAGATACCAAAAGATCGGGAAAAAGGATTAAACATGTTCTGTAAATAATAAATAAAATTAACATGGCTGTATTAATATCAGAATTAATTAGAATTTAAATTCAAATATCTTGTGAGGTTTGAGAAAATATGATACAAAAATAGTCACAAAAATCATTGAAGCTATAGAAAATGTATGCAACAGAAACGTATCAGTCAAGGTATTTCTAATTCTATTTATAGTGTAAATAATTTACATACATGTAATAAATATGTATACAGATATAGTTCAATATGCATACAGGTATTTATGCATACCTTCTAGAGTAACTTCAGAAAATATCTTAAATTAATTATTCATTGGTACATGTTAGATATATGTAATGATTATATTCATCATAGGGAATTTGTGCCTGTACATACTATATCTTGAAACTTCTTTTTGCCCCTTTCCATACCTTCCCTCTAACTCTCTTCCCCTCTATTTACAAAAGCTTTGTTTCTAGTTTTTCCTTCTTTTCTCATGTTTTTTTTTCTTTTCCCTTCCTTTTTTCCCTCCTCCCCTTCCAATTTGAACATTTTCTTTCTATTTCACACTAGCTATTATATATTTTGGTCCTTACTTACAATTTATATTTCTCATAACAAAGAAACAATGTGATATTTGCACGTGTGTGTCTGATTTATTTCACTGAAGAGTATAGTTTCAAGGTGCATCTATTTACCTAGAAATGTCTCAAGTTTACCCTTTGTGGCTGAGTAGTGCTACACGGTATTAAAAAGAGAAAAACGCACATCTTTCTCCATTCATTGATCGATGGGCATCTGGGTTGTTTCCAACATATAGCTATTACAAACTGCGCTGCTATAAACATGGGTGTGCGTGTATCACTATGGTACGATGCTATTAATTCATTCAGGAAGACATCAAGAAGGGAAATAGCTGGGTCAAATGGAACCTCTAGTTGGAGGTTTTTGAACAATTTCCACACTAATTTCCACCAGTCTACAGTCCCACTAACAGTGGAAAAAAGTTCATTTTTCCTTGCAGCCCTGCCAGCATTTGTTATTAATTGATTCCTTCATAATAGCCATTCTTAAAAGGGAATCTTAGTGTTATTTTAATTTGCATCTTTTGAATGACCAGTGACGTTGAACATTTTTTCATATATTTATTTGCCATTTGTACTTCTTCATTTGAGAAGTGTCTATTCATTTCAGATGCCCATTTTTGGACTGGGCCTTTACATTTGAGGTGTCTCCTTTTGTTTGAAGAACAGACAGCAATTTTTTTTCTCCACACTGTTGGTACTCCATTTACTCTGCTGATTATTTCTTTTGCTGTGCAAGAGGTTTTTAATAAGATGAGAGCCCAGTTGTTGATTCTTTGTAATATTTTCCATGTGATCAAGTTTTCATGGATAAAAATGTTGCCTACACCTTAGTCTTCCTGAGTTCTCTGTATTTTCTTTTCCAGAAAATTTAGTGGTTTTTTTAATTATTTAAATCCTTGATCCATTTTGACTTTAATTAATGCATGGTGAGAGACATGGCTCTAGCTTTAATCTTCATGTGGAAAACCAGTTTTTCTAGCATCATTTATTAAAGAGGCTATCTTTGTTCCAATAAAATTGTTTGGTCCTTCATTGAAGATAAGTTGGCTGAGTGTTTGGAGTTATTTCTGCATCTTTTAATCTGTTCCACTGATTCTCAGGCCTTTTTCTTTTGTCAGTATCATGCTGTTTTTTATCACAGTAGCTTTGTAATATAATTTCAGGTCAAAGATTGTGATACCTCAGGCCTCACCTATGTTACTCAGAATTGTGCTGGGTATTCTGGGTCTCTTCTGGTTCCAAATTAATTTTGAGATTGATTTCTCTAATTCTGTGAAGTATGTTGTTTGTATTTTGATTGGAATTACATAAAATCTGTATGTCTAGGGCCATATCACCCTGAACGTACCTGATCTTGTCTGCATTAAATCTGTATAACAATTTTGAGTGTATGACTGTTTTCATTATACTTGCTGTTCATACCCAAGAGCAAGGGACATCCTTCCATTTTCTGAAGTCCTCTTTAATATCCTTTTTAGAGTACTGTAGTTTTCAGTGTAAAGATCTTTTATTTCCTTTGCAAGATTGATTCCTAAGTATTTCAAATTTTAGATGTCAAAGGTGTGGTTTCTTTAATTTCTCTTTCAATGGGTTTGTTATTTGTGTACAGGAATGTCATTGATTTTTGAGTGTTGACTTTGTATGCAACTATGCAACTGAATTTGATTATTAAATCTAGAAGTCTCTTGGTGGAGTTTTGGTGTCTTCTATGTAGAGTATCATGTCATTGGCAAATAATGATAATTTAACTTCTTCCTTTCTTATATATATTCCTTTTATTTCTTTCTCTTGTGTAATTGCTCTGGTTAATGTTTCCAGAGCTATATTGAATAAGAGTGGTGATAACGGATACCTTGTCTTGTTCCTAAAGTGAAAGCTTTCAGTTTCTGACAATTTAGTATGATATTCGCTGTTGGTTTGTCTTAGATGGCTCTTATCAGATTGAAATGGAAACCATCTATTACAATCTACTGTACGGTTTTTACATGAATGTGCGTTGGACTTTGTCAAATGGTTTTTCTGTGTTTATTAAGATAATCATGTGATTTTTGTCTTTAGCTCTGTTGATATGGTGTATTACATTTGTTGATTTGCATATGTTGAACTATACCTGCATCCCTGGGGTGAATCCCATTTGGTCATGGTGTATAAACTTCTTGATGATTTGCTGCTGGTATCTTAACAAGGATTTTTCCGTATATGTTCATTCAGGAGTTTGTCCTGTAGTTCTTTTTTTTGGTTGAATTCTTCTCTAATTTTGGTATCAGGGTAATACTTGCTTCTAAGAATAACTTTGGGAGTATAGCTTTCCTTTCAATTTCATTGAAGTGTTTAAGAATAGTGTCATTAGATCTACTCTAAATTTCTTGTAGAATTCAGCACTGCATCCATGAAGAACTGGGCTTTTCTTTGTTGGTAAGTTTTTAATTACATTTTCAATTTTATCATCTAATATTTGGTTATTTAGAAATTTTATTTCTTATTGATTCAGCTTTTGTCAGTTCATCTGTATCTAGGAATCTTTCCATTTCTTCTGTGTTTTCCATCTTATTTGAATAGATGCTTGAAGTAGATATTGATGATCTTCTGGATTTCTGCAGGATCTATTGTAGTTTCACCCTTTTTATTCTTAACTGCATGAATTTGATCTTTTTCTTTCCTGTTTTAAATTTTATTTTTTAAAGAGAGAAAAAACAGTAAAAATGACACAGAATTTTAAAACAAAGAAATTAACAATGGTTATTATTGTTATCTTCAAAATAGTTGCTCAGATTATAAGATACAGGCATGCAAATTTGATCAAACAGTATCAACACTAACTGTTCCTTTCAATAAACTAATAGAAATTAATAATACAATTATCTTAGCTATCTTGTGTGCGTATACATATATGTATATTTTTTTTCTCCTTCCTTCTTTTCTTCTTTCCCCCATTCCAGAGGTTCTTTCCTTTTGAGCAGTTCTTTCTCTTTCAAAATATCTATTGTTCCTTTAGGATCTTATTTACTCTTTCAGTTTTTTACACTAAGGAGATAATACAATGCTTACACATGGGAATCTGATTTATTTCACTTATGAGTATTGTCTCTAGTTATATCCATTTACCTAAGAAAGCTTTGATTTATGTTTCTTTATATCTGAAGTAGCACTCCATTGTATAAAAATACCACATTTTTTAATCCATTCCTCAATTGATGGGAATTTGGATTGTTTCCAAGATTTAGCTATTATAAATCATGCTCCTGCAAACATGAGTGCACATATATTGCTGTGGTATGATGTTTTTAATTCTTCTGGAAAAATATCCAGAGGAGGAATATCTGGGTCAAATGAGACCTCTAATTCCAGTTTTTTGAGGAGTCTCCATACCGATTTCCACAGTGACTGTACCTGTCTACACTGCCACCAACAGTGGAGAAGGGTTCCTTTTCCCCCACAGCCTCACCAGAACTTGTCATTGGTTGATTTCTTGATCATAGCTATTCTTTCTGGGGTGAGATGGAATCTCAGTGTTTGAATTTGCATTTCTCGAGTGATCAATGATGTTGAACATTTTTTCATATATTTATTTGCCATTTATTTTGTGAATTTTATTTAGTTTTTCAAAGAACCAACTCTTTAATTCATTGATTCTTTGTATTGTTTTTTCACTCTCAGTTGCATTAATTTCTGCTCCATCTTTATAATTTCCTGCCTCCTATGAACTTTGGGCCTTACTAGTTCTTTTCCTAGAAGTTTGAGGTTCAACATCAGGTTATTCATTTGAACTCTCTCTGTTTTACTGATGTGAGAGTTCACCTGTATAAATTTCCCTCATAGGACCACTTTCATTGCATCTTATAAGTTCTGATATGTTGTACTGGCATCATCATATACTTGGAAACACTATCTATATTTTATATGTCTATATTTTAATATGCATATATACATTTTAATGCATACACACAAATTTATATATGTATACCCTAGTAACTGCAGAACTCTTAATGTTTTTAAGTACATTCAGAACTAATTATGAAAATTCACCTACTTTTGAGACATAAATTGAATCATCTAATAGCTAAACACAGAAATAAACAAAAATATTTCTGTTTTTGGTAATCAAATATTGAGACTTCTGCATAATTTTCTCATAAAACAGAAAAGCTGAAAAAATTAGTTGAATGATATTGATGTAGATTTTAACTAGTATATAAACTTATGAAAGGTAAGTAAAGCCACACATAGGGAATAAATTAGTATAACACATATATAAGTATATGCCCCCATGTAAGGCTCTAAGACATGTATGTTTATAAAATACATTCATAAAGACAGAGCAAGTTGGAAATTAATGAGCTACAAATTTTACTCACGCAGTAGAAACACAACACACAAAATAATAAATAAATAGAAGCAGAAATTACTTAAATAGAAAACATACAGGTATGAGGATTATAAACCAAAAGTTTCTTTTCCAAAACACTCCTTAAATTTATTACTCCTTAGATCAGACTATTTTTGGCAAAGGAGAGAAATTCCAAATAAATATTATCATGAAATAAACAGGAGCATGTCTCCAAACCCCCCCAAATATTAAATTATTAGGATGAAATGAAAAACCCTTCAGTAAAATGTTTATACATAAGTTAAAATAGATACATTTCTGGAAAAATATAATCTAAATGTGACTCTAGAAGGAAGAGCATATATGAATAGTATATACATAGACATTAAGAAATTAGATCATTAATCAAAAGTTTTCCCACAAAAAACTCCAGTCCCACATGGCTTCATTAATAGGTTCTGCCAAACATTCAGAGAAGAAATAATTCCATCTTCTCAAACTCTTCCTGAGAATTGAAATAAAGAGAACACTCCCCAGTTCGTTTTGTGAGGTTAGTATAACCTTGACTAAGAAATTTGATAAGAATATTTCAAGAAAGCTACAGTATATGCTACTTAGACTCATGAATATAAATGCAATACTGCTATACTAAATATTACCAAATTAAATCTAGAAATATCTATGGAAAGAATAATACATAATTTTCTGCTCAAGGCCCGAGGGTATGCTGTGGTTTACCTGTGGCCCTAAACTCCTAGACTTAGCACAGCTCTCCCAGGTTTGAAAGTCATTGCCACCCTTCATCCAAACATCAACAGTTCAGCGATTCTGTGTCTTCCAAACTCACACTCTGATCAACCAGCTATAAATTTAGGGATTTCCCAGAACCTCTGCATTATGATAATTTGTTAGAACATCTCAGAGAACTCACAAATGTGTTATACTTACAGTTAAAATTGCTCGACAGACATGTATCAGTCAGGAAAGGAGGTGGATTTATAGTTAAATCAATTCAGGCAATTTACCAAAATAATAGATTGAAGAAGAAAAATTTTATGAGACTCTTGTGAGTTACTCACTTGCCTTATCACCAAGACACAATAACTGAAACCCACAAATTAAAGGAGCTGAGGTTTACTTTAGCTTATGTTCTTAGTCCATAGTTTGCCAGTTTCAAAGCTGAAAGAGGAAGGTGGAAAGATTTGAGGGAGGAAGGATCTGTTTCACATCATGACAGCTAGGAAACAAAGAAGGGAGGATCTCAGGAGGGAGATAAAACTTTCCAAGCCCTGCTCTTCCAACGAGGATCTGTTTCCTAACTGCAAATCAGCTATGAGTCCATGGGTGGACCAATCCACTGAGGAGTATAAGTAGCATGGTGCATTTGCTAAAAATCATGAGACTGGGGGCAACGTTCTGGGTCCAAACCATAATACTTTGCAACAGGTGCAAGAAAAAAAAATACATCTTTCAGTCATGAGAAGTTCAATATCCATGCACAACAAAACTCATAGTAAATCAGAAGCTAAAGAAAGTCATTCTAGATATCTCCCTGCCAGATGCCTGGTACTATGCATGCAAACAAAAATAAAACACATAGCAAAACAGAAAACAAAGAGAAAAAATTGTTACCCACAGAAGAATTTAGGTTTCACAATTTGTTTAAATGGTATCTCTGATAGTCATTTATTATCTTCCCCTGGATTCATACCATTTAGTTATAATGTAGTACCCTTTAAATCTAAGAAATACTTATAACTTAGTTAATATACCCAAGGGAATTAAAGTCTGTAGGTTGGTGTCACATTTCTGAACCAGATATTTTCATGGCATCCTAATGGTATCTCTTCGAATACTTTGATAATCAATGAAGCAGAATTTCCTTGCATCAGTACTGAAATTGTCAAACACATACCTAATTAACATTTGAACTTTAATTGATTGCTTATTGCCCAAAATTATGCATTTCAACAGTTTAAGCCCCTTTTTTCCATGATCCTTGGTGTTTTAAATGTTTCATTGCCAACCATTTAAAGTGGATATTGTTGTTTTCCAAAAGCTAGAAAATAAGCATAGACATGCAAAGTGTAAACTTTCCCTAATTTATTTGATTATAGAAAAGTAACACACTGAATCACCTATGAAGTACATTAAGTAAATCTGGACTGCATATATATATATATATTTTTTTTGGATTGCATATATTTTTAACTTGAAAGTATAGGAATTAATTTTCTGAAAATCTCCATGGGAAGAAACTATAGGTCACAGGTGCCAAATTAGAAATCTCCAGGTTATAAGATCATAACCCCTAGAGGAATATTTATCTGTATGTTTACTTAATATCTAACAGCATGTGAAATTTATTTATTAATATGCCTGCAGGTTTTTCTCTAATCCCACTTCTCAAAGATGCACACACATAGATATAAAGCCAGGAGGGGGTGAATTGCCCTAGAACTGTTTCCATCTAAGCTGAAAAATATGGTTATAATGGGAAAAGCAAAAGTTTCTCTCCTTCTGACCTTGAACATTTATATAGACTCAAACTAAAGATGTGGATGAATTCAAAAGCTATGTTCTCCATGATGTCTTCTTTGCAGTACTCTTGGTCCCATTAAGAGAACACTGATCATCCTTTCTTTGATTAAAATTTGTCTATAGGCCCTATTTTATCATTCCTTCAATTATAGCTTACTGATATTTTTCTATTTCTTTAGATGCTCTATATTGATAGAGATCTCACTGAAATTTATTTTAGCACATGGCATGTAGCAACGCAACTTTGCTCACTAGAATTCAAATACCTAAGTATATTTAATTTGAACTGAAAACTTAAACTGGTATATTCGTTATTGAGGGCAATAATATTCAAAAGTGCGCACATTTCTAATTGGCCAAGACATAGTTTAAGAAGTTTTAAAATGGAATTTTCAATTTTCATAGGGAACCATGTTTAGGATTTTATTAAAAACATTATCTACCATAATTTTTCTCTATCCAAAGTGTAATGTGTACAACTGCAGCAGCTCTGAATGATTCAAACAAAATATATTTCTTTCAATTTTCAATTGATTTAAGATATAAATATTGATTTGACTTGAAATATTCAATGATTGCCTCTGGGCTCAAATTCATTTAGCATGCATGGACTTAGCCACATTGATGTAAGTCTTGAGGCTGTAACAGCTGGGCCATATACAGCAATAGTCTCAGACACTTGGAACTATCTTTTTTATGCTTATCATAAAAGTGATTTTTATGCTTATCATAAAAGTAATTTTTTCCATCAGGGATTTCATTTGACACATAGGGAGGCTAAGGGTAGAGAAGTCAGGAGAGGAGAAGAGTTATTATAATTCATTTTTTAAACATACAAAAGAAAATAATTATAATTGTTATTGTTATTGTTATTGTTATTGCAGTACTGTGGGCTCAGTCGAGGGCATCATACACCCTGGACAAGTGCTCTAGCACTGAAATACATCTTCAACCCCCTTTTAAATATTTTGTTCTGAGACAAAGTCTTGCTAAGTTGCCCAGATTTGCCTCAAACTTGCCGTTGTCTTGCTTCTACCTCCCAAGTAGGTGTGATTACAGGTATGCAAAACTGGTCCCAGCAATATTTGATATTTTAATGCAAGTTTGTACAAAAGTATCTTGTACAAAAGCCTCTTGTTTATATAGGATTAATTGTTCTAAAATATGATGAGAGAGAGCAAAAGAGAGAAAGAGGTATAAAATCTAATGGTATACATGGGAATTTGCTATTCACCTAATGTTGAGAATTGAAATCAGATTTTTATAATGTTACTTCACAGGTATTTGTAAAATCACCATGGTGATATGTAAAGTTATTCATTTTAAAAAAAGGATTGAAGGAATTCTTTATAGAACAGTTGGTTGTTCCCATTCAATAGTCACAGAAAGGAGCAAGGCCATAAGTGGGAGCTCTCCCAGTCCTGAAAAAGAGAAAAAACATCTCAAATTACAAGTGTCTATCAGAGTTGCCAGTCTGCTATCTATAGCTTAATAATAAATTACATAGAAAAATAATGGAACATAAACTTTAAAAAGAATTGGACCAAGTTATGAATACCTTTGAACTCCAAAGTAAAGATTTTGGCTGTTCATTTATAGGAAATCAGGAAATTTTTAAGTTTTCAAGTTTTCTTTTTCGAGAAAGAAAGAAAGGAAATATTACTCTGAAGATGAGAAGAGGATTGAAAATGGAACATTGGAGTAGTGATTTTTCACATATCTCATATTAGGCAAACAAAATGTAAAGATTTGCATCGTCATTAAGCAACACTGACAAGGCAGTTCTTGGCTGTGGCCAAGTAGCTTCCTAAGGCCTGTTCCTCTCTGTCTTTTGAAACACATTCTGTCCCCAGAAGCTATCAGATCCATAGCAAAGTGCTTGATGTTGCTGTTGGAGAATCTTGCTGCTGGAAGAAATATTATGATTTAGATATAAATTGTCCCCTAAAATCTCATGTGTTCAGAGTTGGGCATTTTTTTTGGTTTTGTTTTGTTTTGGTAAGGGGAGTGGAGCTCAAGACCTTGCACTTGCCAGGCAGGGCACTTGTGATGCTGAGGTATAGCCTCAGCCCAGAGTGTTGGAAGGCGATTGAACCATGAGAGCTCTACACTACCAGTAGATTAGTCCACTGGTGAGGTCACAGCTGAATGTGCTGTTGGGAAGTGGAGCCTTGTCAGAAGATGTGAAGGGGTATAACCATATTCTTGGTTTGTTCCTGTTGTCTTTGCTTCCTGGCTGTGATGAATTGAGCAGCTTTCCTCCATCAGGCCTTTCCACTGTGCTATTTCTGCCTTGGATCTAACTAACCTCTTCTTTCAGCTTTTGAGTGTCATGCATTTTTGGCCCAGCAATAGGAAAGTGACTAACATAAAAAAATGGTACTGCAGAAGTGGGGTTGTTTCTGTGATTGCACCAGAACATGCGGTTTAGAAGATTTAGAGCTGGTTTATAAGAATAGTTTGGAAAAATTTGGAGAAGAAGGTTAAAGAAATCTTACACTTCTGTGGCCAGAAAGTTATGCATGGTTCTGGTTGGTGCTCAGAAAACCGGGAGGCTGATAGGAATGGAGAAAGCAAAAACTGGACTTGTGAGGTCTCATTTGGGAATGAGGACTGTACTGGAAACTGGAATAAAGGTCACATGTGTTTTATTCTGGCAAAGAATTATTTGTCTATATTTTGTTCTAAGACTTCATGTGAGGCTGAATTTAAAGGTGGTGGACTAATTGATTTTGTGGAGGAAAGTTTAAGACTGCCCTTCATTTGGGTTATGGGATGGGTACTATTCACTGATTTTAGCTGTAGTTACAGTGAGAATCAGAAGCTGCATAATGTAGAAATGAATGATTTAAAAATATCACTGTTTGGGCAGAAAGGAACTGTGCATAAAGTTGGGGTCAAGGAGAATGTGGTTGCCAAAACATTAGTGCCATATAAAAGAGAACTTTTCACTAGGATGATAAGAAAGATTAATTCAAGTTATATCAGGTTTTGTCCAGAACCCACTCATCACAAGTTAAAGGGCATAAAAGTAGACTCTTTTTAGACTTTGCTTTCAGTAGAGAGCTCCAATGTACCTTTCTGACTCAATGATGCCTAGAGAAATATACCCTTGATTTCAGTCTTCCAAGAAGCAGTGACCACTGCTACCATTGCTCAAGGAGGCCCAGCAGACATTCATATCACACATCTGGTGCTGGTTTTTCAGGCATGCAGAATGGAAACATTATAGGGCCATGGAGGTTTCCACCCATAATTAAGAGAAAGGTCCAAGAGACAAAGCAGCTGAGAAAGTAAAACTAAAGGTACAGTGGAGACCCTAGAAAGTTCAAAGGTGCTAGGAAAACAGAACATCTGCTGTGGAAAAACTCCAAGTAGTGAGGACAGCTAGTCCAAGAGAATAGGGGACTGTGAGTAGATCAGATGGAGTTTGTAGGGGATAGGATTGCCTAAGCCACAACATGTCCCAGGTGCTAGACATGACATTACAGGATTTAATGTTTTGGACTCACAAATTTGCTTTGAACCTGAGGAAAAACTTCAGACTTGGATGCTTTAGAAGTAATGGAACTGTTAAGACTTTGCACATTCTTAGCTATCAACTAAATACATTTTGTGTAATGAGGTAAATATATACCTTTTGGAGCTGGGAAGGAACGTTATGATTTCAATTGAAAATGCCACCAAAGTCTCAGGTTTTCAGAAGTAAGGAATTTGGAAGTTGATTGGATCACAGGGGCACACTGATGAGTTGATAGCAGAGTGTGCTGTTAGGAGGTAAAACTGGGACACCTGGGGTTTGACCTGCAGTTATATTTTCTCATCCTTGTCTTCTCCTTTCTCTCTCTGCTTCCTGCCTACCATATATTGAACAGCTTTCTCCTCCAGGCCCTTTCATCATTGAACAGCTTCTCCTCTCGGCCATTTCCACCTTAGTGCTCACCAACATTGAACTGAACCCTCGGAAACCATGAGCCAAAATAAACCTCTTCTCATTGTGGTAGTCAGCTATTTTGTTTCCACAATAGTAAAGTGACTCATAGATGGGGTTAATAAAGAGGAGAGAGAAAAAGGAAAAGTAAAATGAGAAAAAAGAAGAACAGAATCAGAAGAGTTTCTCATCATAATTCAGGGAGAAAGAACTTTTTTGTGAATGAAAGGAGTTGGTTGCTATGGAAAAGCAAGTTTTGTGGAAGTTAAGAGGTAGGCACTGGATGCAATATTGGTATCCCTTGTTTTCCATTAGGAAGCAGTTTGAGTAGCATAGGGGACATGGAGAGCAGACATTAGTGACAGGGGAAAGAAAATAGTGTTGGGTTTATTGTTTTTTCAGAAACTTGTTGGTGCAAGGAAGAAAAGCAATGAGTAGAAAGGATGGAAAAGACCCTTACTGCAGCTGAATATCTGCCTGATTCTGTACATCATGTCAAGTAGAAGCTATGAAATGAAAGAATGGGACTAAAACAGTAGCGACAAAAGAAAATCAAATGAAAAAGCAAAGTTTGGTCAACTGAGAGGGAGTAAACTCATTCATATGTGGAGAGATCAATGTTGGTACAGTACAAAAATATATTTTGCTTTTAACTGAGAGAATGAAGAACAGAGAACTCCATTATGAATGAAAGGAGGGGAAGCGTTTGAAGAGTGTTATACAAATGTAAGTGTGTTCTCACCCATAAGGTTTTGTTTTTTTAAAAAATGTGAAAATGATAGTAATCACTCAACAATTTCTCTTGGGGAAAAGGACAGGTGACACAGTGAAGTGAGAGCAGGGTCAGATGAGTCTATTAATCATCCTCTCAGTACTGTGTTTAATGCTGCTCTGGGTGCTGTAGGAGATATAAAATATGCATGATGTGATTCCTGCCCTCACAGCGAAACACTTATATAACTACCTATACACACAACGATATCTTTATGAGTTCGGCTATGACTTGCTGAACTGTGAAGCAACAACTCTATGGACAAATCTGGGTAGTGAAGAAACAGAAAATCTCTGTGCATTATTCAGAAAAGGAGAGGCACAGATTGTAGAGAAAAGCAGAGCCTGTGGGAAGATGGCATGCTTACCAGTAAGCGAGAGATCATCAGATAGCAAAGGAAGTGAAGGATACAGTGAGGATAGCAATGTGGCTGAGTAAACAAGCACAGACCAGAGGATGGTGTCTGCAGGAAGGATGGAGATGCTTGAAGATTATTTAGATATTTATATGCAGAAAGGAAACGTACGTGGAGATAATAGAGGGAGAAAAATAATAAGGCAGGAAACTGTTGCAGCAACCCAGATGTGAGGCTATGTAAGAGAATTGTCAGTGCCATCATGTAGAGAAAAGGATGAATCTGAGAGATATTCTAAGGGAAAATTTGCTAAAATAATGTAACAGATTGGGAATTGATTGGAAAGAAGAAAAGAGTAAGCTGTGCTCTGAATTTTTTTTTTTTTTTTTTTTAGTTCTGGAAGATAGAAAAGTGATGCTGGTGCTGAAACGAAACATCTGGGCAAGCAAGGCAGTTTAGGGCTTTCTGAAGTTTAGGTGACAAAAGGACAGATTGTTGGTGGGCTTTTAGAATTTCAAGTTCGTAGCGAGAAAGGATAAGAGCTTATACTTTAAGTTGCCACCAACAGGTCATAAAATAGCTCTTGGAGAGGATCATCTCACCGAGGAACTGCATGGTGTGGGGAGGATCAGAGAATGAGGGGTTTGGTCCTTGAGTTTGAAATAAAGAGCAGGAAATTGAGCCTGAGAAGGAGGAAACAGTCTGAGTAATCAATAATCTCAGGGAATTAATGAAATGACATATGCTGGAAAAGAGAGATAAGATGCCTTCAAGAAGCAGAGGATTTAATTACAGGTAAAGTTGTAAAGAAAGAGAATTTACAACAGCGGTTTGCGTTTGACCAAAAGGACATGTTTTTAAGCCTTCTAGTTTTAATGAAGTGATGAGGGTTAAAGAGAATGAAAGTGCCAGGTAAAGACACACTTGGTGTGTAAATATGCTCAACCATTTCTGATAGACAGTGTGTTAGAATTTCCAACAGAGACCCAAGGAAGTCTTTCTATGATCACTTCTGAAATCAGTGTAGTGTCACTTTGGACCCTTTGGTCATTCAGAAGTGTGTTACTTGTACGTGTGTATGTGTGTGTGAACCCTTGTGTGTGTATCTGTGTGTGTTCACACATATGTAGATTTACATGATTTCATGTTTCATGTGAAGAGATGATTTATACTAAAATGAAATAAAAACCTAACAACTACTATAGGAGTTTGGCAGTTGAAAAGACAAAACTACTAGGTGGTTGTGACAGAAGATAATAGGAATATTTTGAAGTAAAATATAAATAACTCCCAATATATTAGAGAAAACTGAGTGCAGCTTCAGGTACCTCTCATTTTAACTTTAGCTCTGTTTGCCAGCTACATGTGTGAGCTACTTAAGCTTTTTTAACTTTAGATTTCTCTTGTGTAAAACGTGTGTAATGGTATTCACTGCATAGTGTGGTTGTTAGGATAAACCAAGAGGGCAAGAATACTGGCTTCTTTTGTCACCAATTTCCATCTCCGGGAGTGTGTCATTTTCAGAAGTCTTGCCCTCAGGCACACAGAAATTGAAATTCCATGTTCTATGATTAATCTCCATCTTGAGTTCTTATACCTATGGGTGGCAGAAAACTTAGTCATCTCCAGGTGACATCCCATTTTGTTTTCTAAGAAATTTCAACGTTAGGCCCAAGTAAAGTCATAGTTTATCTTTCACAGTGTGGCTCTGAAGATCTCAGGGATGCTTCTTGGGTGCTGGGCTGGCATCTAGTCCTTTGGATCTTTGTCCCTCACTGGCCTTAGCCTTTGTCCCTCACTGAGATTTGCCTCTGGGCTGCTCCTGGAGAACTGTCATCCTCCACACAGGTCCTGGGTGACATAGAAACATGCACTTCCAGAATATTCATGCTTCAGCTGCTGCACTGTGGTGTCTTTGTGACCTGACCAAGGGTCCCTTACCTTGTCACAAAGTATTTCTTCAGCTAAAGTGTCCTTTCTTTTCCACGAACATGTGAAGGTGTGACTCCCATGGCAATACATCTAGGTTCGCATCTGCTCGAGGGATTTCCCTGAGTTCCCTTGGGCTCAGCCCTTCCTAGTTGGTCACTGTTACTTCTCAGGTCCCCTACAAGACATTTTCTTTTAAGAGATGTTGTCCTTGCAGGTTACACTTTTGGAAGTGGAACTCTGCACCTCAATGTATGAACCTAGCTGAAGGTATTTTTGCTTATCATTTTATAAATGAAATGGGAGTTTCTTAAAAACATACACTGATGCTCAAATTCTGTTGCTTGTGCCCCTATGACCTTACTTGGAACTCAATCCTTCCCTCTAGCCTATATAGTATATCCATCCAGAATAGGACAAAATGCTGGTTGCTCGTAGGCATGCATATTTCCAAAACTTTTCTGCCCTTATCCTGCATCTACATACACTACAGCAGGTGAAATGTCTTTTGATGTTTTGATACATCAGCAAACCTACTCGCAGCCTGCACTTTGATAGTGCTGCAGAGGCTGGCTTTACAAGGACTAGTCACAGTGTGCTAGAAAAGCTGAGGCCAAGTTCAATGCCAAGCAATGGTCCTGAAGCATCTTCTCTGAATATTGTGCTTTTGTTTTGTTTTGTTTTGTTTTGTTTTTTTATTAAGCTACTCACATACGCATGGCTCAAGCTGGAAATGAATTAAACTGAGATTTTTGAGGATTTAAAAGGTAATTAATTACAGGTAAGCATAAGGATATTAAAGCAGCCCAGACCATTCTGCCCCCTAGTTCTGTCATCATAGTACTGTAGTTCGTCTTTCTACATTTAGGCACAGATATGCTCATTGAGTTGATTGATAATTACTCAAAATGGAAGATCACTTGGGATTGCTTTTGATCCAATCATAGATTCCTGGGATAGTCATTTGACACCAAATTAGCTGAGAAAACTGCTGGAGCAGCTTCTTCAGAAAGAAGCATAGAAACTGGTGTTTATTTTGTAGGTTTCTTGCTATAAATCTGTAGAAATTTCTACTGGTCATGATCCCTCTCTGTCTCTGTCTCTGTCTCTGTCTCTGTGTCTCTGACTCTGTTTCTCTGTATCTCTGTTTCTCTTTCTCTCACACATACATATGAGACAGACAGACAGAGAGAGAGAGAGAGAGAGAGAGAGAGAGAGAGAGAGAGATTTACAACATACTCACTCTCATTCTCACATAATTAAGTATCATAGATCCATCACTTCTGTGGTAGTATACTCCTAGGAACAACTCACTTTTGGGCTCATGTTTTATTCTACTTAGTTTTAAAATATTGCTGTGCAGAATTTCCCATTAACTATCCAAGGATTAAATTCACTTCCACATTACACTGCTGCATTACTTATTCACTTGCCCTCTTCTTCCCTGTCTTTATTTTTCCTTGCATCTGTCTCGGTGTCTTTTGAGATTGACACAAAGATGAGCTCAGTAGTATCCAAACTCATCCATATGTCTATAATTTGTCTAGGGCTCATACAAGTTTTCTCAGTCCATTTTCTGTTGCTATAACAGAATACCTGAGACTGGGTATTTTCTTTAAAATAAAAGAGATTTACTTAACAGGTTCTGGAGGCCCAAGAGCATGACACTTGTATCAGTTAAATTTCTGGTGGAGTCCAAAGGTGGAAATAAGAGTGTAGGGTTTATATGGAAGAAAGTTCATACGACAAGAGAAGAGGTGAAACAGGGAGCAGAGGAAGTCAAAATTGCTTTCTAAAAACTCGTTTTTGTGGTAACTAATCCCTTTCCATGGTAACTAATCCCATCCCTTGAGAAAGATATTTATCCTTCCCAATGGCTGGGCCACATGTTGGCACTGTTACATGGGAGCTTAATCCTGAGAATAAGTTTTTTGTGCCAACAAGTCATACTCAAAATATAGCACCAACTAGCATTAACCAAGTTGATGATCCCTTGAAAAGGGGATTGCTTCTATCATCTAAATGCAGTTGCTTGTTTGTTTTTTTAAAATTCATAGGAATATTGCTCTGTAAAGACTTAAGATTCATTTTCCTTACTGTCAAGATTTTTGGGAAAATGTATAAAAATATGTCCCCTTCCAGGTTTTTTGTTCTGAAAAACCAGTCCACTTAAATGCATATAATTTGATCTTTTTGATCATAGAAGATCTATTTGTTAAGTGTTTCTTCAGGATATTACAGACCTAAGAATGTTTAGGGTCTGTGATTAAAGCTACAGAAGAGAAAAGAAGGAAGGACCCCAGGAGTTGGCTTGCCCAGAAGGAATGGTAAAGGTATTCAACCCAGCATTCTGATTAGCAGGTTTACTTTTAGAGGAAAGAACGTTATTTCAGCTGTAAATGACAATGAGTGAAAGCCCAAGAAAAATGGTGATCAAAACTGAGATAAAGCCAAGGTGTTAATGATTCACTGAATCGTTTCATTCTCCTTTTATGAAGTATGAGAAACCAAAGAAAGCATGGGTTTTGAAGTTCAATTGGAGCTTTTTACATTTTGCATGAAATGAATATAAAACTGAAGTCATCATGATTTTCTAAGTGTTGAATAACCTTGGAAAGAAGGAAAAGTAATTCAGTTATGTGCTCCTGAAAATACTTGCTACTCAAAGATAAATGTGTGGCCCTTACTTATCAAGGCTAATAATTTGCTTGTCCAGATTTGATTTGGGAATCTCTTCTTGATGTGCCCATGAATCCAAAGTTATCACTTCATAAACTCCACCCAAGCATAACTACTTCACATTTTAATACTCCACTTAAAACCACCCAGCCTGAATCCTATGAAAATGTAGGTATCCTTTTATCCCCCAGCTGAAGATGCAAGTGAGATTCTGTCAAAGTGATGTTCACATTTTGCAGTAGATCTACAAGAACTTAGCTTTCCTCTATCAAAACCTTCCTCTGTCAGTCCTTTAGGTGGTTAGTGTTTAACCCAAATTGTATTTGAATTTCTTCTTTAGATGCATATTTCAGTTAATTAATTAGGCACATAGGATGTCCATAGACACAAGGACTTCCCCAATATTATGTGACCATTAGCCATGATAGATCAGCCTGATTGGATATAAAAACGTATAGAAAATTAGTAAAGAAAACTCCTGCATGTATCTGGAGAGGTCATAAACTTGTGACCATAGAGTTGTGACCGTACATGTTGGCTCTGGCTCCTTCCTTTGGGGCACTATTCCCTTGCTTTGCTTCCCTGCTGCTATGTACTGTTCCACCATGCCCTTCTGCCATGATGTTCCTGCCTTGGAGCCAGCTAGCTATGGACTGAATCTCTGAAACCATGAACCAAATTAAACCTCTCCCCTTTTAAAGTGTGGGTGCAGATTTTGTGTTCTAGGCTAATTACATATGGATTTCACAGTAACACAAATAGAGCTCGTATGAATGGAGCAGCACTGCATCTGTGAATAATATTTAAATATTAAAAATTCCCTCATACTTTTTATAAGATCTTTATGATGATCTACTTCTTGGCTTCATGTACTAAAGAGCCTAGAGACATTCCTAGGTCTCTTTAATGGGGAGTTCTCTCATCTCTCTGCAATTCCTCTGTACCCCTGGGTAATTGGTTTACTTCTTGGAGTTTCAGGTTCCTCATTAGTGAAATGGAAGTAATTACTGAATTATTTCATCACAAAATTATTGGGAAGATTAAAGGCGCTCATGAGGTAATGATCCTAGAATAATCCTGAGCATATGTTATGAGTAAAGTTAGTGTTTGGTCCCTTCCTCCTTTGGTGCATCTCCTTCTTTAGTACTGGAGGTCTGCTAGATGTGGTGGAACATGCTTGCATTTCCTAGCTACTGGAGAGGCTAAGGCAAAGGAATTGCTTGAGCTCAGAAATTAGGGGCCAGCCTAGGCAATATAGTGAGACCTCATTTCTTAAAAAGAGTAAAGTTGGAAGTGTGCCATATACTGAGAAAAAAACAGAACTTGCTCCCATTTTTCTATATTTATGGGCAGAGAATCTAGGGTATCTCTGGCTCCACCCAGTAATATCTACTCTGTTAATTTATGCTCACTGTGAAAGAGGAAGAAAGAATTTCAGAAGTAGCTGAGGGAAAATCCATAAAATATTTATTGGCCCCTTAACCACTAATAAATAGCATTTGTGTCTTTTTATTTAGGAGGTACAGCATTTAATAGTTTTTATCTTGTAGTTTATATCTGATATTTCCTATTGTATGTAATATTGTTTATCAACACTAAGAATTTGGTCCATTAGTAACTTGTAAAAATCTTTACAAATTAAAAGTAAAATTTAACCTATTTATGAGTATAGATTTTAATACCTCATATATTCAACGTTACATGTGTTAATAGCCAGTGGGAAAAATGAGATGTTGCCAAATTTTTTTGTGTTCAAGTTTTAGAATGTTTTTCATAGATAGCTTTACTCTTTATTTGCCTCTTTGTATATTTTTATCCATCTGCCTCTTCCTCAAATCCATCTGATGAAAGCCTGTATGTGGTGTGAGTCCACACACACCCACACACACGCACACACACATACACACGTCTTTGCTCAGTCCCATTCTGTCACGTCACTGACTTTTACAGAATCTGTGCTTATGCAGCCTGGACAGCAACAATGTACAGACAGATTCCATCAAGCTCCTATCTGTTAGAACCTGCAGTGCTTGCATTTGGTTCTGATATCTAACAATAATGTGGTATTTTATAAACATTAGTAAGGATGATTTTGCTCTGGTCAGCAAAGGTAAAAAAAAAAAATAGGTGCTTTGGGAAAACAAATAAAAAAGGAATTGGATCTGTCTCAATAAATTGCACAAATTGTAAATATTCCAAAGATACAGCCGCTTACTCGGGCATAGGAAAATAAAGCTGACAATTACGCTTTAGAATGAATACATGAGTAATGTGATGGCTAAACATTTTCTTTACAGCCATTCTTTTATTAAGTGAAGCGCTATATTTATTTATTAAGCAAAATTTCTGTTTTATCTGCCCATTCATTTCTTCAGACATCATTTTAATAGTGACAATTAGGATTTACATTCAAGTCATAATTCTTTTCTATTCTGCTTTGAGTTTGTAGATATCAATTTAATTATAGAATAATCTTTCACAAATAGTGTAGTTAGTAACACAAAGGCATTTATAAATTCTTCTTCTTAATGTCTACCATTAAAATTTCATGTGAAGTTAAAGAACCAGGAATATCTGAGTATATTTTTAAGACATTCTACAGTGTTCTTAGTATAGTTTTGTCCAAAGCTGTAGGCTGGGCTCTGTTTGCTGGGGTTTACCAGGCTTGCACAAACCAGAAGCAGCTTGAACTGAGTTATTTCTGTTTCTAAGAATGTAAAACATAGTTTGATTATGCACTACACATTTCACTTTGGTTTTAGAGATCAGAACCTGACATTCTCCTCAGTCTGGGGTCAGAAAATAGTTTTGTCTAATGGGAAAAGTGACAGTCCTTTTAAGTTTTACAAGTACATGTTGTAATGCAGAAACTCTATATCCAGATACTTGTCATTTACAGAATTGATGATTCAGGGTATTGTTTTGACATGAATTAACCATACTATCATGTCAGAGAATTTTTTTCCTCTTCATTGAAAAGAGGGGCCTAAAATATGCTGCTTAATTTATCTGTCAGAGTTACCCTAGTTCTTTACTTACAGTGGTACTTGTTCCAAAGACTGTGATGTGCAAAGTAAAATTTAATATTGTATTCTACGGAATTGTCTCTTATTTTAACTTTTTTCCAATCTATATTCCATAACAAATCTTTAAAATTTCTCTATTTCACTGCTATAGTGAAATTATAATTTCTCTATTTCACAAACTATAATGAAAGACTGTCTCACAAATCAAAAAGAAATGTTATTCTATTGTATGGTGCTGCCTAGAATGTTGTAGACCTTGTTGCTTTAGAATACTGCCTGTTTGATGAAATATTATGTTATTTCCCTTTTGCCTTTATGATAATGTTTAAAGCATAAGAAAAATTTAGAAAACATCATGCAATGCTAACTGTTGATATTAATTTGGTTACATATTCATAGATATGTTGATGAAATTAATTTGGCATTTTTAAATGTAATCGTATTAAATGTGTAAGAATAGATGTGTTTTAAGACTCACATATCTGGTTTCATAATTAAAATCAAAGAATAAACTCAATAAATCCTGAATTCATCAATTCTTTCTTAGAAACACCTTTATTTTTGCACATGATCTCCAGCTACATATCTCTTAAAATATCCTAAAGTATTTCTATAAATTGATCAATGTATTTTAACTTTATATACCTGTGCTCTTTTTTATACTTATATGTTTAACTAGTTTTTTCCTTCCAATCATGTTCCTGAGCTATATCTGTGTATTATCTAGGATACGTTGATTTTATACTGTCAAGGGGAAGCACTAAAAGATTACTCTGAACACCATTAAATTTATGTACTTTGTTGTAATATTGAATAATCAGCGGTCATATATAGGTTGCTCAGAGTAATTTCAGTTTATACTTTTTACCCAATCTGAGTTATCTGTTGTGGTTTTACTTCCTTTTCAAACTAAAAACCTGGTTTCAATAATAAGATCTCCTCTTTTGGGGCTGTTGATACCTCATCAAGATGCTTAAGAATCACATATTAAAATAGAAATATACCCTATTCCTTATTTTGGAATTTTTCTCATTTTTTATTTATAACTAAATCCCCTGGCCACTTCCCATTGTGAATAAACAGAGATATAGATAAACACTGTTGACACATGACCTTTGCCCAGGTGTGATGGTAGGTAGGTGACACTGCGTTGAGCAAATGAAGAAAGGGCTGCTTGGATCAGCACTTATTTAAAAGAAAAGATCATTTCTCCTCCCTTGTTATTTAGCTAAGCATTTACTGTGAGGATTTTCAAAAACCTAGTATTAGGGCTTCTGTCAGAAAGTTGATGGTCATACACACATATCTAGAAAGCAAATAGTTCAAAGTCAAAGGGCATAACTCATTGCATTTATTCCATGCATGTTAAGGTAAGGTGTGCTTATCCACTTCAAAAGGTCAAGAAATATCACTTTGATAGCTCATTCATGTTATACCTAATATTTTCTTTACTCTACATGCAAACACACCCAAAAGCTCAAAAGGGGCAAAGGAAAATCATGGAAATTGCTGATCTTTTTCAGTGTGAAAGCTAAACTTAGCAGTTCTGCTCTTCTAACTTCATAGGGAAACTGAGCATCACAGGAAGTTCCACACTGCTGAGTGGTATTTTAGGGAACAGAAGAGATGCAAAGAGGGCTGTGAGCAGATCGGTACCATCTCTGCTGACACAGCCCCTTTTGCTTGGTCCCAGCACTGTGTTGGAGCTGGCTCATTTGTTTGGGAGAGCAAATTATGAACACCTTTCCCAAACTCTAAATTTAGTGACATTATGATGATAATATAATGTCAGTAACATGGGACTACAATGTCCCAACCTTGGTAAACACCAAAAATGAAGATTATTTTTTGAAGGGCAATTGTTAATCACTTACCAACATACCACTCATTATTTACTTCAATATTCTGAACTTGCTCATTATTTTCATTCATGGCACAATAGGTGTTACTAATTATTTGGGTTTAATCAGGACAGAATATTCTTATATATTTTCTCTAATTTTTATGGCTATATTCCTTTATACAAGTAGCATCATGCATTCTTATTTTTTGCATTTCACTTTTTAATATACTAATATATCTTGGGCAATTTTCTTAAATGAGCTCATACAAATCTACTTCATTTTGTGTTAATGCCTCACTTACAATTCATTATATGGCTGTACTAAAGTTTATTTGCCTTTAGATGAAAAAAAATAGTGTCTATAGTTTATCCATTATAATGAAAACATTATTGACAGTGTTTTTACTCACACATTTATGTACTTATAGATATGAAAATGTTGTGTCAAAATCTAGATTTTTGATCTTGGATAGATATTGGTGATTTGTACTCTATTGTGGCTATAACTTGGAATCATTCTAAGTATAATATGCAATGTTTCTTTGTGTTCTACCAGAGAGGCTATATAACATTTGAAAATATCCTGCTAGAAATGTCTTTTTTCATCTTCCTTATAGGAAGATATTTCCAGAAAAAAGCTAAATTAACAAATTTAAAAGTCCCATGTTCTTTTAAATTTCACCATATAATTAAGAAGAACCCACCTGTGCATTTACTACTAGGCTACCACTATGTGAGACTTTTCATAACTAAAGAAAACAGATCTGTCCCATGACCTTGTATAGCTTAAAGTCTAATAAGACAACTAAAACAAATATGGTCTGGTATATTTGAAAGTATATCTCTCATTCTATATGTGTTAGAGCACTTGTTCTTTAACACCCTCACATGATTCTCTCAATTTATTTTTCTAAACAATTTCACCCAGATATGAAAGGATCCTTCACTATCCAGAGAACTCCCTCTTCTTTTCTTTATATGACATTTCATCTTCTCCTTTCGCAGTTTTCTATCCTCATTTTTCACACAGTACATCCTCCAATAGCTTCTTTTATTACCTCTTATTTATTTTTTATTACCTCGTTTCTGAACATGGGTTTTTTTTTTCTATTTTGCATCTCTCATATCATAGAGACAATGCAATATTTAACCTTCTCTAACTGACTTATTTCACTTAGCATTATGGTGTCAAGATCCATCATTTTTCCCACAAGCAACACACATTTAACTTTCTTTATGCTTGAGTAGTACTCCATTGTGTGTGTGTATCATATTTTCTGTATTCATTCATTTGTTGATGAGTAGATAGGCTACTTCCATGATTTAGCTAGTGTGATTTGTGTTCCTATAATCCGTTAGGCATGTGTCACTATAGTAAGATGACTTTACTGCTTCTGGAAAGATATCAAGGAGTAGTGTGACTAGGTCAAATGAAATTTCTATGTTTAGTTTTTGGAGAAATCTCCACACCGGTTTCCTAAATTGGTGTCCTAGTTTACTTTCCTTACAACAATATGTAAAAGTTCCTTTACCTCACAACTCATCAGCATTTGATTTTGGAGTTCTTGATAATTATCATTCTTACTGTAGTAAGTTGGAGTCTCAGTGTTGTTTTTATGTACATGTGTGTAATGGCTGAAGATGATGAACCTTGTTCATGTATGCATTTGACACTTATGTTTATTCTTCTGGGAAGTGTCTATTCAATTGCTTATTTTTAATTGGATCTTTTATTTTTGGTGGTCTATTTAAAAAAATTCTTTCTATATTTACATATTAGTCCTCTGAGCAGTTGCTAATAAAAAAGTTTTCCTTTTCTGTAGGTTATCTCTTCACTCTGTTGGTTGTTTCCTTTGCTGTGTTTTTAATTTAATGTATTCTTATTTGTCAATAATTGATATTTTTCTTCTGCATTTAGGGTTCTATTCAGGGAAGACTTTGTGTATGTACTTGAGAATTTTGTCATTTTTTTTCTTCCAATACATTAGATTACATAAAGTCTTTAATCCATTTTGATTTAACTTTAATACTAGAGCTATGGATCAAGGTTCATTCTTCATCATGTGAATAACCTATGTTCCCATTTGTGTAGAATGGCTACATTTTCTCCACCATATATTATTGGCCTTTTTGTCAAAATTCAGCAGTCAAAATGTCTTGGGGTTGTTTCTGCATGCTATATTCTATTCCATTCATTATTATAGACATTTTATTCCATTGGTTGGTACAGACATATTCTATTCCAGTGGTTAATACAGACATATTCTATTCAATTGGTTAATACAGACATATTCTATTCTGTTGGTTAATACAAACATATTCTATTCCATTGATTAATACAGACATATTCTATTCCATTGGTTAATATAGACATATTCTATTCCATTGATTAATACAGATATATTCTATTCCATTGGTTAATATAGACATGTTTTTGTTCCAGTACCGTATTGTTTTCACCATTGTGAATCTATAGTATAATTTGACATTTGGGATTTCTGTGCCACCTCCCCTGTTCTTTTTGCTCAGAATTGCTTCAGTTATCCCCTTCTTTTCTGTTTCCATATAAATTTTAATTTATTTTTTTTAGTTAAGTGAAAAAAGCCAATGGGATTTGAGGGTGTTTAACTTGAATCTACATACCATTTTTGATAATACAACCACATTGATGATGTTAGTCTTGCCTATCTAAGAATAGGTAGGTATCTTTTCCATTTTCTAATAGCATCTGCAATCTCTTATCAGAGCAAGATAGTTTTGTTATAGAGATCTTTCACTTCTTTGGTTATCTTAATTCCTAGGCATTTATTTTGTTGCTATTGTGAATGGGATTGTTTTCCTAATTTCTTTCTCAGTGATTCACTTTTGGTATATAGCAATACTATTGATTGTTGTGTATTTATTTTGTATCCTGTCACTTTGCAGAATATGCTTATTAGTTCTAAGTGTTTTCTGGTGGAAATTTTTTAGATCATTTATTAAAGGATCATAACCCTTCAAATAAAGATATTTTGGCTTCTTCCTACTCTAATCCTTTTTATTTCCTCTTTTCTTAATTGCTCTGGCTAAAGATTTGAGTGATGTACTGAACAGAACTGGTGAAATTAAGGAGTGTTGTCTTGCTCCTGATTCTTGTGGGAATGATTTCAGCTTTTCCCCATTTAGGGTGATGTTGGCAATTGGTTTCTATCAAATGGCTTTTATCATTTCACTGCATCCACAGGTACTTTTTCTCCTTATGCCTCTCAGTTCACCACTGAATTGTGTGAGTCCACAAGTTGGCCCCACTGTTATCCTAAGAATTGTCCAATTGTCTACCTGTGAGTGAAAGGTTCTGTGGCTCTGTATGGACTGTGGAGCCAGCTTCCTCACTACAGCCTCTCCACGACTACTATTTCTGTTTAATTTTAGTTTAACTTCTGTGGGTCTGACTGGCCAGTGGTTTTTTCTTTCATTTCGTGATTGGACACGTTCAGTTAAATGGGAGGGAAGAGTGCATCATGTGGTTAGACCAGTACCTAGTTTATTGACTATTTTTGCAAGATCCCTCTCCATTTTTGTTCTCCTCCCAGCACTACAAACTCTGCAGTTGCTTCTGTTTTCTCTTCCTACAAGGTTCTGGCTAGGCCGTGTTCTCCAGCTCTTTGCCTATGGTGCCTTGCTTTCTGTGCTTCACTATGTGTCACTATCTAGCCTGCAAACTCAGTGGTGCTGTAAGGCTTGCAGTAGACACTGACTAGCAGGGCAGGATATCCATGGGAAAGCAGTCTCAATGTTTGGGAGATCAATGAACAAATGCCTATTTTGGGGCCACTCCAATTATTTTCCCTCTAAAACCTCACCATTGACATTTACTACTTGCTTCCAAAATGTCCTGAGCTATTGGCTTTCTGAGCACTCAAGTCCAGGTTCCTAAAGAAGACATGCCCTTGTATTCTACATTCTCACAGGTCTGACAGTTCTCTCAGTTACTGTTCACCAGTTTTCAGTGTCTCTTGTGCCCTATTCTGTGAATAGTTCCTTCATTGAGTTGCTTTTCCCAGTGAGGAGCCTGGAAATTTTGGAAGGAGTCTGGTTACCACTGCAGTGCTGGTCTCCTCCCTCAGGGCTCTAGAGTCCCTCCCAAAATGGTGTGTGACTCTGGAGTGTTAGAGGTGTCACAGTTCAGTGGTGACCCAGCTTTCCTCTCTAACTCCCCCTATAACTCCGTTTGGATCTGGTGGATTTATCCTTCAGGGCTCCTTTCACTATTGGTTTTTTTTTTTTTTTCTTGACTTCCCCTTTGCTGAGTACTTGCATTTCTTGTCACATCTCCTGTGCTTCCTTTGCATGCCTTTGCCTCAAAACTGGCTTAGCAAATAAAGAAAACTAAATAATTGTACAACTTTCAAGAAAGGTGATCAGAAGTGGAAATTATTTTTGCTCTGCATCCGCACCACCCTGAGAACAGACTCAACACCCTTGTCCAGAGTTTCTTAGGCCCGAGGTACCATCCTTCAGTAGTGTCTTCAAAAAAGGACATGAGTGTTTTTGACATTTTGCTGTCTTAAAATGTTATTATTCTTCCTTTGTGCTTTATTTATTTTCATTTAGTTAAGAATTGAGGTTGGAAATACATTTTTCTTGGAATTTTATAGGATTAGTTCTATTATTTCCTGAATTTCACCATTGCTGTTGAACAATCAAATATCACCTGCATTTATGCCATGAAGTTTATTGAAAAGTGTTTCTTAATCTTAAATATTCTGCAATATCAGAATCATGTGTCTTAGGATGAATAGCTTTTCAATCATTTTTGCAGAGCATTTGGTAGATTATTGTAATCTGGAAACATATTTTTTGGTTCTAAGAGCTGGAATGCCAAACGTGGGTCAGTAGTGCCTAGTGTGTTTTTCTTTAGTACAGAAAATAGGAAGGTTCTCATGGAAATTTTAAAACAGAGTAGCCCATCTTACCCTATAAAGACATGTTTGAAGACCCACAGTGCATTCCTGAAACTGTGGATAGTATTGAACACAGACATACATACACACACACACACACACACACGTATGTGTTTTATACATGTCTGTTAAGTATCTATGTTAAAGTTTAATTTATAAATTACACACAGTATAATATTAACAGTAATTTTAAAAAGTAACAATTACAACAATGTACTGTAATAAAGGCTGTGTAAATATATTCTCTTTCAATATCATATTATATTGTACTCACTCTCCTTATAACGTGAGATTGTACACCACATTGTAAGATGAAAGGAGATAATTGATGTAAGAATGTGGTGTAGTGCTAAACTACCATATAAAATTTACTTGAATGTAAATACCATGACACGCCAACAGGAAGAAGAAACTGTTCCAGAGCCATGAAAGTGAATCAGTGATGATTCAGATCAAAATACTAGCTGCTCATGGAAGGTGGGGATGATTGAAAGTACTACAAACCTGCCCCCTAAGGTAATGGGAACAGTCTATATCTTCTTCAGGTTATTGGTCACTTAAGCACACTACACTTGCATTTGCCAACACTCATTGAGTTGAACACATCAACATCATTTGTGAACAATTTACCTTGATTACAAACTAAATATTTGCACCAGTGTTCCAATCAGTAAGTTTCTGTTTCTGAGCTCTAGCTTCTTCCTTACATTTGGAGATTGGTGATGTAGAAGGTATAACTGCAAGCCACAATTCTACTTTACCAGGTGGCTCTATCTTAAGCTC
Source organism: Chinchilla lanigera (assembly GCF_000276665.1). Classification (NCBI taxonomy): domain Eukaryota; kingdom Metazoa; phylum Chordata; class Mammalia; order Rodentia; family Chinchillidae; genus Chinchilla; species Chinchilla lanigera. Next base: position 13,500,805 of record NW_004955413.1, read on the forward strand.
TTCCAGCTGTTATTTCTTGTCAGCTCTGCATTTAATTCTTTTAAACATCACTCCAGCCACATTTTTCACCCAGTAACAGCAGTTTTAGACCATAGCAGCAGAATATAGTTTATAGGCCTTTTTTTCCCCAACATGTACAGAACTAGCAAAGCAATTTATACCACAAAACTCAAGAACTATAGGACTATTACCAATGGAGGTAATAAAAGCCAGGTGTATTGCTGGAAATGCATATATGCAGTTATACTCAGCTCTACTCTTTCCCAAACTACACAACCTGACAGATCATGGGAGACTTTTCTGGAGAGCTGGAATAGGTACTTTAGCCCTAAGGTCCTGAATAGTTGAGTGGCTCATTCACATATACAGATGAAGATTCACCTTGACTCTTAATTATGTGGAGAGAAGTGCTTAAGTAAATACAGTTTGGAACCACACAATAAATACTGAAATATGGTCTCACTGAAATTTGAGAAACGATCTTCCTAAAAAGTGCTCCTGTCATTTTCTGAGATGATTAAAATAAGTGGCTGTGACTCTGCTAACTTCCACTGTTTCCCAAATTAACACATTACTGAACACAGCCTGTGCTTATTCAACTGCCTTATTTTGTCATGTTTAAAGGTTATTTGCTGTTTAAGTAATTAGATGTACAGAGGATTTTGCTTATTACAATCCCTTTGGGATATGATGACTCGGATCTATTAACGATCTCATATAGTGACAAAAAGCTCTGGAAAAAACACAGTAAAGTGGCTTCTTTCATTTAAATTTTTCTCATTCAATTCAAATTTTGAAACTATAATAATTATAACCTGAGAAACTAGAGGAAGAGGGTACTTTCTATACAAAGATCCTGAATTACCTTCAGTAATTGTTCTGTTGACTTAGCAGAAGCATAGCTCCTTTGATTTTCTGTTCAATCTCTTGGGACTGAGTTCTACAGGGATTACTTGAACTCTCAAGTTCAGAACTCAAGTGCATGCTGTGTGTAAATTCAGAATGACATGGAACAATGGCGTCTACCGGGAAGAGCCCTGAGCTCAGAATTAGTTCATTCCCAGCAAGCCCTCTGAGAGAACACTTAAAATGGAATGGTGACCTAGTGTAGCACCCTGTAGGACAGACCCTGGTTCATTACTTCAAAAGGAAATAATTATAGAAAGTTACTGAACATCACAAAAGCACTAGGATTCAACATTTCCCTGAAGAGGAAATCTGAATATTGTGTAGGTTTATATAATGGTAGATTTGTAATAATACTTTTCATCACTCAGGCTAAAAATAATGTTTTCCACAAAGATTTTGAAGATAAAAACACAAAGGCATACAACTCATATTAGTGGAAAGAAAAATATTCTAATGAACAGATTTTCTAATTCAGAATTTGCTAACTTCTTTTCTTGGAATTCATTGTCATCAATGCTCAGGACTGGATCAGTGCCAGGATCAAGGTTGGCATTTAATAAATATTTGACTGGTAGGTGAATTGATAGATTCTGCTAGCCAAGGAAAACAATGGCTGATATGGCTTCACTTCAGATGTCTTTCATACATGGCAATTTGTGTCTATTCTATCAGATTTTACCTCAAATTAAAAAAATCAAGGTTACTGAAGAGTAAGCAGAAAAAAAAGAAAGCTATGATTTTAAAAATAATACATAATTGCAAAAAACTGCTCAAAGGAATGTGGAGAGATTTGATTTGCCCTATTCATTAAGTAACAATAAAGACGATTTTGTCCTTGATCTATACATATATTGTTATCTGATGTAAGGTTTTCTTAAAAACAACTAAGGGTGAAATATGAATATATATATAACTATAGCTTTTTTATTATGCCACTTACATATTTAGTTCAAATAGCTAGCTTGATCCCTACACACATATATTAGAGAGTTGTTTTGTTTGGTGCATTCATAAATTATTGGGAATTGGAAATAGAAATTAGACAATAATTTGACAAATAGAATAAAATAAGAATGTATAACAAGCACAAAGAATGATAGAGAAGATGACAGCACTATTTCTATGATGAAAAAATACATACATAAATTGATTGGCTCTGCTTGGTCTATTCCAGCTGGTGCCAGTACATTTCATATTATGATGATGTGATGTGATGAAAACTTCTGAACATTTGGGGCATTTACCTAGGGCTCTCTCCTCTCTTTCCTTTACATAATTCTGCTTTTGTCTTAGTCTGCGTTTAGTCCCCTGGTTTGATTTTGGTAGATATACAAATAAGACACTCATTTTGGCAGAGGATGGAGACCCACTGCAACCTTTTAACTTAGGGGTCAGTTTAGAAAGATTTATCCTATTTCATTCAGGAAGTATATTGTAGGAGTAGCTTGGAGGCAGATTGACCAGTTCAAAAGTTATAATAAGACTTGAACTAATACAGGAGAAAAAGGAGGGAGAAAATGAGATGAGTTAGGAATTTGTAAGTGGAAATATTTACAAAACTGGATTGCCAATTGGAAATAGGAAATGAGAAAAAAAATCAGATTCCAAAATAACTAAAGAGTCTAAGGTGAAAGAAAGCATATTTGGGTGGGGCATCTTTTTGGTGATTTATTTATTTATGCAGTGATACACCTATTCTAAATGCCAGAACAGTACCTGGCTCATAGCAAACACTCTGTGAACATTGGCAAGGAAATGAATAAATGAACAGATACAGGCAACTGAGGTAAGTACATGGGACATGGTACCTTCAGAGAATATGTGTGATACAAAAGCAGAAACAGGGTTGGGATGTGAGGAAATGGAATGTTTGGTTTTAGGAGTCTTAAGCTTTCTGCAATTTGCAAATACCGATTTAGAGAGTTTACCTGGGCATCCAGATGAACAGCTTTAAACCATAAGATGCAGGTTGAAGACTCTGGGAGTTAGCACATAAGATGTGTGTTACTGGTGATCAAAAGTGAGATTATGGCGGAAGAAGATGATGACTGGAAAGTATCTAGCACTCAGGATAAATCCCCAAAGAATGCTAATATTTAAGGACTATTTAGGGGAACAGAAAATTACAAATGAATATAAGTGTTCCAGGAATTAAAATGCCAAGATTGAACTGTGTTGTAGAAATCCAAGGCAAAATTTCAAAGAAGGAGCCAGGCATAGTGGAACATACCTATAATCCCAGCATTTTGGGAAGCTGAGACAGGAGGATCACAAGTTTGATGGGAGCTTGCCCAACCTAGCAACTTCGTAAGATCCTGTCTCAAAAGAAAAAAAATAAAAAAGGACTGGATATGTAGCTCAGGGCAGAGGCCCTGGTTTCAATCCCTAGTATTGTCCCAAAAATTTAAAGAAGGAAATCTTGAACTACATTGTTTAGTGCCTAAGAATGACTGATAAATTACTGCTATGTTTATGGCTGGTCCATTTATTACTTCATCTTCATTCATTTAATGAGCTGGTATTTTTACTATGTACAAGGCATTCTGCTGGACACTTTGCTGGGGAAGAGAAGGGACTATATAAGACCGACATCATTGCTGTCTCTAAAGGATAATATAGTAAAAAAAAAAAAAAATGAAAACAATGAATAGTTAAACGCATTGATAACATTGTTTTGTTCATAAAATTTAGTGTGAAATGATGTATTTAGTAAGAAAAATATGATATAATAGAGTCCTGGTGGGGTGGGCAAGTCAGGTACACTATATTAAAGGATAAAGAATATTTTCTCTCTGGAGGTAACTAAACTGGGAACTCAAGCATGAGAAAGAGCCACTCAGGTGCAGAGGGGTATTTTGGGCTGTTGGATAAATTACTGCAAAGGCTCTAAGTCAAGAATGTGCTTGGTGAGTTCCAAAAGCTGAAAGGTAAATGTGGCGAGGAGCATGTAGGAAAAGAAGCAGGTGGTGGGAGATACTATCGGAGATAGGTGAAAGGGCTGCTATGCAGGAATTTATAGTTCGGATTGAGGAATGTGGGCTTTATTCTAAGTGCAAGAAGTCCTGTGAGGAAGGCATAGTGTTGGCAATATTTGAAATGAGAACACTAAGTTGTTCTGAGAACGACTTGAAGAGAGGTAAGGTTGGAGTCAAGTTAGAAAACGATGCCCTTGGGGCTGTGGATTTAGCTCAGAGGCACAGGGGCTGCCCGTCAAGGTTGTGAGGTCAATCCCCAGTACAGTGGCGGGGGAGGGGGGGATGATGCCATCGCTTAGTTGTGATGGTGTTGGCTCGCACTGAGGTGATTCTAGTGGGGGAAGGAATGGAATGGAGAGATTTGAGGCTATGTTTTCAAAGAGAGCTTACAAAATGGTTTCATGTGGGCAGCAGGCTAGTGTGGGCTGAAACAATCTGATAGTTCATGGAAAGTACATTTTTAAGTGCACAATTTGTGTCATCTTAAAGAAGCCACTGAGGTGCATGACTTCTATGGGCAAGAGGCTCCCAAGTAAGAGACACACACAGCCCAAGCCACTGAAAACTTGTACTGAAGAGGGAAATTGCTGCTTCTAGGAAGCAGGATCAACAGCTACATTTGTTGTTTAAGCGTTATTCTCACAATTGACTGAGGACAGGACCACCCACTGTCACATTTTCCCAGGAAATTCACATACAAGGTACTGTTAACTTTTCCTTGGGCTTATACAAAACAATTTGAGAAAGGCTGGATAATATTGTATTGCCACTTACCAGCACTACTGTTTGTGGTTTGTGTCTGGGTGTCTTCCCAAAGCCTCATGCAGTCATGGGGCAGGGTTCTAGAGTTTGTGATTGATTCATAGTCCAATGCTGGGATTATGGGTGGGTGCTACACCCACCCTGGGGCAGGTAATTTGCAAACAATGTAAAGGAGGGAAAGAAGCTGCTTGCTGCTACTCCTCCCTTTTTGCTCTTCTTGTTTTTGCTGTCTTCCACCGCCATGAACTGTTGCCCTCTGCCATGTGCCACTCTGCCTTGGAGCTAGCCAAGTATGGACTGAAACCTCCACAAACTGCAAGCTAAATAAACCTTTCCTTCCTTAATTTTGGGCATCAGGTATTTTGTCCCAGCAATGAGAGAAAAGTAACTGAGACAAGTAGAAATCTATAGTTTAAGAATTTGGCTGGACCCCAACCCTGTTTATGCATGGTTTGCTTGGCCAGCTCCTGCTCTCATTTTCTCCAGACTATTTGAAAGCTACGTCTCTTTTCTGAATCTCCCTAACCAATTTTCTTTCTCTCATTGGTGGTGATTCCTGCATGAGGCCTTCGGATCTGATGTTTGTCAAAACTTCTGACCTCACTAACACTAAAATTATCCACACCACACCCATTGTCTCAGACTGCCCTAAGTCCCAGGGGCCTGTATATTCTTCCTTGTGTTCAAGACCAACTTCTTTATCTTTGCCCTTAACTATAGCACGGCATGTCCTTTTCAGATACTGTTCCAACTGTGTGTCCTTCAAATTCCACAATTTACATGCCCTTGTGTTTCAAACAATGATCATGTTCACTCTTTCTCCTCGACTATTATAACCTCTCTCCTTTATTCTGTTCATTTCTTCAAGATTCATTTAACATTTTTGAGAAAGGTCTGCACTCATTTTACCTGCCACTTTTTGCAAGTCTTTCCTTTCTTATAACCATAGCAGCTATTGTTAAGATCAATAAAAATTTTTAACTGCAAAATGCAACGTCATCCTCTGTCTATTACTTTTTTTTTTTTTGCAGCAGTCCTTGACACTGCAGAGTCTTCCTTCTACTACAAGTAACTGGAGCTCTGTATTCTTTGATGCCATCGTCTAGTTTTTCACTTTTTTTCTTAAGCAACTCATTTTAAAATGTCCTTCAAATGTTGGTATTCCCAAACTTGGACTACGGCCTGTATTTTTTTCAAATTTTATGCACCATCTTTGGGCTAGATTGCATAATCGGAGAGTTACACTTTCCATGAATACACAATCTGCTCCCTGAATCTTTAGATTTTCAATGGTCCCTATATATTAGCATTCCTTAGTTACATGTCTGAATTTGATATCTCCCAAAAACTTGCTTTCTTGAATATGTAGTTGCTGTCTCAACTGATGGTCTGTCCACTGACAGTAGAGAGTAACTCTTGATTTCCCCCTCACCTGTGTCACTCAGTACAGCAGGAATTTCTGCTGTAAATATCTTGAATTTGTTGCTTTCTTTCCATCCTCACTGCCACAGCTCCAGGGCGGGCTTCCATTATCTCTCACTGCAGTAAGGGTCTCCTAAACATGTCTGTTATCTCTAGGCTTTCCTACTTTCTGCCTTTGCCTGGCACATCTCTTCTACCCTTCCTCTCATGCCTCCTTTCCGCCTAGAGTGTCTCCACTCCATGGTTTTCTTAACGGGGCATCTGAGGTTCCTAGTGCTTTGACTGTGCCTTCATTTCTACATTACCCTTTGCTGCTGTTTGACTTCTTTTCTATGCTGGTACAAGCTAAATGGTTTGACTCTTCCCAGAAGTTCATCTATCAGTTTTTTACTATTTCCCCTTTGCATGTACATCCACTTCTCACTGTTTATATTGGTCAGAGTTCAGGTGTCATCTCCAGGACAATTCTAACTTTTCATACTATGTTCCAGGTTTTTTTTTTTTAATCTTTTTTGAGACAGGGTCTTGCTATGCAGTTCAGGCTGGCCTTCAGCTCACTTTGTAGTCCAGGCTGGCCTCTAACTCACAATGATCTACCTGCCTCAGCCTCCCGAGTGCTGAGATTACAGGTGCGCACCACCATGCCCAGCAGTGTCCCAGTTTTGTTGGCACTAGTTCCTTGCATTTTTTCATAACCCCCTTTGTAGTTCTACGTATTTATTCACCACATTACAAATGTGTAACACACAAATACATCTTTTCCCGTATGAGTATAAGGGCCTTGAAGATAGAGATCATGCCCTTTCCCTGTATGTACGTATACTGCTTTGACACAAAAGGTTCAAAAAACTGATTGATTAAATATCTGAAAAAAACGAATATGTATTTGTTTATTTATTGTAATTGTTCCTAGGGCTGTGGACATTTTGCCAAATATATCCACAAAACAAAAATCTATTCTGAGTCTTCCCTGAGCCTGCTCTTCACAATGAGAGCCTCGTTCTTTTAGTCTGCATGCTCATGCAAACAGCCTGTGGTTATAGTACTCTTTTAGGGTCAGAGGGGTAGCAGCTGGAGAAAAGAGATGCCCACAGGGAAGACTATGGCTCCCAGAGGCGTGTATCTGCCTTAATGCAACAAGACTGAAGGACAGTAACTATTTGTTTACAAGTCCTAGTGCGTGTGAAAGTTTTGTGGGTGCTGCAGTTTTTCCTAGGTGAATTGAGAGGGCTCCAGGGCTCCCCATCTCACTTCCTGCTAGACTTGTCCTCTTGACTATTTCACCCAGGCAATAAGGTCCAAGATTAGTTATTTATTTATTACCCATTTCCTTTGGATTGTTAGCCTTTGCCCATTAAATTTTAAGCAGCCCAAAAGGAATGGAATGCCCCACTTCTTTTGTCACTTGTTACAGGTTTTCTCTAGAATTGTGGATTCAGTGATGGGTCAATGAAGGATGCTTTACAGACCCAGATTTCCTGAGTAACCAGAAGACAATAGGATCAGATGAGGCAAGTTTGGAGAAGAGGGATAAAAGACACCAAGGGTAAGAAAAATAAAAACGGGGTCAAGCACCTGCACATAAGAAACAGACGTGTGTTTATCTGGGATGAAAAAGAAAACTTTAGTCTATGAAAGCTGAGTCTTAAATGTCTACACAAATCAATAAAAAATGTAGATTCTGTGCTAATGAACGCCTGCACTGAGCATAGAGTCCTCCCTCCCTTCTTGTGACCCAAACCCCACCATCATTGGCTCCGATGTCATGTATTCTGTGTATTAAATTCAAAAAGGAATTGTTCCATCTAACGGCATGAAAAATTCATTGTTCCCTGTATTGTAAGTGGCTTTGTGTTTAATACACGTATATCTTACTTGTCAAATTGCTTTTTGGGTTAAGAATTTTTTTTTTAATTCCCTGCTTTTATTTATTACCTTATTACATTTTTAACTGTTGATGTTTATTTTTTATTTGACATTCAATGAATTTTCTCTGGGTCTGCCTTTTTAGTACTGGCTGATGTTTTATAACATATTGATTCCCAATATTTTAAACTGACCCACGTGTGATATGAGGATCATGCTGGGAAGAAAGATGTTTACATCTTGCTATGAATAGCAGATAAACGAAATAATAAAGGTTGTCAAAAGCTAAGGAATAAAGTAAGCCAGGTTCTTGTTTGCTCTCAAGGATATATTGCTCTCAAGCTTAGAACCAGCTAACTTCATAATACACAAAGAGTGAAGTGGTTCTGGGTATTGCACTACTCCTCTAGACACTTGAAATATTGAAGAGAAATTTTTATAAAGGACACTATTCAAAATAGAGTGTTTAATATTTGTCCGTCATAAAGTACTTTACTGAAAATAAAAGCCTTTTTCTACTGGACTCTAGAGACTGACTACTTAAATTCATATCCTCTCTGTGCCGCTTTCCAGATCTGTGGCCTGATCTTGAACAAGACATTTAGTCTATTGGAGCCTCAAGTTCCTGAGATATAAAATGCAAATAATAATAATACATATGATTGCTATGGGAAGCAACAGAGATAATACCAGCAAGCATTTAGAACATTGCTTGATGCATAAGTGTGACTATTACTACTACTATTGTAATTAGTCACAAAGGAATTGCTATATAAAATTATGTCTGTAGAAGCATATTTATTTAGTACTGATTTTTTTTCTTTTGAAATAAGTGACACATTTAGTCCATAGGGTATAATTGTCTTCCTCAGATTCACTAAATGAGATATCTACTTCACCAACTAGCCTCAATTTTCAGGTTAAGTTGATTTCTTTTCTTTGTTCTCTCAAAAAATTTAGCTTATACACATTCATGGAATTTACCACGGCATATCATAACTTGCCTAGCCGCATACCCATTTTCTGAAGCAGAATGCTGATTTCTTCAGAGCAAGGGCAATATTTTATTCTTATTTTTACCTCCATAATGGAGGAGAGGGCTTGGCAAAAGTGGCAGGTGATTATATATTTGCTCAATAATGGATAACAATGAAATGAATTATAGTATTGTGCCTACTAGGGCTTACATTTTGCCTGGTCCCTGTGTCTATATCAGACATCTTTTGCAAATGCTTTTGCTGCCAGATTCCAGTATCTTGAATTTTGGTTTAACAGGACAGAAAAGTTTAAGATAGAAAGAATGGTTAGAGTAAGTATTGTACAACTCACTTACCTATTTATTGGTGGTGACTGTAATCCTGGTATTAGAGTATAACTTTTCTATGAAAAATCTTGTATCCTATTCTTCATAGGACATCTCTCTTCCTATCCTTCAAAAATAGTTCTGAAATTCAAGTTCTTTTTAAAGAACAAATAATCTACCATTGCTTCTGTTTCTCTAAATCTGAATGTTAAGGAGCACCATTTCTCCTAAATATCCTGCTGACTTGCATATCATAGAATAAGCACTGACTTAGCCAGGTGGTCAGTGAGAAGATAGTCTAATATGCCTGCCATTCCGAAGTATGTAAGGTGATAAATGAAAGAACAAGATCAAGTTACTTAGCTAACCAGAAACTAATAGGCAGTGACAGTCAGGGACAACCCTTTTCTACAATGCACCGGAGGAACTGAGAATGAGAACAAAAGCTAAGAATGAAACAAAGACAAATAAAATTGAACAATGCTGACTTTAAGTAATTACTACTTATGTAGAATATGTATTATCACCTATAACACTAGCTTAAAGTTCAAATACTCTTTCTATTTTGAAGATGTGTTGACATTTATGGTCTTATGCAGAAGGATTTTTTTAATTTTTTTCTTGGTGCTGGTATTTTGAGAAAGGCATATATTATCATGTATCTTATATGAAATGTGAAGCTATCCAGCCAGCAGATGTAGAATATATCTGCATATCTACGATGACCAGGTTGGAAGTTAAACTTATTCTTCAAAAAGAAGCCAACTATGTCTATTTGGGTTAGTTGCAGCTCCTATGCTTCAGGGTAATGAGAATTAAAGAACTTTTGCGGCAATATAAGAAATCTATATAAATAAAAATAAAAAGACATCAATACTTATTGTCTTTCAAAACTATGTGTAGACATACACAATATGTACATATTATATACACTGAGGTAGCTAGTTAAAAGCACATTTGGTTTTATTCAGTGTTTAGTTACCAACTGTTTTCCTTTGTACATTATAATTAATTTCATTGTCACTACATTTTATGTTTCTGAAAGAATCTTTTACTGAATCTACTCAGAAAACAGGAAGAGAATTAGAAATCCACGCTGGTTGACCAGTTTCTATTACAATCTGATCTACTCCCCAAAATTCGATGGTCAGATAAAGACCATCAAATAAAAAAAAAAAAACAATGACAGCAGTTTCTGTTTTTCCAATAAAACTCCTTACAGTAGTACCACATATTTTAAAAAATATTTTATTTGTTCTGTGTTATACACATTTCCAAGCTTTTAAACTTCTGAGGAAATGAATTAAAAGGGATATGCTTTCTTGATTGGTATGTGAAAAACCCCACGGAATGTGTAATACAAAAAGCTACATAGGCAAAATGTTTTATAAGCATGTTTAAAAGGGGAATCTATCAAGCCATTTCTATATGCTCCTGATTGCTGGCTTGTGTGCTGTGAAGAACAAAACTTCAACTCAAAATGCAAATCATACAGGAATCATAAAAAGGCACAACCCAACCCTGCTATCACAGTAATTAAGATTTTCAAAGTAAAATTATTTTTTTCCTTTTATCCTGTTCTGTCTCTTACAAAAATATAGTCAATTTAATGGATCTAACAGTTTGGGTTTTTTTTTTCAGTTGGGATATTGCAGGTAAAATTTATGCCACATTTGTCAAAAAAAACCACCCTTTTTGTTACGTATTAAGTCCCTCCCTTAATTAAGCCTTTTGGGGTTTCAGTGTGTTGATCTCATTTTAAAACTGAGCTCAGCACAATTAGACACTGACGAGATGGAGATAAGCGGTGTGTACAAAAAACATTTCAGATACAAATGTTTCATCTTGCAAGGCCTGGATTTTCTTTTTTTTCCATTAAAAAAAAAAAAAGCCCTGGACTCAAATAAAGAAAAGAAAAAAAATTGATTATTTTCAGCTTGTCATACATCTCATTTGGAGTGGGTCAGACCTCCCCATTCACAATTACCACTAGTTAATCTTATCAGAGAAAAATTCAATTACATTTATCAAGGTTATTCCATAGACTCAAGCTATTGCTTTAAAAAAAAAAAAAAAAGAGGATTTTAGTGTTAAGAATGTTAGCATTGTGTTCCCTCAGTTTTAAAATAAAAATAAAAAATAAATAATTAAATTGTGCTTTTATATCCATATTATTAACGTAGAGTTGTAATAAAGTAATATTTGACAGCTTTGTAAAAAGGATTATTAATACATAGATTATGGAAGTTTAGGAGGAAGGCTCATAACTGTTAATAGACTTCCATTCTCAGCCTACACTGACATTTAAAAAAATCTAGTTTCAAATTTGATAACAGATTACCAGCTAGGCTGGAAGCCAACCACCTGATTAAGGCAATTTAAATGCTTGCAAAGTGGTGAGATTAAAATCAAATAAGTGCCGATTTTTTTTCCTGCTTCACTTATCTTTCCCTGGATTCGTTCCTTAACTACCAGGTGGTGGAGGACTCTGGGTAATTTTCCTCTGCGCCAATTACCCCAGGATGGTTTTTAGGGTGAAGCAGAATAATTACTGCACTATCAATCCAAAATGGGCTGCTTAATGTGTTTAAGAGAGATTTTGAGCCTTAGCAGGGAAGCTGCCTGAAGCGCGCTCTGCTCGCGGTGCCAGAGCCCACTCGGCCTCCTCGGATAGTTAACCGTTCAGTGAGAAGGCAGCACACACCCAAGGTGAAACAAAACAAGGGAAACTCCTGGGAAGCGGTGGGAAAGTTAATGAGCTGCTTCCAACGTGTGGCAGGCTGCAGTCGCAGGTGGCTGACAAAGCTAGGCAGGTTAAGAAAATAATATTTATCATCCAGCTGCCAGGACTGTCTTTATCAAAACTCTTTCTAAAATCCATACAAGAAGAAGAAAAACGGGCTTGAAAAAAAAATTTTTTTTTGAAGCGAAACAAAAACAAAAAGCCCCAAGCAGCTGTGATTCAAATGCTCCACCCTTGCGGATGGGTTAGCAAGAATGCGGGACAGAGCGATTGAATCTGACAGCAATTGAAAAACGTTTTCCTGCAAATAAAATGGAGAGTAACAAACAACTAAATCAGATTATTTATTTAAAAATTAAAATTAGGCTGCAACTTTGAAATGACACTGCTAAATTCTATTTTGTAGCAACCTCAAATTAAGTAACATCTTCCATCTGTTGAGCCTGCTCTGAATTTCCTTAATTATCATTACTTGAATGTAAATTTTGAGTTTTAGCCAGTTTGTCCAAAGAGGCACAATGCTAATTTAAAATAAAAATAAAGAAATCATTATCTGTAAAGGGGCTGCTGCTGTTTTCTCCCTTTAGTTTTTCTTTATACTGGTCTTTACATGATTCTATGCCTTCTCTGTGTTCAGTGTGATGAGAGATTTTTTAAAATAATTATTTAATCAAAGACTGATTTATGATTTAGCTTAACAGATGGTTTGTGATAACGTGAGTCAAAGTGTTTTATTTTAGAGGAATTTAGCATTTCAATTGTGTCCTGTGTGTGCCTGTGCACACATGGGTTGAGTACGTGACAATTTCTGTTTTGGGGATCCACATTCCTACCTGTATATGGATCTGAAAGTCAGAGCTTCTGGATTCTCACTGCAGTGGTGTAGTATGCTGTATGAAACTGATTTATCAACACAGCCATTCCTGGCTCCTTACCTTGGAAATCAGTTTCATCTGCCAAGGGGAGGAAAAGATAAATGAGAATCAAGGGAAATGCATGCTGTCCTGTGTTCCAAGTACACATGTTAAACTACACGTTGGAAAGAATATCATGAACTTCATATTGGTAGGAAATGAACTCCTATCCATTCTGACAGATGCTCTGGTTGTACACAAAATTATATTGTAAGGCTCACACACAATCCATTTAAGATTATCACATTAAACCATATTTACTTCAGAGGTCTGTAATAATTACATATGCACTTGAAAATCCCCAGGACTTTGGCTGCTGTGTCACAGATTTATACTCAAACATTTTCATTTGATGTGCAAAGTGAGAAGTACTCTTTAGTGGCAAGACAATTATCTGATTCTACTAATAAATGACTGCACTAGTAGTCATTTTTAATTGAACAATTATAGGATATTGCACTGTCAGTTGATTATAGAAGTCATTTCATAAATGTCAAAAATCTCTTTAAATGAATTATGAAGCTCCAAAATAACTCCGGCAATCAGCCAGCTATAACACAATAATCTGTTTACCCTGTTGTCAACTGAACTCTTACCATTTCCTGGAGGGGAACGGCCTAAGAGGAAAGCACAGCACAGTGTTGGGAGCCCTTTCTTAAGGATTATGCGTAGCTTCAGCCGAAGTAACTACCTACGCTTTGATTAGTGCATATTTTGAGTGTTCTCAAGCACATGACTCTGTATGAAATACACTACAGAATTAAAGTCATAGAATAAAGGCAGACATCATGAACAGGTACGCGTGTGTCACGCGTGGAACATTTACAAGATGTTGATCCATCAGCACTGAGTTACAAAGTTTAAGGCTGGCACATTGCTGACCTGGACTCTGCCCATGGTATTCAGTGGCTTTGGTTCACACGCCACTAACACTTGAGTTGATTTGCCTAAGTATTTCTTTAGCAGTCATCAAGATTTTTTAAAATAATTGACCCAGGAGAAATGTCATTCTTAATAGTATGTAACGGAATGCTGCCCTGATGTTTTCAGCATCTCCGTCTCTGCTCTTGGCGGAGAACAAGCGTCTGTGTATGTCTGGATACATGGATATTTTCTTTTTGACCAGTAACAGTAGAAGCAGAGATTAAATTTTGCCTAAAGAGAACTTGTACCGATGACAGAATAAAAGTTTCTGAATCTGAGAATGGTCAGAGATGGGAGGGGAGGGAAAAGAGAATTAAAAATGATAAAGATATGATATGTATATGTATCAATACTCCACAGTGAATCTACCCATCATGTATAGCGCAGATATACTAATTAAATATTTTCTAAAATAAAATTGCAAGAAGTAATAATGCATGTTTATTATAAAATAAATATATTTATGTAACATGGCATTCATTTCCTTAAAATACACTCTAATTTTTCAAGTTCAGTATTAGTAATTAAGCTTATACCTTTTGATATGTAAACCTTTCATATTTTCGCTTTCTATATAATAGCTCTCTCTAATATATTAGCTATGCACTTATTCCTCCAGCAATGCGAGTCACAAGACAGAGTATGAATGTTTGCTTTCAGCTAAATGCATAATTTGTAAATATTTTTTGTGGAATAAAATTTGTGAAGTGAGAATTAAAACCTTGATTTGCTATTTCATCAGCTTGGGATAATTTAGTTCAAGTTATTTTGAATGGAAATCACTCATTAATTTTACTTTACTTCCATCTAGGTAATCATAATTTTACTGTCCCTTACTTAATACATATAGGAGACATGGGATCTTATTTGTTGTTTTTTAGATGGTACATTTATCAATGGATGATAATACAGCAGAAAAATTTCCCTGTCCCTAAAAAACTCTTTTGATGTCTTTCCTTGGCAGGTCTTTTATGCCATAGATAGTTTCAGATCTCTAAAAAAGATTAAAATCATTCTACTGAAAAGCAAATTGTAATACTTTAAGAAAACAGTATGAACAGAGAAATCGAATTGATTCTAAAACTTAGAAAATTGGATTTCTAGTACTTCTGCATAAGGTGGATGATGTCCTGATTTTTAACAAGACAAGACCAACTGACCCAGGTCTTGTAGCTATCTTACTATGTTTACTGCTGGCAGCATACACAGAGAAAACTCAAAAGAGCAAAGCAAAACCTCTGTGAAGCCCATATGGTGTCTTGAGGGAGCTGAAGACAAAGAAGAAACAAAAGCATGTGTGAGTAGGTGTTGGTTAGAACTGACTCAGAACTGACTGAATGGTTTGCTGGTGACAAAGGTCATGATTTTAGGTGATGTGCTACCTACCACCTGTCTCGTCCCTACATTTTTATGCAATGTCTAACATGATTACTGCCTTAGAAAAATCTTTTGAAGTTGGGTGCTTAAATAATTTTTGCAAGGTTATACAAACTTAAATAAGAAACATCACAGCAAGAGTTCCTGTTTATCCATAATAAAGTAGAGGTATTTGGTTTATGGTTACTATACCACATTGTTATCTCTCTTTTCAAAGAAATATAACTAATTAATATAGGATTTTATTTGAACTGAAAATAATCATTATTAGACACTTATAATTTTATATATTATCAAGCAGGAAAAATTGCTAATTTTAATCACATCAGTTGTAACACATATCCCAATATAAAAGAGGATATAATCTGAAAAAAATGTACCTCTCAGTTTCTCTGAAATAAAGTAGCATCATAATGATGTAATGTTGATGATAGAAAAAGGCATTTCAGTCTCCTAGTATGCATTATGTAGAAATTATCCTGGAAAATATTATTGCAAAACTGCGTAAAATAATTCAGTGTGCTTATCAGTATATATTCTTTATAAGAAGCAGTACTTTAGAAAAAATTAAATTCAATATCATCTAAGCTGTATTTCTGGTCTCAAATTACAAAATATTTTTCCTCACTGTCATTGGATGATTGGACATTACAAATACATACACCCACATATATGCACACCTAATTACATGTGTTGTGATCAAACTTACAGTGAATATTTAAAATGTATTGCAGTAAAAATTTGCTGTTATTACCCCTTAAGATACTCCCCTCCTTTCAAACACACTTATACCATCATTCTTGTCACTTTGTGAAGCAGTTCTGGAGGTCCTCGTCGGTGAGGGTCTTTATATATGATGCTGCTGCCCAGTGCCATGCTGTGGAAAAGCAGACAGGTGAAATCGTTGAGGTGCATCCACATTCACCGTATCCACCAGATCTGGTACCATGTGATTTCTAGCTCTTCCTCAAAGTCCAAATGACCATGAAAAGTAAAGGTTTTGAACTGATTCTGAACATGGAGGCAGCTAGATACTACAACTGAAGACACTCATTAAAGAGGACTTCTGCAACTGCTTCTGAAAGTGGCAAGAATGGTGGGATAAGTTTGTACACAGAAAGCAGGAGAGCACTGACAAGATTAATGACCATGTACCTTTTTCTGTAATAAATTTTTAAAATTTAAACAGTCATCATTTTGTATTTTAAAAAACTTTAAAAACTAACAAAACAACAATGAAGACAAAATCAACACAACACAAAAACAACAAAATCAATACAACACAAAAACAACAAAAACAACAAAATGTTAGGAATTAACAATGGTTGCTACATTACATACTGTTATCTTCAGCAAAGATGCTCAGTCCACCAGACATAAGAATGTAAGACTGATCAAACAATCACAGACAGTAACAAGTAATTAAAAAAAAGAAACATTGGAAATGATGCAGAGCTTCACCATACAAGATGATAGGAGTTCAACAATGGTTCTTATACTGTGTATTGTTGTTTTCAGATCAGTCATTCTGATTATCAGATTCAAGCTTGCAAAATTGGTCAAGAAAAAAGAAAATTTTAAGCATTGACTGTTCCTTTCAATAAGCCACAGACATCAGCAATATACCTATCCCAGCTATATATATATATA
>NW_004955413.1:13518533-13521973 GCF_000276665.1 Chinchilla lanigera
AGAAACTATTTTGTAGACAATAATATGTAAAATGATAACCATTGATAATTTCCTACCATTTTGTCTGTAATTTGCTAAGTCCCCCCTATTATTATGTTATCCTTCTTTTATTCTTTAAAATAAAATTAAAAAAATAAAAATAAAAGAAAGGAAAATAAAACCCAAAATAACAAAAACAAATACATAAACAAAACAGCATAGAGAACAATAAAAATGATACAGAATTTCAAAACATGGTGATAGGACATTAACAATGGTTGTTATAATGCATAATGTCATCTTCAAAATGGTTATACATATAGCCAGATATAGGCATGCAAGATTGATCAAACAATGACACATTAACAGTTCCTTTCAATAAACTAACAGATATTACTAGTATAGTGATCCTAGCTGTCCTCTGTGTGTGTGTGTGTGTGTGTGTATTTACACGTTTTTTCGCTCTTCCTTCTTTCTTTTTCCTCTCCCCTCCTTCATCTTCTTTGCTCCTTCCTATTTGAGCAGTTTCTTTTCCCTTTCACAATATATGTTGTACCTTTCAGATTTTATTTGCTCTTCCAGATTCTAATAGTAGGGAGGAAATACTTTTTTAAAATAAATGCAATGATCCAAAAAATTAGAACTTACTTTACTAAATCTCCAGTGATATGTAACTTATAATAATAAGAATGAAAGTTATTGGCACATGCAGAAATTAGGAGATAAAAATGAAATAAAAAAATTTCTAACCGAAATAATATTGTAGTTTTTTTTCTCCTTTTACAGTATTTCTGTTGCTTGGAATCTTCCTCTTCCATACTCATTCTGCCAACTTCCATATAATAATTTCAAATAGGGTCATATTTATGTGGATTTTTGCCAATATTTATTTCTAGTCATACCAATGCAGAAAGCATCTTAAAGGCTAGATGGCAATAGTAAATTTTTTAAAAAAGAAAATCACAGAGAGTATTACTTTATGATTTGAGTATTAAAATCTCTGTCAAGGATTCAGGAAATGGACTGGCACAATCATATGGTTACTATCTAACCTTTTTCTTAATCTTTTAAAGGCTGAGGAGAATGCACGTATACAAAAAAATATTAAGAAAAAGAAGAGGGTAGATGGGATTTTAAAGCTTTTGTAAGGAGCTAAAATGCAATGAATTGTGTGTTACAGGCCATGTTTAGAGAGCCTTCTGCATTATTTAAAGCTACCACAAACCATTTTCTCTCTAAAAGCTCGTTTTTCAATTTATTAGTCATAAAACTGAAAAAGAATTAACAGGATCAAGCTGGTTGGTTATCAGTTTCTCAGTGTGTGGACACGCAAGTGCACCTCAGGCTGCCTTTCTCATACTTGTTTAAGGGTAGGCACTGACTGAAGTAAAACAAAGAGAATGCTTGATGAACCAAAGAACTGGTCCAAATGGGAAAGGAGTATACTATGACTTGCATTACTTCTCATCTTCACTCTCTCTGACCTCTACACTGTTTTTTCTGTTTCCTTGGCTCTCCCCCAACTATGCCCCAAATCTCTGTTTTGATACATCACCATGTTGATCTTTCATGGCTGTGCCTCATGTTTCTGAGTATCATATGCTGTATCTTAGATCCCGTGTTACCAAAGACTTATTAAGTGACTAAAGTCTATCAGTAAAATAATTCAAGAGAACATATTTGTATTACTCTTAACTACAGCTGAGAATTTTGAAAGGAAATCTATTAAGAATATGTGGTTTCTCTTGAAAAATAAATACCTGATGCTAGCATTTCAGAAACAGGACCAATCCACCAGTTGAATGTTTATCCTTAAGCTGATTCAAAATACTGCTCAGTTTGTGGCTATGTTTCTTTATCATTGTTTCTACCTTAAGCTCTACTCGAGAATTCCCAGATGATTCCTGGAAGTTTTCATGAGTCATCTTGTCTTGGTAATTCAAGTCCATCTTGGTCCCACACAACCTAACACAATTGTTCCTCCAAGCTCTTTTTTCTTTTGTGGAAGGTTAATTTAATTTCTTAGTTAATAGCACGTGCTTTGCCAACTCTACCTTCCCTCATCTTCATCTCTTCTGACTCCTACCTATTTTAATCTTAGTCTTGCGGCTACATCTTTAAGTTATCTCTTGAATCTGGCTCCCTTTTTCTGCCTCATTGGCACAAACTTGTTTTAGTCCAGTAACTTTTCTTCATAGATTATAATGGTTTCCTCTCTTTTCCCTGTCAGGAGTTTTTTCTCTCTGAATTTGGCATATTCTTTTGCCTTTTGTTCTGTCGCTATAATCGCCTTTGTATATCACATATCAGCCTCTCATTACTTTTATTAAGTCTACTCATACAAGCATGAAGTTAAATCAACAAAACAATGAAAACTTCGCATCTAGGTCTACATTTCTTTTCTAGCCTAGGTTTACATTTCCTCTCAACTCTTTTTTTTTTTTTTTGCTTTTACTGAATACTCACCAGTCTCCAAATATATATATATACTTCCTTTTATTCTAGCCTTCATACATGTCTAGAATATATCATATTTATAGCCCTTGAGAATTTCTTTCTCATTTTGTAAGATTTATTTCAGATGTCATTTCCTCTGCTAAAGCTTTCCTGACTTTACTAGTCAGAACATATTATTAATCTAGATGTTAATTATATTGTAGATGCTACCGGCATATGTCCCATCATAGTCAAGTTCTACTAACCAGTACAGACATTGAACTTTCCCATCTAAATCAAAATGACCTCTCCAAGTTTTTAAATATCCCTCAATGCTTTGAAGTTATGAAAGTCCTAAATCACTGAAATACTGAGAGTATCCACACTAAACTGTGGGTGGGGTGCAGTTCACTCACATTTAGACCATGATAGGAAGAATGATAAAGAACATGTCTTTTTCTGGGGAAATGGTAAGTAACACACAGGTATTGCTTACAAAAAGACTTCACTGATGACCAAGAAAAGTACACTTAAGATCGTGAATTATGACTGTGGCCATAGAAATAGAGCAGATAAGAATATTATTTAAGATATCATGATCAGTGGGGTGTGAGGTGAAGAAAGAACATAGTCTATGACCTCAGAACAAAGTGATAGGAATTAACCATGGTTGCTACACTTGGTGATGTATCATTTTTGTTGTTTCTGTGTTGTTTTTGTTTTTGTCATCATTGCAGTTGTTTTGTTAATTTTGTTTCTCTTTAAAATTAAATAAAAGACAAAAAACGAGAACATAGTCCAGAGTGACTTTCTGGCTTCTGGTTTTGTTACTAGATTCTCAGTAAGAGAGAAACCAGAATGCAGGAGGAAAAGTAGGTTGAAACTCTATGATTTAGCTACTTTCAGTCCATTAAAGTATATATTTCCTTTGGATAATGGTATACTGATTGAATCTTTCACCATAAGGTCTAGTTCAGATATGGGCAATTAAAATAATGAGGAACAACACAATAAGTATTTTCTTT
>NW_004955413.1:13522607-13557313 GCF_000276665.1 Chinchilla lanigera
ATCACTGTGATATGATGTTTTTAGATCTTCTGGGAAAATACCCAGCAGGGGGATAGCTGGGTTGAATGGGACCTCTAGACCTAGTTTTCTGGGGACTCTCCAAACTGATTTCCACAGTGGTTTCACCAGTCTGCATTCCCACCAGCAGTGCACAATAAGTATTTTCAGCTCTTGCGATGATGCAATCTCTGTTCAACTGTTAAGTTCTGCCTTTGTGGTATGAAAGCAGCTACAAACAGATGAACAGTTATGGCTATGTCCTAGTGAAGTTTGTTTACAGAACGGGTGACTCTAACCTACCATCTGTAGTTAGCTAACTCTCAGTCTTTTCTACCAACAACGATGAATGTCATCAGAGTGGAAGAGATTATTCAAAGAAAATAGAAGCAGAGAAATAAATGTGCTCCTAGATCAGGAAAGATAGATTATGTAGAGAAAAGGATAAAATAGGGATACCAGAGGTACTGTAAAACAAGACAGAGAGTTGTCATGGAAATAAGGAACTGGAGATTTTCAATAGGACTAACAATATTAAAACTCAGTAAAGAGCTTTAATAAATAGGGATGAAAAATAAATAAAAAGATCAATGACAGGGTTTTGCAGTGAGACATTTTAAAGTGTCCTTGAAGTGAGGAGTTTCAATAAAATATGGGTCAAATATCCTTCTGCAGTGTACTGAGAGGTCAATGCAAATATAAAAGGGAAATAAAAAAATGTTAATTACTTTCTTAAGAAATTTGGCTCCAGTAAAAGATAGGCAAGCTTAATTCAAAGGAGGACATTTTTGTTTGTATCATATTTACATTTCCTTTGACCTTTTGTATAGATTTAGGAAGGCAATGTGGTATTTATTGATAATTATATGATCTTTGCACTATTAAAAATGTAAACTTTATAATTAATGTTGGATTTACCAGAAAATTAAGTGTTTTAGAATTTTAAGAGTAAAGATTAGCTGGGCGTGGTGGTGCACACCTGTAATCCCAACACTTGAGAAGATGAGGTAGGAGGATTGCTTTGATTTTGAGGCCACCTTCAGCTACATGGTGAATTCAAGGCCTACCTGGAATACATAGCAAGATTCTGTCTCAAAAAAGGCAAAAAAAGAGAAACTTTAATATCAAGTCAAAAATATCCCTTAATTATTTTGGGCTGATCAGGTCCACAATCTCCTGAATGAGTGTGAAGGAAGGCTAAATGAAAGAGGTAAATGGAATAATTTCAGGGCTCCAGGAGGATCAAAACCCTCTCACAGAATTCAAGATTCTCTCAGGGCTAAGACCAAGACCTTCTCTGGGTGGCCCAGTATTTATTTAGTTATCAAAAGAAGGGAGGGGAGTACTCAAGACGGGCTGAACAATTCAAGGACTTCTCCAAGTGAAGTATTAAATTAATCCATCCAGGAGTGAGAAACCTGAGGCTACTGTCTTTATCTAATTGAGACTGGATCCAGGTGTCCTTGGTTTTGATCTTATCTTATCCTTTGAGGCTTTTGAGCTTTAGCTGCCATTAAAAGTCTTAGTAGGGATTAGTGACATATAGAGGTTCACTTACTGTGAGTTCACCTCCCATCTTCAGACAAGGAGCCTAGGCCTTGTATAGACTCACAAGCAAATATTAAAAGCCAATTGGTTAATTTAAGTCCTGCTCAGGGCTGCTGCACAGTGGTCTCCATCAATTTAAGAGTTACGTATCTGTTTTTTGATTGTCTGGGTTTCATTTCTCTTTCTTGATTGCTCTGACTGTGCTAGCCATTCTTCAAACACAACTAATAACTTTCTTGGAACTTTCTTTTTTTCTGCACAATTGATACTGCTCTTTCTTTCATCATATGTTGTGCATGATCTGCTTGGCCTTTACTTGCTCTGTTTTGATTTTCTATGTATTTTCTCCACTTATACTGATAAACATCCACATATGTGACTCATCTGAGAGGTCAGTCTCCTCAATCTTAGGTCTTGAAAAGAGAACTATACTCACTTCAGAGTATTAAGCCATACACAGATCATATGAATATGAATTTGTATGCATAATGATTACAAAAATATTTTCTAGAATCTTCTAAAATAATATTGAAAGTATTGAAATAATATGAAGAAAGTAATTATATATTTAACCTTCAAACTGTACTTCTGAAGTAAGTATTCCCACAATCTTACTATTCTGTGGTTTACACCTACATCCTAACACTTGGGAAGCTTGTATAAACAGGACCTGAGATTCAGAGACTATGTACTTAAGGGACAGCAGTTAAGTACCAACATTTATTGTATGCTTATGTCTTGTTCTGTTTTCTGCAGCTATAATACAGTACCTGACATTGGGCACTTTGTAAACAAAAAAGGGTTATTTAACTCATGCTTCTTGAAACTGAAAGTTAGAGATCAAGCATCTGCATCTTCTTGGCTTATGTAAGGACCTCTTGGTGAAAGGGCAAGTGGGCCATATGGAAGAGAGGAGCCAAAAGGGGCCAGATGTTTTACAATAGCCCACACTTGCAAGAAAGCACTTCTCCACACTGCTACATTTGCAACAGTGACAGGATCTGGAATATTCCCCAAAAATTCTCCTGTGGAAGGTTTGGTCTCCAGGTGGTAGTGTTGGGAGGAGTGAAAACATCAGATAATTGTGCCTAGAGAGAGAAAGTGGACTTCTGGAGATATACCCTCATGTTGTCTATCTGTCTTTCTGTGTCTGTCTGTCTATCTCTCTCCTGCTATGAGGTAAAGGTAAGCAATTCTCCATCATGTGCTGTTTGACCTCATCTCAGGTTCAAGTCATTGGTGTTAAGTTACCATGGACTGAACTCTTTGAAATACTGAGCCAAAATCCATCTTTCATACTTTAAAGTGATTTTCTTGTTGCAATGTTCTGTTGTGTTTTGTTGCAGTGATGGAAAGCTGACTTGTTCAGAAATCAAAACCATATCTAAACCATAGCAGCCTATTTGGTAGGTTAATTTTATATATGAAATTTTATAATCAATATATAAAGCATGAGTTATATATATATATATATATATATATATATTCATTTCCATATCCATGAGTCTCATGTCTATAGATTGAATCAACCACAGGTGGAAAGTATTAGAAAAAAGTTGCATTTGTGATGAACATGTATTTAGGTAGCATTTATATTGTAGTAGTTATTATATAAGTCATGTTATATTGTAATAGTTATTATTATAAGTATTTCAGAGATATTTTAAAGTATATGAGGATATGTGTATAGATTTTCACAAATCAACACCATTTTTATTTGAACATACACATGTTTCAGTATTTGTCTCCCAAGATATCAAGGGACAGCTTGATGTGTGTGTGTGTGTGTGTGTGTGTGTGTGTGTGTATGTATTATCTTTATGTTACAAAGAGCAAACTAAGTTGCAAATCTAGAATCTTGACTAAACCTGACTGAAATTCATTTCTAGTAGATGTGATGGATTCAGATTCAGTTCTTTATAAAATTACATTCATCACCCATTATTTGAAAAGATTTAACAATTACTTAAATGAAAGATTCAATGATATTTAATGAATAGGAGAAATAAAATCACTACATGTAACTGCTTATGGTAAAAATGCGAGAAAATTACTGGAAATAGAGAACCTTGACCTTTATTACAATGACTGAGAGCTAAAAGGGAAGGCAGGATTTGGACAGCCTTCAAAGGAAAATTTTTTATTTGCTACTAATTTGGAAAAGTGTTGAACATCGCTTATATGAATGAGAAAAATTATGATGAAACTTTATAGAATATATGACTCTATTCCAGGTCTCAACTTAAGGCTTAATATATAACAATTTGCTTAATATTTATAATAATCCAAACGGACACTTTCTATCATTATCCCCATTGTAGTGCAATGGTAAGCAGAGACACTGAAACAACACCCAAGATTTGGAGGCAGATTTATTTATGTCAATGGGTACAGATCGGGATCATTCCCAGAATATCAGGCCCTCATCTCTGGTGGACTAAGGGTTATATGAGATAAGCAAACAAGAAGTATAGAGGCAGAATGGCTTGTCAGTTGGGGGTTGGTTTATACAATGTGCATCATAGTGACCAGCTATACATCACAGTGACCAGCCACTTCTAAGAGATCAGAAGCAACTGGAACTAGAACAGGAACTATTACCTTGGTAGTTAAGAAACTGAGGCATACTAGCAGGAGGTGGGGGGGCAGTGGTGGACATATTCTGTTACAATAGAGATGAAGAAATTGAGGCCCAGAGAGGTATGTCATTGCTGAAGGTGATACAGCTAAGGCACAGTGGAGCCAGAATTTGACTCCTGGAGGATGGCCTCAGATCCTTAGCTTCTGGCAACTAAACCATATGGCCAAATATTTACCTGTAAGTAATGGGGATTGAGTCATGCTGGAATATTAAATCATTTGAGAAAAAAGAATCAAAAGCGACTCTTACATTTTTTCATAGTAACCAAAGGCAGCATTCTGTATAGTAATAAAACCCTAGACTATTCTTTCCACTTCTCCTAAGTCTCTGAAACACTATGTATAAGGGCCTAGTCAGTATTTCTTATCCCACTGTAAGTAGCAAGATGTTTCAAGGTTTCCCAATCCTGCTTGAATTAGAAATCTTGTTGGAAACTACACAGAGTGCTCCAAGGCACTGTAATCCCAGGGGTAATGTCTGACTTCCCAAACTTCAGAATAAATAGATTCCATTTCAGAATGACAGAAAAAGTGGGAAAAACGAGACCTCACTGCAGTACTCATTTGTACTAATCTTTCCCTACCCTATTTCAGTTCTTTTATTTCCATTAAAAGATTTTTATTTTATTTATTTTAAATGGTGCGATTGGGAGCAAAGAAAAATGGGAAGATGTTTAAAAGAAACTAACTAGCAAAGCTCAAGAAATAGAAGAAAACAGACCAACTATTAAAGTGATTCTGGAAATGCTCCTTTAAAGATTGAGTGGTGGTAAAAACCTTGAAGAAATAGGAGTAGGCAGAGAGTTCATGAACAAAAACCAAACTGCACGTGAAACACTTGAAAGACTCAACAACTGGGATCTCATCCTACTGAAAAGTTTCTGCACATCGAAAGAAATCATCAGCAGAGTAAAAAGAAAACCCACAAACTTGGAAAAAATTTTAGCTGATTGTCCCTCAGACAAAGGGCTTCTATCTAGAACATATAAAGAATTAAAAAGATATCAGCCCCCCCCCAATTCAAAGACCCAATCCAAAAATGGGCAGCTGAGATGAATACACACTTCTCAGACAAGGAGATACAAATGGCAAACAAATACATGAGAAAATGTTCAACATCATTAGTCATTCGAGAAATGCAAATTAAAACAACACCGAGATTCCACCTTACCCCAGTAAGAATGGCTAGCATTAAGAAATCAACCAATAACAAATGCTGGCAAGGCTGTGGAGAAATAGGAACCCTTCTCCACTGCTGGTGGGAATGCAGACTGGTGAAACCACTGTGGAAATCAGTTTGGAGATTCCTAGAACCTAGAACCCCTAGGTCTAGAGGTCCCATTCAACCCAGCTGTCCCCCTGCTGGGTATTTTCCCAGAAGATCTGAAAACATCATATCACAGTGATATATGTGCATCTATGTTCATAGCAGCACAATTTGTAACTGCTAAATTGTGGAAGCAACCCAAATGTCCATCCACCGAAGATTGGATAAGAAAATTGTGGTACTTTTATAGAATGGAATATTACTCAGCTATAAAGAAAGATAAACTCGAGGCTTTTATAGGTAAATGGTCACAGCTAGAGACCATACTCATAAGTGAAATAAATCAGACATACACATGCAAGCACCACATTGTTTCACTAGTGTAAAACTTGAAAGAGTTAATTTAAACTAGGAGGTATGATAGACACTGAAATGATAGGAAGACACTCAAGGGTAAAGGGCAATTGGGATGTGGGAAAAGAGAAGGGAAAGAAGGAGAACTTTGTATGTATGTACATACAGGATAGTTAGCATAGTTGTTCTACTGTCTTCTGTTTCTTTGCTGAAAGAAATTGTTAATGAGTCCTTGATTGATCAATACTGCATGTCTCTGTATTCATGAGAAACCACTTTGAAGATAACAATATGCAATACAACAAGCATTGTTAATTTCCTACCACTTTGTTTGTAACTCTGTATTGTCTGTACTGTTCTTTTGGTATTTTGTAAAAGGTTGTCTGTCTGTTAATGTTTTCCCCTTCTTTAATTTTTTAAAATAAGAAAAATAAAGATTGAATGGTTGGGGCCCTCTTTGAGCTAAAAGGTTTATATACTAATTGGCATCTTGCTGTCTCTTGTTTGTAGGAATAAATAAAGCACTGATGTCATTTTGTATCTTTGCCAATAATTTTCTCTTTACTTTCCACAAGTACATATATATATGTCTACTGAAAAATATTCAGCTGAGATTTCCATCTGTTAACAGCTTCAGCACCATGATTGATCAGTTCACCCAGCATTTTTAAAAAGAGATCTTTCTATATTGTCCAAGATGGTCTCAAGCTCTTGGGCTGAAGTGACCCTCTTGCACCAGCCTCCAAGTAGCTATACTTACTGGCACTTGCTATCGTGTTGTGTCTGGATTCTGCAATTTAAAAAAATACCTTTGTTAAATACTGCAACTAAACTACTCCCATGCTTCACTCTTGTGTAAATACCCTACTTGTTGAGGCTACTGCCTTTCTAGGACAACTGTTTTCCTCCTATTCAAAAGAGTATATTTTACATAAAACCTACCAGCATAATTTACACTATTTTAGGGAGAAATTTAACTGATAAAGTTGCCAAATATCATGTAATTCGCATTAATCAAGCAGGAAGTCAATAATATTGAGAATTCTTGGGGACCCATACTCACTAAACATCATGCTCAAGTTTATGTCACTTACAATGGAGGAAATAAGCCTCCTTTCCTAACCAGCAATCTTAGCTGTGCTGTTTTTCTGGGTTGAGACATGCATTGACCAACTTTCTTTTCATGGTGCTGAATGAGCGACAACAGTGGGGGCCTCAGGGGAGGTACGAAGTGTGTGGGTACAGTGCCCAGCTCAATGCACAGGCTGGTAGAAGTGCTAACTCGCTTCTGTGGCCTTTTCCACTGGCAATTGCATATTTGATGTGAAGAAAGTAGAGACAACTTGCTCCTGGACCCATCTCGATCACTGTTTTCTTTTTTCCCTTCTTTCCATACTACCCTCCCTCCTTCCTTCCTTCCCTCCTCTCTGTTTCCCTTAGTTCTTCCCTTTCTGTCTCTTCTTTCTTTCCTTTCTGTGCTTCTTCCTCTGCCCTCCTTTGCTCCCTCCTTTCCATCCCTTTTTTCCTATTTTTATTAGGTTTTTCTTTATTTTTATAACTGCCCTATAGCAGTCTCCATTATCCTGAAAGAAAAATTATGTTCTAGAAATCATTGCCCCAAAAGAAAAATAGCGAATAAAGTATACGGCATTTCTTCTGTGTTACTTCAAAAAGAATGTAACAGGTTTATTCCTTTATATTCTAAAATAAGATGATCTTTTAGCTGAACATTGCAGACAAAAGGCAGAGAGGAGCAGAATGATCTAAGAGTTGGACAAGAAGACCCAAGTAACTGTTTGGTGAGCAAAATATCGATGAGAAAGATGGAAGAGACAAAAAAATTTACCTTGTTGGGTGGCTTTGACACTGAGAGGAACAGACATCAATGTGGGCCTTCTTGAGAACTCAGGAATCAGTATATTCTTGATGAGTTAAAAAATTTAGGAAAATGATAGTACAAGGATATTTTTGTATATTGATCTTAAAACAAATCAGAGTGAATACTCATATTTTATGGGTTTAAAATGAAAGAGATCAACGGAGCTAAATATTTTTATAGGTTTTAATTGAGCAGTGTGGATATATTAAAAAGCCTCAAGAAACAAGGTAAAGCTATAAAAATATAAGTGGTAAACATATGTTATGAATATGCTATAAATTTTTGGCAAATAGAGATTTTGCAGACCTAATTCTAAAATCCAAAATTTGAAGTGCCCTGAAATTCAAATTTAGAGCATGTTATATTTCCAATTTTTAAATTAGAGATGCTCAACTGGTGATAAACAAACCTCCCAAATCCAAAAACCTTTGAAATGTGTCAGTGTTGGTCTCCAGCCCTTTAGACAAGGGACAGTCCACTTGTACTGAACATGTTCCTTTTTTTTGTCCTCAACCCTCTCCACCTAGCAGTGCCTGCAGAGTGGCCATCCTGATACTTCTGGTCAGTTCTATCTTCTGTCCTGAGTTCTTTGGCTAGAGCATGCAGGCTCCGACCTTTGACATTCTCATTCCATGGTTCTCTCCTTCAGCTGAATGGTACACAGATCCATCACTCATATGATTTCTCATATGATGCTCCCCAAGAGCATCGTGGGACTTTTCTCTCTATAAACAATGAAAAAAAGGACCCCAATGAGCATTGAGGGCTGGTCATAGCATGAACTGGACAGTACTACATCGTCAGGAGGGGATGGAGATGGGACATTTTGAGAAAGGGGGTAAATGGAAAGGTAGAATGGTACAGAGACAAGAAACAAAGCGAGAAGGATGAGAAAAATTATTGCCTAATGGCTGCACCTGTGGAATAACACATCACACATACACATGAATACTGGTTTTTTTATCCTTTAAAAATGACCCATTATGTGTGAATAATGAAAGTTAGTAATGTGACTATTAATCACAATTGGGTAAAAAACTAAAAAATGTCAAAGATCACTGGAAGCTAGAAGTTCTAAATACTCAAGTAAGAATGTAAATTAGCTCTTCTGGAGACTAGAGAAGATCTGATGATTTAGGTCAGCATACAGTTTACAATTTTTGTTTCAGTCAAAGGATAACTTCAAATAATAGTGAGTGTGTTCAAATCTTAATTGTTAAAACTGAGAGAGAGACAGAGAGAGAGAGAGAGAGAGAGAGAGAGAGAGAGAGAGAGACAGAGAAACAGACACAAGTGGCTAATTGACATTCATATTCCAGAGCAAACTTGTAAATAGTACTATTCTCCCAGGAATTAAATCAGCTACACTGTAGGTAACTTTAGAATTCAAAAGTGCCACAGCTCCTCACTCTGGGTTGATGGAATTGAGCAGCATTAACCTTTTCACTTGCACTAACAAAGACAAGTGGAGACAAGATTTGCTAAGACTTCTGCACGTCTGTGTTTTGTTTTTTGCCCAAGGCCGTCTACAATTATCCCACACTTCAGAACTAATTTTTCTACCGGTTTACCTTGTTGTTTCTGCACAACTCCTGCAGTACGACAACCTCATGAACTCATTTATTTTTGCAAAAGATGGATTTGAAGGAGAGGATATAATTATTCAGTAGTACAACATTGAGCACATCTTTGTAGCTGTCAAAAATATCTTGGCTTTATCCAAAATATATTTCCCCCATCCCCTTATCTTTTAAATAAAATAGCTCTCTATAAAGCAGCAACATGGACTATTGTCTGGCGTGAGTTT
This sequence comes from Chinchilla lanigera, assembly GCF_000276665.1. NCBI lineage: Eukaryota > Metazoa > Chordata > Mammalia > Rodentia > Chinchillidae > Chinchilla > Chinchilla lanigera. The sequence continues at coordinate 13,532,100 of NW_004955413.1, forward strand.
AAAAAAAATAAGACTTCTTAGTTTTAGGTGGAGGTAACAGAAAAGATAAACATTATTGAAGTATAGAAACTGGCTGATTTTTATAAAAGAAAATTTATTGGTTTTTTTTTTTGTTTGTTTTTCCAGTACCAGGAATCAAACTCACAACCTTGCACTTGCCAGGCAGGTGCTGTGCCACCAAGCTAAATCCCCAGCCCTGAAAATTTATGTTTAAATGTTTATTTCTTCAATTACATTCAAAATTAAAAAACAAATATAGATATAAGCACATAAAGTACATGTTGTGTGAATGTCTATTTTGTTTTGTAATAAAATGAAGCAAATAACTATTTAGCACCAATACTTAGCTATTTTAGGAACAAAAATTCACATGAATCTTTTTGCTTTTTACAAGTCATTTGACCACTGTAGAAGGATAGAAATTTATACCTCATGATAATCTATAGTATGGAATTCTCTTGACTGCAATGACAAAGGATGATTGGAGAAACATAACTGGAAAATAAAACCCAGTTAGTATAAGTGGGGAAACTTCATTTGACTATAATTGTCATATTCCTTGACTGTAATGGTTGATAGATTGTGTCAACTTGAGAAGTTTAACTAAGTGTCTCAGCAGGGGGCCAGGGTACTCACTTTGTAAACATCCTCAGCCTGTGCAAGAGAAGGGCACAGAGTGGGTGTGAGTGCTACACCTGCCCTGGAGGTGGGTAGCCTGTTTACAGTATAAGGGAGGAAAAGAGGCTTGCTCTCCCCCTTTTTTTGCTGTTGTTGTTTTTACTGTCTTCTGCTACCTTGAACTGTTGTCCCTGTGCCATGTCTCCCTGCCTTGGAACAGGGTGATTATGGACTGAAACCTCCACAAACTGTGAGCTAAATAAACCTTTTCTTCTTTAACTTTTGGTGTCAGGTATTTTGTCTCAGCAACGAGAGAAAAGTAGCTAAGACATTGACTATAGAAAAGAATGGTGGCACCGTGATAAGCTTACATAAAGATTAACCCAGCCCAAATAAGAATGAACATTTATGAGTGTCCAAACTTCAGTAGAAAGAATTGAACAATTATGTTTATATAATGCATGTTAAGAGAAGCATTATCTTCTTCTACTGTACACAGGGAAAGATGCATAGTGTAATGAGGACTTTGATAACTAGTTGATATATAGTACATGCATATGAATATAATGTGGATATTTAGAAAAATAAAAGATTATAGAAGTCATGTAATCTGTCTTCAAATCTCTAAAGGATTATCAGAGAAAAAAGTAAACAGAATGAGGATTGATGATTTATATAGGGGAATAATGACTGTAGGAATTTATTATGAATGGACAGTATTCACAGAGCACATAAAATCATAAAACAAGTTTAAAACTTGGATGACCATCTGTCAGAGGTCCTGGTGAAATCAATTTTTCCCTCTAGGATCACTTCCAACTCTGAATCTCTCGAGTTTATTTTTAATATCATTCTGATCATAAGAATTCTACTAAAGAATCTGCAGAGCATTTTCTAAACCATGTTTCACAGAACACTAGTTCTGGTGGCTGTTAATAGGTGCTTTGTGCAAAAAAAAAAGAGACTCTGTGGTCAAATTACTTTGGGGAACATTGTGTACCATACCTTCTTCTTGGAGAATAAAAATGCACATTTGCATAGTAAAAGTTCTGAGCAGTCTTGCATTAAAAATCCTGTTTAACTTGGAATAACCCAACACTCTGAACTTAATTGAATATAGAACACTTTTACGGTACACCTATTTGCACCTCGGAAAATGTCTTGCTTGGCATATTAGTTTTGGAAACAGCAATTAATATACAATAACATCAACAGCCTAAATTGATGCATAATGCATTTTGAGCACATTTACAAATACTAAATATAGAAAAGAAAAAATTTACATGTAGAGGAAAACTTCTTGTCCTAGAAAGTTTAAAACTTGTCATAAAGACTGCCAAGTACCTGCTTTACAAATATAAACCGAATATATATTTCAAGTATTTTGTGTACTGTTAATATTTTTTCTTTATTTCTCATGATTAAATATCTAGTTAATAAACCTTATTCCAGAGAATTGTCATTTTTGCTTCTCTCTGGATTTTTTATCTTTATCATACTCAAATTTCTTAAATTTCTGAAAACTATTTTTATACTTGTATCATTACTTTCATTGTTTCACCATCAATATTTTATGAAAGACTAAACATAGAGTCTATACACTATTCAAATAATTACATGGGCGCTGTTTCAAGGTGACAGTACTGACACTAAGCTGTTGTCTGGGAGATAGTGCCCCCATGTGATAGATCAAAATTCCTATTCATTCAAAGTGTTAAATATCCAAATTTGGTGAATAAAATGAGTAGTTCGGAGCTGTTCATACATAAATAAATCTTAAATATATTGTTTTGCAAGTATACCATTAGAATCGTATTGAATTAATTACTTTAATTATGAACATATAAATTCAAAACTGATCCTATCACTCTCAAACAATGTAGAGTAAAGGAATTTATTGCTTCGCTTAGAATTTACATCCGTTTCCCCCTCCCTGGGCTGTCATTCTCCAGATACATTCTCAAAGCTTAGAAATGTGCTTAGGTTATCTCATCTTAAAAAAATAAATTCCTTCAATAATTTAGCTCCCTTAATCCCATAATTCTATAGATATTCTTTTTCATCACTTGAATTCCAGGGGGAATTTTTAAAACTTATCATCCTTCGAAAAATTAATTCTTTCTTCCATTGTACTCCATGGCATTTTCTATGTGGCATTATTCAAGCATTGGTGTTGAATATTAATTATTTTTACTCACTGGCCTTCGTTATGAGAGTAGAAATTCCACAGAGATAAGGATCATGTCTTATTTGTCTGTTGCATCTCTAGTTGCTGGTACATGATAATGTTTGTTGAATGAATGAAAATGTGATCGAATCAGAGATAGCCATGTTCTTCATTGAATCCCTGGTGGCTAATTTAGACCATGAAACATTGCTGGGCCCTCATAGTATTTTTTAAACTAATTTTTGTAAAGTCAGGCTCCATGTATGACTCATTTTATATATCACTTCAGCCACATTAGAGTCATGCAATAAAATTTGATGAATGAAAGAATGAAGAAATCGATGTTATATTCTGTATTTGGTATTTCCGTTCTTCATTATCTAACTCATGGTAGAATTTTGGAAATGTGGTTCTTTTCATATCATCTTACCAAACCCGCTCTTTGTAAAAACCACATCATTTTCTTAGTTCTCAATATCATTGATCTACCTCTTACAACGATGTCAAGTAAACTATTCCTGCAAAGACTCATGGCACCCATCAAAATGTATCTTTTGGATTATCTTAACTCTCTGATCATATAGTCTTATTTTTTGAAGATCATCTTTATCTTGCCACCTGAGTGTAAGTATATATTTATGGTTGATTTTATTTATTTATTTATTTTGGGTACCGGTAATCCAACTTAGGACCTTGTGCTTGCTGGGCAGGGCACTGTGCAACTGAGCTATATCCCCATCCCTGTATTTACAGTTTATATACTTGTATTTCTTTCTATATATTATTGGAAATTTCACTAAACTCTGAGTTTAAATGATCATCCTGTTTTCACTAGTTTCTCACTTTTTATTCCCACAATACGATCTATCTGCTATATATCTGTCTATAACAGGAAATTGTAAAGTCTTAGAGTCTAAAATCAAAGTTTCAAAAAAAATTCACTGTGATCTTGTAGTGAAGTTCTTTTATTAATTGTATCAGTCACAGTTCTAATCATTGTGACTCTTTAGTTTTTCAATAATTTATTAGTCCAACTGCTATTGCTTGAATGTTTACAATGTTCCAGGTACAGTCCTAAGTGTTGTATACTTTAGAATGAACCAAACCGGTCCTTGCCCTTATGGAATTTATATGCTTATGAGGTAGGTACACAAGTGATGTGAAAATAAGTATGTATTCAAGACGAGAAAAGTTCAAGGAAGAAAGGTAAGCAAAATATGGAATTGGGTTATGACGATGGAGATTGCCAGGTTATCTGGGCAGTCTGGAAAGATCTTTCATATAAGAAGAATTGGAGGAGATACCTGAATGAGTAAGGGAAGAAAATATGTTTACATGGATATCTCGGGAAAATTGTCCAGGTAGAGGGAAGGGTAAGTACCAAGTCTCTAAAAGGCATGTATGATACATTCAGGTATAGCAAGAAGTACTGGGAAGCAGACACAGGAAAATGAAGAAGTGAAAAAAGTATGATGTAAGGAGTACAAAGACTAAGTTATACAAGTCTTTGTAAAGACTCTGAATTTTGTTCTCGATGAGATGAAATGTTCTTTAGGGAGTTCTGAACAGAGCTGTGATTCAGTGTTTCTTGGCTGCTGGGCTGAGAGCTGATAACGGGAGATAATATTATCAGTGACTTATTGTGTTAATGCAGAAGAGACAGTAATTATGGCTCAGATTAAGGAGATGTTTGAGGAAATGATATGAAGTGACTGACTTTTGAATTTCTTTGGAATACAAGCTGGTAGGATTTCCTATGAAATCTGATAGTGGGGAAGGAAAAGTAAAGCCAAGACTAACTTTAGTCTCCAACAGCTGAATCATGTAGTTAACATTTACTGAGCTGAAAGCAAACGCAGGCAGAGCCAGCTTGGTGGCAACTATGCTCAGTGTGAAATGACCATTATGTAGCTAGTGGACACGCAGAGTTGGCCGCTGGATGCTGGAGTCCATAGTTCAGTTTAGCACAAAACAATGTAATTGAAAGGTAGTTTTAAAAGCATGGGAACACTTGAGATATTTTTCCTTTTTATTTCCTTGACCCTAATTCTATCCAATCTCTTTTACCTATTTTCATTTCTTTCTCATTTTATCATAGTCCAAGACCTAGTTTTTTTTTTTACTTTAAGCAGTCTTTCTAACAACTTCACATGTCCAATTTATTTTACCTTTTTGATCATCAAATTAATCTTTCTAAAGCTATTTCCTTGTACATATTTTCTTTGGTTCCTGTACTCAGAGAAACATTGCCAGATCTTAGTTTTCATAATCTATTATCAGCTGTATTTTCTCCTACTGTCTTCATGTACTACATGCTTTTCCAAGCTAATATAGTTCTTGTTTTCTGATACTACTTGAAACACTGTTTCAAGTATTTTATCTCTATATGTACCAATCCTACATGAACAGTATACTTTCCCTCAGACATCAATATAAATGCTTTGCTGATCTATCTCTTAAAGAAGTGTTTTTGTTACATAATCTCTGGCAGTGCATTACTCAGAACAATGTAAAATTTTGTTCCTTGTATTACTTTTATATGTCCATGTCTATATCTGTATGCCTATGTGTTCGACCTACCCTAATAGACACAGAATATTCCTTTATTTTGCTATGTTGTTTGTAACATAAACTCTTTTTAAAAGATATTTATTGGTCCCCACAAGTACAAGAATCTTTAGCATTGTATGCTGTGTATAACAGGCATTCTACAAATACTTTCGGCAGGGATAGATCTATGAGGTCATTTAGGCATGAAAAGGAGCTTGAAGCATGTTTCTTACTAAATTGAGGAACATGAGAGAGTGGAAAAGATGAATCAGGCATTATCAGTGAGAGAAGCTGCTTGTACAGGTACTGTAGGTATTTCCATGAACACATACATAAGCTGTGCATGGTTTAGGCAGATTTCTTTAAATTGTATAGAAATACAGTTCAGAGAGTCTGAGAAGTGCCCCCAGTGACACAGGTCTGAGCTGCTGAAAGCCTCCAGAAATACATCAAAATAACTGGATTTCATGAGGTTGGTAATAGGGACCCCCTATAAAGTGCTGGAGCAGGGTATGGTCTGATGAAAGTAGGAACTGAGGAAGATTATCTTTCAACTTGAATATTTTAAAATATTATGTTCAGTGGTGATTATCATTCATGATCTAAGAGTAAGATCTATTCCCTTGTGTTTAAATTACTAGTAGGCACTGTATTACTCCTAGACAACCAGCAAGGACAAATTCAGTATAATAAAATCCTAACAGTGAATACAATTTCAAATATTATTTGCAGTTGTAGATTTCCCTGCCTAGTTGATTTTTACTTTTATATGTGTGTGGGTTCAAAAGGAAACCACCATTTTATTTCATGTGAAGTTAATAAACATATAGGTTACCTTTAAAACATAAACACCTCAAATATTTGACTCTGGGGGATTTCTTCTTCTCATATTGAAATATAATCATCAAAAAATAAGGAAGAAAATAGATGATATCTAGAATAGAGCAAATTAAAAAGGCAAAAAGTGATGAAAAACTCCATGAGAACTGAATTCTTATGGTTAATATGGTTTCAAATAAGGATGCTATAAGAAAAAAGATTTCTTAGTGCTGAATTCCTTTCTCAGAAACACCCAGCTGAGGGACAATATGCCTCTAACCATCTCAAATATATATTTTAAGGAGATTAGGTCACTCTGAGATTTCCAAGTGCTTGTCACTCAGACTTGCTCAACTTTTGTAATGTATCTAAACATTTCTGAACACTTCTTAATACTTTTCATCTCCCTCTCTCACAAGGTCATAGGCAGGATTAATGAGGTTATGTTCCAAAAAAGATTGAGCTCATTGGCATAAAGAGGTTAAATGTAGAGCAGTGTTTTTGTTATGATAAGCTATGTTAAAATGAGCATGAAACAGACTTTGCAACTTTACTTATTTTGAAGCAAATGAAGTAGCACTTCCTTTCTAATGAAATTATACATTGGTATGACTACTTCAAAAAGAAAGATGTGCATTTCATTTCCCTGTAATCTGAGACAGAGAGCTTAGTCATTTGCTATACTAAATTTAAATCAAGTGATATAATGCACTGTATAACCAAAATTGGTGCAGTATAGCCTTAAGGCTGATCTGGCTAGCCCTAAATCTGGTCAGTTGTTAGCTTGTTTAAATAAAACTTTATTTAAACACAGCTGTACCCATCTGTTTACCTATTGTCTATGGTTGCTTTCACAGCACATATTGAACAGATATGATGAGCACTACATGGTTCACAAAATTAGTAAATGAAATATTTTTTTAAACAAAAATTTTTCAGAGCTTTAGTTTACAGCACAAGTTTTAAAATATGGCAACTGTTAGCTAGTCATGTGTTACCTAAGTAAAAGCATAACGTTTTACAAATTACTTAGCATTTCTCAGACTAAGTTTATTCATCTATAATACTACCTGCTTGAAAAGATTTGTGGAAAGTACTGCACTGTTGTTGCTTGATAATGCTAACTTCATAAGCAAATAGAACAATGGTATTCCTAGGCTTGTATTTAAAATATTTTTTTTTTCAAAATATTCAGGTGTCATTTTTCAGGTGCTATGTCAACTTGATTTGAGTGAGAATAACTAGCAGATTGGCAAATTCTGAGTGTATCTGTGGATAATTGGTATATGGGCACATACCTGAGGAAAGAATAAACCTAACCAGAATGTGGGTGGCAACAACCAACAGGCCAGTAGATTACACAGAATAAAGAGGGAAAAAAGAGTTTTCCCTTTCTTCAGAGGAAGACTAGATTTGCTTCTGCCTGTGGGCATTTGTTTCGGTTCTATCAAATCTCCAGCACAGACTCTTCAGCCTTCCCATGAAGACTTTTTGACTTTTTGACAGACTTTTATAGGAGACTTTGCAGGGAACTTCCAAGCTTTTGACCTTCAACTTTCACTGGATCCTCTGGCATTCTAACACACAGATGGCCATTTTGGATTGTTCCAGCAAATGGCCATTGGTACTCTTCCCATTTTGATCCTGTAAGCCTACCTAATAAATCCCTTGTGTGATCATATATTAAATCTCTTCCTCTAGAGAACCCAAATATATCAGGTAGTAGGTTTTCTGAGTTTATTAAGTGTCCCACTGTTCATGTAAATCTCCAACCTTAACATGTGAACTGTGAGGACATTTTCCCTTCCCAGTCAAGCAAGGATTATGAGGATTGTTAGTCATAGAGATCTACTAGAGGTAAGACAGAGGAATGTTAAACAAGTGGAATAAAGCTGATGAAAACAAAGAAAACCTCCCAATACTTTGCTGAAAGAAATCCTTACTACAGCAACTTCAAATAAGAGCAAAGATGAAAGATGTTGAACAGTATTTAATGTGAAAATTCTGAGATGTCTTGTAAACATTCAGAAGTGTAAGTAGATTAAGTGGTACACACTGAATGCCTAAAAGACTAGAGTTTGGAAAGGTGAGCACTGAAGCAGGGGGCATAGCACAAGAAGTGAACTTCAAAGATACCCCAAATTCAGATATGGGATAAACCTATGAAGTTTTGAGCAACTGGAAAGTTATAACTGTTATACTTTAAGTAACACATCCATTGAATGTCCTTTAGTAATTATACAACAGCATCATGATTTGAAGGAATAGTGAATTGAACTGATGTAGAACTTTGGATTGTTGGGATTTTCTTTTACTTATGAAATAATTAATAGCTAATTATTAGTTAGCAAAATTGATAACTAAAAGTAAATATCAATCTTCATTGTATATGGAATTTATACTGTTTAAAATTCATGAAAATGGGCTGGATTGTTTACCATAGAGATTCATCTACATTCAAATGCAGAGTTTATGTTCATAAAAGCTTTCTCTGTTACATTTCACTTTTTACACATGAGAGAAAGCGTATATCTTAGTTGCTTTCTTGTCCCTGGTACACAATACCCAATACCTACAGTTTAAATGAAGAAAGGTTGAATTGGGCTCGTGTTTCCAGCCCCTAGTCCACTAGCTACAAGGTATGGCAGCATGGTAAAAGGGCACAGCAGAAGAAAGCTGCTCAGTCAAGGAGTCTAGGAAGTAGAGAAAGCAGGAGAGATGGGAAAAGACATGCTATTACAAGGCATGCACCCAGTGACCTGCCTGTTCCAATCAGACTGCACCTCCTAACAGCAAGTCACCTGTATTGCCCTCATAAGATAATCACCTTTCAGAAACCCTGCCCATGAGTGCTTTAGGCTTTGGGAGGAAATTAAATATAAACTCTGACAGGATTACTTTTATGTTATTATTAGTTATTATTATTACCATCATCATCAATATTATTATTTAGAAATGAGGCTTTCACTATGTTACCCAGGCTTTCAAAGTCCTGGGCTGAAGTGACCTTCTGACTACCTGGAACTACAGATGTGCCACACTGGCAGTATATATTGTTCATTTCTATAATTCTCATGTTTAGGACATAGCGTAAATTTAATAAATGTCTGTTGAATGAATTAATAAATTAATGCATGAATATAGGGAAGCTCTTGGGAAAAATTAGGTCTCAGAGATGATCCGTAGAAGATTTTCAACAAGAAGGGAACACTGTATTAAAAGATTAATGTGTTAAAGAGTTTTTGAGGAATGGCTTTATTGCAAAAGTGAGGTACCAAGTTACCTCTAACTTGCTTATTTCTTTTGCCATATGATTTTCTCTGTCATGCCATGATAAGGCCCTCATCATACAAGACCACTCAATTTTGGGTGGTTCAACCTTCCGATCTATAGTAATTTTTTTTCCTTTTAAATTACCAACTATTCAATATTACTTTATAGCAACAGAAAAAAACTACGGCAGGTATTTCAACTGAAAGTTTAAACTTGAACTGGAATCAATTATTCACAAGCTTTAAAAAACTAAACCATAAGATACTTATCAATTCATTGTGTAAGATCAATGTTACTCTAGCCATAAATCAGAAAAAGCATTTTCTTATCACATGAAAAGATAGTCAAAGACTAATTTTGCATATAAATATAGACAAATAGAAACTCAAAATATAAATAAAGAGCAAAATAAAATACAGATAGTAGGAAGTAGGGTGATTCTCAAATGAGAAGGGGAGATGGATGGAGGGAGGAAGGAGGGGTAGAAAAGGGATAGGAAAACTGAATAGAAGAAAAATGGAAGTAGAGCTTTTGTACATGGGGAGGGTATCAACAGTTAGAAAGAGCAAGGAGGGATGGGAGGAGTATTGGACAAAAACAAATTAAAATGCACTATATACATGTGCCAAGCTGAACAATAAATATAACCATTATGTACTGCAAACATGAACTAATAAAAAATGAACACTGAAAAAAGGGGAAAGGATTTAAAATAGCAAAAAATTAACAAACCATATCTAGTAATGTATAGAGAAATATACAGTATAGTCAAGAATTAATTTCAGTAATGTAGTTAATTTAACCTTCAAATATGAATTAATGTACTAGATATATCAATTTTATAAATTGCATGAACCATGAGATAATCTCAAGAGATGTAAAAACTCATTGACTAAGATGAAAACCTATTCATGGCAAAGCATTCAACAAACTGGAAAACAAAAGTTTCTTCCTAAACGCACTAAAAAGAGTGTATAAAAAATTCACAGCTAACATCATAGTTAATGATGAAAGACTATTCCTAAGCCCAAAGATTAGAGAAAAAAATCATATCAGTTTTTAACAATTGTATTCAACACTGTATTGTTTATACAATCAAAGTAATTAGGCTATATAGATGAATAGGTAAATATATGCATACAGATGTACACAAATGGCATTCATATTTGAAAGAAAGAATTATTATTGAAAGAATAATTGAAGAATTATTATTTGAAAGAAAGAAGAATAAATTGACTTTATTTGCAGATGAAATGATCTCATATATGATAATTACTAAGACTTCTATCAAAAGTATAACTAATGTTTAAAAATTAGAACTAATAGTTAAGTGAACTAATGTTGATATATACCCAACATCAAAGAATTGATCATATTTATGTAAGCATGAACAATGCATAAATTCATTAAAAGTCATTTCACTTATAACAGCATCAAAAAGAGATAAATATAAATGAATAAAGCTAAGAGAAGATGTGAAAGACAAGTAATATGAGAAATATGAAGCACTATTAAAAGAAATTTTTAAAAATAAATAAATAAAATATTCATAGATTGTAAGACAGCATTTTAGAGATGTTCTCCAACTAGATCTATACATACAGTGCAATAACTACCAACACCTGGAGCAGAATTTTTGTCAGAAAATAACAAGTGATAGTAAAATGAACATGGAATTTTAAGTAACATAGAATAAATATTACAGGTACTGGGAAACTTATACCTCTTGATTTGAGTATGTACTACAAACATACAATAATCAAAATAATATAACATCGTCATAAGCACAGTAGCATAAATCAATGAAATAAATTTCAGAGTACACAAGTAAGCCCTTCCATTTAGAATCCAGTGATTTTTAATAAAGATATTAACTAAAGTCCAGGAGAAAATAGTGCTTTTAACAAATGATTCAGGGACAAAGTCATCCAAAATTGTGAATATCTTTTGGCTATCCTTATCCAAAAGAATAAATTTAGATTACATTCACATCATATGTAATAATTAATATAAAATGTACAAAACAGCTGTGTGTAAAAGCTCAAACTACTATTCTTAGATAAATATCTAAGCATATATCTTAGATATTTACAGACATACTAGGCAATGGCTTCTTATATGTGATAATAAACGCATTACAAAAACAAGTCAAAATAAAAACAGACAAATTAGACTTCATCAAAATGAAATATCCTTGTGTTTCTAATGATGCAGTCAATAAATAGGACAGTTCACTGACTGAAAGAACATATTTTCAAGAATATATATATATATATATATATATAGTAAGAGACTTCTAACACAATATAAAGAAGCTCTTCAAACTCCACAACAAGATAACAAAAAAGCCACAATTAAAAGACAATCCTAACAGACATTTCTCTAAAAGAAGGTATAAAAATAGTTTTTAAGCATTTGAAAATATGTTCAATGTTATTAGCCACTATGGAAATGCAAATCAAAACCCCAGAGGACTAGCACTTCACATATACAAGGACAGTTATAAAGAAAATGACAGATGATAGTAATTGCTGTCAAGATTATGAAGAATTTGAAACCTCCTGTATTGTTGGTATGGATATTGCAGCTATTTTGGAAAGCAGTCATGCAATTAGTCAAATATATCCAGTTACCATAATTGAATATTCTACTATACCTACTTATAAAGAAAAAATATATTCACATAAAACTAGTACACAACTGTTTATAGCAACACCATTATTAATATTAAAAAATTGTAAACCACCCAAATGTTCATCATCTGATGAATAGATAAGGAAAAATGTTACATCTAAACAACAGAATATCACACATGAATAAAAGCTAATAATGTACTAGTGCATTTTGTAACACAATTGGGCTTAAATATATTGTTAAGTGAAGAAAGTAGCTAGAAAAATACTACACATATAAGTCTTTTTGCATAAAATGTCAAGGGTAAGCAAATCTATATTGAGATAAACTAGATTAGTTATTACCCAGACCTGAATGAGACAGGGGAAAATGAGAAGTGACTACTAACGTGTACCATATTTCTTTTTGTAATAACAAAAATATTTTAAATTTGATTGTATTGGTGCTTGCACAAGTCTGTAAGCATACTAAAAATCGGTTTACAGCTTAGGAGGACAGCATACATTATGGAAATTGCATCTTAATTCTGTCTTAAGAGGGAAGCTTAGAATTTCTCCTACTAAATTGGAGTTCTAGAGCTAAAATATGACACAAATTAAGAATGTTACATTTAGGAGAACATTAGACATATCTAAATACATGCTAACTTGGAATGTCACAATCCTAGAAAGAAGTGCTGCGTAAGTTCAGATTATTTACTCCAAAAGTGGAAGAATGATACTATGACCATAATAGTATATGAAAGTAAAACTGTTACTAGAATAGTAGATATTCGACTGATAATTAAAAAACATTCACCATTATCAATGGAGTACACTATCAAATTACAAAGATCAAGAAGAGAACAATCAAAGACTATTCAGAAAAACTAGAAGAGAATCAACAAAGATAGTCACAAGTCTACATCCTAATAACCCTGATTGTAAATAGTCTAAACTTTCCAGTTAAAAGATACAAACTAATTGAATGAATTAAAAATAAGACCCAACAATATGCTGTCTACAAGAAACTCACCTCACCAATAAGGACATATAGAGAATGAAACTGAAAGGAAGGAAAATGATGTTTAAGCAAATGAAATCCAATAGCAAGCAAGAAAAACTACACTTACATGTGATCACATAGACATTAAGACAAAAACAAGAAGAGATGAAAGATCACTATAAATTTATGAAGGGATCAATTTGTCACAATTGTATAATGATTATAAATCTATGTGTACATAATACTAAAGCATCCAATACTATAAAGGAAACATGATTCACTAACAGAATGATGAACTGCAATACAATAGTCAGAGTTTCAATACCCTAGTTTCACAAATGCATATATCATTCAGCCAAAAAAATCAACAAATAAACAAACTTAAACAAAAGTATAGGACAAATGTATTTAACAGACATTTACAAAACATTTCAACCCACAAATGTGGGATACAGTTTTTTTTGTTAATGTGTGGAACTTTCTGTAGAACAGATCATATATTAGGCCAAAAAACAACTCTGGATAAATTGAAATTACATTCTATATTTGCATCTCATAAATAAAATTAAAAATAGAAGTAGAAATAAAATAGGGAATAAAATTAGAAGTCATCAGAGTGAGAAACTTTAGAAATTATATATATTTTATTATATTATATATATATTATATATATATAAATAAATATATTATATTATATATATTATATATATTATATATTATATATATATATTTATATATATATATAAAACAAAAGTGAGTTGAGGAAGTCAGAAAGGAAACAAAAAAAAAGAAGAATGAGTTATAGCATACCAAAACCTGCAAGACACAATAAGACCAATACTAATAGGGAAATTTATAGAAAGGATTACCTATAACAAAAAATACAAAGATTTAAAATGAATGACCTAATGATACAACTCAAGGTTATAGAAAAGCAAGAAAAGTCTATACCTAAATTTAATTGAAGGAAACAGCAGAGATCAAAACACAAATGAATAAAGAGATTCTTTGAAAAACTTTTCAGTAAGATGAGATCACAGTTGTCGATTCTTTGAAGTATTACCCATACACTTTGGGTTTTGTTTATGAATTCTCTGCCTACCCGGTACTATGTCTTCCAGATTTCTACTTAATTTCTCCTCCAGTAGACTTAGTGTTTCTATTTTACTATTTCTATCTTTGACCCATTTTGACTTCAGTTTAGTGTATGGTGATAGACATAGGTCTAATTTTAGTCTTTGGCATGAAGAAAGCCAGTTTTTCCAGCACTATTTATTAAAGAGGATATCTTTTTTCCAGTGAACATGGTTGCCCCTTTGTGAAAGATAAGGTAGAAGACTGTGTTTGTTATTGTGTCTGCATCTTTCAATCTGTTCCATTGATCCTCAAGTCTTTTTTGGGGGGGAGGGGGCAATATCATGCTGATTTTATCGCAGTAGCTTTGTTGTATAATTTCAAGTCAGGGATTGAAATGCCTCCTAACTTTCCTTTGTTGCCCACGATTGCTTCTGCTATTCTGAGTCTCTTCTGTTTCCAGATGAATTTAAGGAATATTTTCTCTAGATCTGTGAGTTATGCTAATGGTAGTTTAATGGGAATTGCATTGAATCTGTACAACAATTTTGGTAGTATGGCCATTTTCACAATGTTGGTTCTTCCTATACATCAGCAAGGAATGTTTTTTCCATTTACTGAAATCCTCTTAGATCTCTTTTTTCAGAGTATTGCAGTATTCATTGAATAGATCTTTTACTTCTTTGTTTGATTGATTCCTAAATATTTCAATTTCTTGGATGTTATTGTGAAAGGTATTGTTTCCTTAATTTCTCTCTCATTCTGTTTGTTATTTGTGTATAGGAATGGCATTGATGTTTGAGTGTTGACTTTGTATCCAGAGATACTACTGAATTTAGTTATTAAACAAAGTTTTTGCACATCCAAAGAAATGGGTTTTCTTTTTACCAGCAGAGTAAAAGCAAAACCCATTAAATAGGAAAAAATTTTAGACAACTGTCCCTCAGACAAAGGATTTCTAGCATATAAAGAATTTAAAAAATCAGGTACCCCAAATTCAAAAACCCAGTGCAAAAATTGACATTTGAGATGAATACACACTTCTCAGATGAAGAGATGCAAATGGCATTGGTCTTTCAAGAAATGTAAATTTAAGCATCTCTGTGATACCATCTCACCCCAGAAAGAATGGCTATCATCAAGAAATCAACCAATAACAAATGCTGGAGGGGCTATGGGGAAAAAGGAACACTTTTTCACTGTTGGTGGGTGTGCAAACTGGTACAAACACTATGGAAATCAGTGTGGATATTCCTCAAAAAATTAGTATTAAAGGTCCTAGCCAACCCAGCTGTTCCCCTTCTGGGTATTTTTCCAGAAGAACTGAAAACATCACACCACACTGATTTATGTGTACCTGTATTTATAGTAACACAATTTGTCATAGCTAAATCTTTGAAACAGCCCAAATGCCTACCTATGGTAAAGGCATTTGATAAGTAAAATGCCTATCAATGAGGAATGGTAAAGAGGATGTCGCATTTTTATACAATGGAGTATTACTTAGCTATAAAGAAAGATAAACTCGAAGATTTTATAGGTAAATGGACGCAACTAGAGACTATACTCATAAGTGAAATAAATCAGACCGACTTGTGTAAACACCGTATTGTCTCCCTAGTGTAAGAACCTGAAAGAGTAAATAAAATCCAAAAGGTACAATAGATACTGTAAAAGGGACAGAAACTGCTCAATGGGAAGGAACAACTTGGAGATGGGAAAGGAGAAAAGAAAGAAAGAGGGAAGGGAAAAACATATATATATATTTTCTATTGTTAAGGTGATACTTTGCTGCTTATCATATGCAGGATCATTTCTCTTGGATGTTATTATTGTTGCTCACTTACTTACTTACTTACTTACTTACTTACTATTGCCAAGGTGTCATATTTGCTGCTATTATTAGGTTTTCTCTGTACATCAATATCTAGATATCTGTCTAGATTTTCTTCAAGCCATTAATAATACCATAATTCATTCCTAGAGAACTAGATGCTGCACCTATTATACTACATCTTCACCTCCCAAATTAATGCAGGTGGTTGGATCTTTAGATAGAGGTAGAGATCTGTATTTAGCCATGCTTAGAGAGCACCAATGAAGCAAAGAAACTAACTAAAGAGAACATCACATTAGCAACACACTTTCTCCACTGTAAATGCCCACAAATTTTAGAACAAAACCAGGACAATAGAGACATGAGAAGGCAAGAAGATGCCTCCAAAAACTCCAAATTACCACAAAGCTGATCCACAAGGCATTGAGTGGGAGGAAAACAAATGCCATATAGCCAATTATTCAAAAGGATAACAGAAGAGATAAAGAGGAAAAATCAATAAGGTGGTCAGCAAGCTTAAAGAAGACATGACAAAACAAATAACACATAATAAATAAAGCATTCAGGCAGTTCACTAAAGACACTGCTAAAAAACTAACTGAGGTAAATGAATGGCTAAAAAATACAAATGATGAGTTTAGCAAATAATGAATCCATGCAGCAGAAACAAAGAGAAATCTAGGAGATTAAAAATTCTGTTGAAAGAATGGACAGCAGAAGAAACCAAGGTGAACACAAAGAGTCAGGATTAGAAGATAAGGCTGCTGTCATAGACTAAAGATTTCTTAAAAACAAGAGACCATAAAAATGGATACAGGAGCTGATTCAGACAAGAAAGACCAATCTATTGTTAACTGGTATTAGTGAAAAATCACAAGACAGTTTACTGAAACAGTAGGAGAAAACTGTCCAAATATAGGGAAAAATTTAATATACAGATAAATGAGACATATAGAACCCCAAATAACTACAATCAAGAAGAACTTCTCTGTGAGATATCATAGTCAAAATTCCAGAGGTCCAACAAAGGAAAAGAATCTTAAAAGCAGTTAGAGGGCAAAAATCCCTTAAAAGGAAAACTTACTAGAATCATAGTAGACTTCTCAAAACAAATCTTAAAGGCCACGAGAGCTTGGAATGAAGTACTTCAGCCCCCTCCCCCCAAAATTTACCCCCAACCCAGACTGATGTATCCTGCAAAATGCTCTTTCAAAGTTGACGTAGAAATTAGATATGTCCTTGACAAATCACTCCTTAAGAAATTCATGGGCACTAAATCAGCAATCCAAGAATTCTCAAGATTATCCTAAAAAGAGAAAATGAAAGGAACAATGCCAAAAAGCCTAACAGAATGAATACACCATAGGGGGTGAGCAGTTAAACAGAGAGGGATAAAACTAAATCAATAATTGGAAAATAATGACAGGAGTAAATCAGTAACTTTCAGTAATAACTGTCAATGCAGATGGCCTTCACTCCCCAGTGAGAAGATACAGGTTAGTAGAATGGATCATGAAACAAGTGGTATGCCATATACAAGAAATACTTTAAACCAAAACAAGGTGACAAATTAAAAATCACAGGAGGAAAAAAAATACACCATGCAACAGGAATATGAAACCAATAAATACTACCTATCTTATTTTCAGACAAAGTAGAATTCAAGTCAAAACTGATCAAAAAAGGCAAAGATGATCTCTGCATACTAGTTAAGGAAGCAATCCAACAGGAAGAGGTAACAATTATTAACATATATGCACCATACATGTTGCACATAACTTCATAAAACAAGTACTACTGGACATAATGATCAGATACATGTACACAAAATTATAGTGGGGGAATATAATGCTACACTACCACAAAGAGACAGATGAACTAGATATAATATCAATGAAGAAATATCAGAGTTGAATACAGACTTTGAACAAAACAGCTACAAAGTGTGTCATCCAACAACAGAATAATGATTCTGCTCAGCAGCACATAGGAATTTCTCCGAAAATGGACCATAGACTTACCCATAAAAATGCTTCAGTAAAGTGCAAAAAGAATGAAAATTAACAAATAAATGTCATCAGGTCATAGTGCAAGGAAACTAGAAGTCAATGGCAAAAGAAGCCACAGAAATTATGCAAATGGATGAATTTTAAACAATACTCTTTCATAATCAATGAGTCATAGATGAAAATGAGAAAGATCATGAGAGTACAACATACCAGAACTTATGGGAAAGAATAAAATTAGTCCCAAAAGGGAAGTACATAGCTCTGAATGTTCAAATCATAAAAACAGAGCAAATTTAAATAAATAATCAGTGATATTAAGTTCCTAGAAAGGAAGAACAAACCAAATCTAAAGTTAGTACAAGGAAGGAAATAATAAAGATCAGAGTAAAAATTAATGAAATTGATATATAGGTTTAATGCAAAACCAATTAAAATACAAATAACATTCTTCACAGTACTAGAGAAAGCAATCTTTAAATCCATACTGAACAAGAAATGGTCCAGAATAGCAAAAGAAATCCTGGGCAATAAAAGCAGAGAAAAAGGCATCACAAATCTCAGACTTCAAGTTATACTACAAACTTGCAGTGATAAAATTAGCATGCTTTTGGCAAAAGACAGTCACGTAGTGCAGTGGAATGGAATAGAGGTTGCAGAAACTACTCCCAGAACATTCAACTATCTAAAAGAGCCAAAAACATAAGCTGGGAAAAAAATAGCATTTTAAACAAGTTTTGCTGTGAAAACTAAATAGCCACATGCAGAAAATTGAATATTTATCCATATCCCTCACCTTGTACTAAAAACAAATCAAAATGGATCAAATGTATAAATGTTAAAAGAGAAACACATAATCTACTGGAAGATAAAATAGAGAAAACTCTTGAAGACATAGGCATAGCCAAGGACTTTCTGAATAGAACCCCAATTCCACAAGAAATACTATCAAGAAAAATCAAACAGGGTCATATCAAATTATAGTTTCTTCATAGCAAAGAAATGGGAAAAATTGTCCAGCTGCTCCTTAGAAAGAGGAGTAATATCTAGAATATACAATGAGCTAATACAATTAGACTCCCCCAAATAAAAGACTTAATTAAAAAATCGACAACTGAAATGTACATACATGCACCATACATGTTTCAGGTAACTTCATAAAACAAGTACTACTGGACATGTTGCACATAACTTCATAAAACAAGACTACTGGACATAAACCTATATATCAATTTCTTCAGAAGAAACACAAATGGCTAATAAACGCATGAAGAAATATTCAACACCACTGGCCATTAGAAAAATGCAAATGAAAACAACACTAAGATTCCCTTTATTCCAGAAAAAATGGGTAGAGTTAAAAAATCAAATACTAACAAGTGCTGCTGAGGTGCAGAGAAAAAGGAACCCTTCTACATTGTTGGTGAGATTTAAAACTAGTACAGTACAAGCATAAGAGATAGAAGCTAAGAGAAACATCAAAAAATTAAAACTAAAACTCCCATTTGCCACAGCTATTCCCTTTCTACATATCTTCCTGAAAAAGTTAATGACATTACATTACAGAGATACCTGCATACCCATATTTATATCAGCAAAACTCATGATAACTAAATCCTGGAAGTGGCCTATATGTCCTTCAACAGATGAATGAATAAGGAAAATTTAGCACTTATATTCAGTGGACTCTGCCACAAAGAAAAATAAATGAGTCATTTTCAGAAAAATGGATGCACTTTGAAACATAACATTAAATGAAATAAATTAGATAGACAACTTTAAGTATCTCATGTTTTCTCTTATATGAGAAACCCAAAATATAAGTAAAAAACAAAATAAAAGACAGATAGTAGGAAACAAGGAGATAGGTCTTTTGAAAAAAGGCTGAAGACGTAGATGGAGGGAGGGCAGAGGGAAGGGAGGGAAAAAGATAGAACAAAGATGAGTTATGTGTATGTAACTGCCCACAAGGAATGTAATCATTCTATGCTGCAAACACATACCAATAGAAATAGAAAATAAAAATAAAATCAGTATGTGCTATTAGTCAGCTTTTCCTTTGCTACCACATTCACAATTTAAAGGAGGAAATTATATATCGAACTCACAGATTCAGAAATTTCAGTGCCTGGTTATTTGGTTTGATTGCTGTAAATCTGAGACAAGGCAGAACATCGTGGTGGAAATGCATGGTGGAACAACTCTGTCATTTCTTAGGCTGGGAAGCAGAACCCAGCAGAAGAGTGCCAGGGAGAAAAATACCATCCAAATGCACTCCCTCGATTACCCACTTCCTCTGCCCAGGCCTCACCTCCTAGTATCATATTCTGGTCTGAACAGTGGATTGATCCCTGAGAAGCGTGGTGCCTTCCTGATTTAACCACCTCTCTAGGAGTTTCTTAAGCCAGTCAATTTGACAGTTAAGATTAACTGGCACAGCATGGAGCCACAGAAGATCTCAAATGACCAAAGTAATCCTGGACAAAAAATAAAAAGCTGGAGCCATACTACATGATTTAAAAAAAATTAAAAGAATATATTCAAAGCCATCCATAGTAATCAAAACAGCGTAGCATTGTCATAAAAAAGAAAAAACAGATACAGAATACAATGAAACAGGATAATAACTTAAAGAGATATACACTTATGCCAGGCATTATAGACTGGCTGTGGAAATGAAAGGTATTCACAATTTAGTCCATCCTCAGATTCAGAGTGGGCCATGCCATAGGATCTATAGGAAAACTTGCTAACAGAGTTCTCAAACAAGCTAGTCTGTTGCTTGGGTCAGCGATAGGCAAGTTGGGCACTGAAATTCACAAGGCCTGGCCAGGTGCCAACTCCATGTGATCATGCCCCTGGAACTTGGGTTTATGGAACAGGCTTGGATCATGGTTGCACAGGGAATGCCTTAGTACCAGGGTCTACTAGGTAAGGCCTGTCAACTGGGTTAGTGGAGGAAGACCTGAAGCTGTGTTTGTGGAAACTTACATCAAGACTGGGTTCACACAGGCCAACTGTATGCTAGGATTGGGATTGATCCAGTCCTATGGGGTTGGTCTGCCACTGGGATGGGTCTGGTGCTTAGAGATATCTGGATACTGAATTTATTCTTAGAAAGCAAATATTTTCATAAATTATTGTACCTGATCAAGAAGTTATTGAAATACCTACTACTCAGCAAGAAGGGGGATTAGATAATTTGTTTTTGTTTTTTTTGTTGTTGTTGTTTGTTTTTTTCCGGTACCGGGAATCGAACTCACGACGTCGTGCTTGCCAGGCAGGCACTGTGCCGCTGAGCTAAATCCCCAGCCCCGGGATTAGATAATTTGGATAGCAGTCGTGCTTAAATATTAAAGCTATTCCATGTTTATTATCCAGTGATTTCAAACTCCCAAACAAGTTAAATGAGGAACCTGTTAGACATTATTGTGTACTTTGCAGAACTAATGCAAAGACAAGAGAATAAGATAATTAGGATGGGAAAGGGAATATGTACATTCCAATACTCATCATACCAACATGAAAATGCATGGCCAGTTATTTACTTTATTTTGTAATTTAGCTAAGAATTCAAGCACTGGTAGAAGTCCGTTTGGTTGAATTGACATTTAACACTTCACTGTTGAGGAGTATATGTTATATGGTTGAAGAATGTGAATGATATTTGATATGTGACCCACCAGGACATAGAGTTAGCTTTCTCAAATGACACCAGAAAGGAGGAAGTGAAACAAATGAACAAAATAAAAAACCCCATATATACTGTGTTTAATTAGAACTGCACACAAAAAAGGTCAGACTTTGGCAACAATTCAGATCATTTACTAGAGATTTACATCCTTGATATAGGATAATTTGATTTAAAATAAAGACTACTGAGTCTAGTGTACTTATAAGTAGGGATGTAGTGGCTTTGGGGAGGCTCAATAGAGCTGGAAGGATGACAGGAAGCAGATAGATGCCCAAGACCCCATTACCAAGGTCGAGGGGGCAACTAATCTATGTTCAGCTAATGAGTTTATCTTTTTGTCCTCAACTTTATATTTAATTTATTCTTCCTTCATTTTCCACACAATTTTCCACTCAACTAAAAAGAAAGATTTCAGCATAATATCACTTATGGGTCATTTTATAATGCACTCTGTTTACTCAAACTATGTTATCTTTGAAAGATTTTTTATGTAGACTTCTTTTAGAGCTAGAAACCAGTGTATTTTTTCCACCTATTTTCAGAGAATTGTTCAAGCATCACTAAAATTTTGCCAAAGAAGGGGTACAGTGAGAAAAATCGAAGCAGTTAACTTCAAAAGGCATCTGATTTTTATACTGACCAATTAATGCTGAGATTTTAAAGGACTCTCATAATTTTCACACCTATGTAACACAGCTCAATTTCAAAGAGATTTTTTTAGCAATTTACTTCTTATTATCTATTAACATTTAGGGCATTCTCTGATTTTACAGTCTCACATCTATATCATTTATTAACCCTATATTTGGCAGCCTATGAATTGTGTAATGAATTATTTCATGTAAATTTAGTTGGCACTGGCACGATTGGGAAAGGAATTCAGCGAAATTTATAAATTTTAGAGAACTGTGTTCGTCTTGATTGTTTGAGAAAAAAAAAAAAAAACCAGAACCGGTTTTAGAAGATCTATATCTTCAATACACCCACACACAGAATCAGCCCTCAGTATTACTTGATTCTAAATTTGTGTGTTCAGCCAACTGTTCATTAAAAATGTGTATACAGACATTTTAATGTTTCATCTCTCTGCACAATAGCATTTTAAATAATTTCACATGAATATGGTATTGTAAGTGATCTAGAGATGATTTAAGGAATGCGGGAAGATGTGTATAGGTCACGTACGAATTCTACACTACTTTATGTAAAGGTTTTGAGCAGCCATAAATTTTGATACCATAGATGTCTTGGTACCACTAGCTTGTGGAAACCTATATAGGCTACTAAGGAATAACTCTGCCTCTGTGTGTGTGTATGTGTGTGTGTGTAATTTATTTCAATGAATTGCAGGAATTGTCTTGTACAATAGTGGAGATCAGCAAGTCCCAAATCTGCAAGGTAGGCTAACAGCCTGGAGATACAAGGATGAGTTCATGTTGCAGTTTAATTCCAAAAGCAGACTTCAGGCAGAATTTCTTCTTCTTTGAAGAAGCCAATCTTTTTCCTGAAAGTCTGTAACAGATTGAGGCCCACACAAATTATAGCAGATAATGTGCTTTAATCTTCTAATTTCAATGTTAATATCATCTAAGATACAACTCTTCACAACATGGACACAAGTGATTGGCCAATTTCTGGGTACTATGATCTAGCCAAGCTAGCATACGAGACTGATCATCACATGTTTCCTTTTCCACAAAAGAGACTTGGCCAGAGAGGTCCTCCCTCACACCTCCTATGATATTCTCACATCAGAACCAGGAGAGAAATCATTCAGCATCCCAGCTTCTCCACTTAGCATTTAAGAAATTTGTTAGTCACCATGATTACCAGGTATTTTTTTCCCTCCCAACAAAACCATAATTATTTACTAAGGTAATCAGGATAACAAAAATAATCAAAATGATCCACTCAGATAAATTTGTTTCCCATTGTAGTCTCCTCCCAATACTGGAAATCTGTACTGAAACATTTTGATGCACATAAACATGCATTCAGAATATATATTTTGCATTCAAACTCTGTTATAGAAAAGTGGTGAGTGAAGTATTTTTTAAGACAAATATATAGACTAGCTATTTGAAAAATATCTTCCTTTTTGTACTATACTGCTAAATAACTATTTTATAAAGTGATTATGTTTATATTTTAAATTTATTTGAAATACTTTTTCTTCCAAGAACATACAACACACCATAAATTTATACAGCAGAAAATGTCACTGATATTTAGATAATAATTTGATTATCCCTATAAATGCATTAAGAATTTTCTTATTCCCTATAATGGTTTGAACAATCTTTTATTCTTACATCTGGTAATCTGAGCAATGTAGTTGAGGATAGCGATATATAATGTAAAAACCACTGTTGATTCGTATTATTTTGTCTTGAGATTCTGCACCACTTTGAACGTTCTTGCTTTGATTTGTTTATGTTTGTGATACTGGTATGCTGCTACTGTTCTATTTCTTTGTTTCTCATTTACTACTGTTTTTTAAAAAATAAACTCTCTTTTAACAGTGAAATCCTACTATACATCTATTATCTATATTTTTCAATCCTAGCTTTTTATCCCTTCCAGTTCTAGTTTTAAGATTGGTCGAGTGTATTTTACAATCCATTGCTGTTGTCAGTCATTGCTGGGATCCATGCTTTTTTGACTTTGAAAATGTGTGAGATAAGTGAAATTTACCTGGTAAAAGACTTGTTACATTTGACAGAAAACTCCAAATCTGCTCGAGGGACTGCTCTATATCTGAGAAATAAGTTTGTGATTTTCCTGGATGTGCTCAGAGATGTTTTCTGTACTGTTAACTGCCACCTGGATCATGCCTTGGTGAATGTGAGAGGAATTATGGCCTTGTGAAAAGAACAGTGTGGTAAAAATTTAGTTTTTCCTTCCTGTCCGTTCTCTGACACACTGAGAACTTAGATAAGTGCCTTCATATTTACACAGTGTCATTTCATAATCTGTAAAAGGAGTGGGTGGAAGTGATTATGCCATTTAGAAAAGATCATGTCTAAGTGGTCCTCTTGTTAAAGGATAATGCTTTTCAGAACATATAATTTTAATGTAAGTCACTTATAACTTTGCCATATGAAAATTTTCACATCAGTGCGTATGTTTGAAAAATCTTACATTTACAGGTAAGACTTTAACCATTAGAATTTTAATATAAATGTAGCTGCATTAGTGCTTGATAGACTTACATTTACTATACAAAATATTGGCTCTTTGTGATATTTTGGTATTAGAAGTTTTGGGTATAATTTAAACATAGTTCTCTTTTTCTAGTTTCATTCCAACAAGATAATGAACTTCTAGAATCTGTTTATTTGATCAAAAGCAGTGTTTTTCACTTGAAAAGCCTCTGTCATTTTATTTTATGTACACAATTGTATAACATTAACAAAGGTCTTAGTTTGTGTAATTCCAGGGTGTGTGCGACCATCTCAAAACTACAACTTTTCAGACTTTCAGTTGTAAAACAATTACTTATAGTACCTATCAGTTTACATATTCTTTTTTTTTTTTTTTTTTTTTTTTTTTTTTTTT
>NW_004955413.1:13557413-13589167 GCF_000276665.1 Chinchilla lanigera
GTTTTTGGTTTTTCTCCGGTACCGGGAACCGAACTCACGACCTTGCGCTTGCCAGGCAGGCGCTTTTGCTGTTGAGCTAAATCCCCAGCCCCCAGTTTACATATTCTCAATTATTCATTCATCATTCATTTACAAACTTTTCAGAGCCATTTATTATTAGGAAACATGCTAGATTGGCCTTCTCACATTGGATAACAGCTTTTAAATTATGAGATAAAATAGCTATAAACTAAGGATATTTAGAATGAACCCTTAAAATTTGAATTTCTAAAATTTTTAATGATTTTTAATTATTTTTAATGAGTTATGTCAACATAATGTATTTGCCCATTTTAAACGTATTGCTCAACAAATAACTTTGGTTTTGAGACAGGATCTCACAGAGCAGTTCAGGCTGGCCTTGAGCTCACTTTGTAGCCCAGACTGGTCTCAAAGTTGCAATGATCCTCCAGTCTCAGTCTCCCTAGTGCTGGGATTACAGGGATGCACCACCATGCCTGGTTGTTCACAAGTTTTGATAAATATGTATGGTTATTTATTTAACTGGATTCTGATATAGAGATTATCTCCTGAAAGTTATTTAATGTTTGTCTTAGTCACTTTTCTCATGGCTGGAACAAAATATCCGACACCAGCAAGTTAAAGGAGCAAAGACTTATTTAGCCTCCATATTTATAGAGATTTCAGTCTGTAATTGACTAACTCCAGACAGCTCCTCATCTCACAGCACCCAGAAAGTGAGAGCAAAGGGAAAATTTGGGGAGAGAGAAAAACCCTTCCAGTCCACGACGGACTGACTCTTCCAACCAGACTCCGCCTTCTAAAATAGGGAAGCTATAAACCCCAATAACCCGGTCACATTCCAAAAGCCCCTCGTATCTGGGCATGAGGCTCTCTGGGTACATGTAAATATAAACCATCACAATGCTTCACTACAATCAATCCCAGCCTACCAAGTCCAGTCTTACAGTTATTTTATGAAAATTGAGCTCTAAGAATTTTATGATTTTCTCTTTTTTTTGTTTTTGTTTTTGTTTTCCGGTACCAGGAATCAAACTCATGACCTTGCACTTACCAGGCAGGCGCTGTGCTGCTGAGCTAAATCCCCAGCCCCGAATTTTATGATTTTGTACCCTATTGTGCATAATCTGTTTCATTTTGTTCTGTGACATTTTATTTTTATTTTAAGAGTTAGTAAATTTTTCTTTGGCTTTCTGAGGTATAACCAATATTCAACTATAACATGCAATTAAAGTATACAATTTAGCAAACTGCACATAGGTATATACTCATGTTACTATTACCCCCATCCAATTAATAAACATCCTAGGGTTTCCGATAGTTTCTCATGTCTATTTCTTCTTTGCCTATGTGTGGTAAGAGTAGGTAACATGTGATGCAACATTTTGAGAAATTTGTTAGTATGCAATGGCTTTCTTTTTTTCTTTTTTCTTTTTTTTTTTTTCTTTGCTACTGGGAATCAAACTCAGGATCTTGTGCTTACCTGGTGGGCGCTTGTGCCACTGAGCTATATCCCCGGCCCTATGCAATGGTTTAATGCTATCTATAGGCTGTATGCTGTACACTAGATCTCTGATACTTTATTATATAACTCCCACATACCAATTTTACAACAGCTTTCAATTTTTATTCCTTTATTTTTTCCTTCTCTTACTCTGTCCTAATGGGAATCTCTGTTACAAACTTTCTTGCTTTAAATACTTTAAACTTCCCCTAAAAATTATCCTGTCTATATCTCACAACGTTTTAAATGCTATATATTCATTTCATTCACTTATATTGTATCATTTCCCGTATTATTTCTTCACTGACCACTGCATTATTTAGAAATATATTGTTTCAGGTTTAAATATTAGAATTCCAGGTTTTTGCTATTGACATTTTACTTTGAAAGGGTACAAAATATACTTTGCGTAGTTTTTTTTTCTTTTCCTTTTTTATAAGTGTAAATAATTTTAGTGCTTAGAGTGGATACATGTTTCATTTGTACCTAAAACCAATGAGTATCTGATGCTGCTGGTATACTGTCCCACAAAAATCAATTTAGTTGGTCAAGATTGTTGTTTATTCTATAATCCACTTATCTTTCTTACTTTTTGGATAGTTACTGGATTGTTTTTTACCAGAGAGCTCCTATTATGTGTGATATTCTGATATCAGCAGTAGTGAAGAATAGGCAGATATAAGGGGCTATAGCAAAAGAATTCTTCAAAGGTCATTTCCTAATCTAACAAATACAATGTAGAAATTAATTCTCTACTTGTCCCTAGTTGGTATTCATGTCTCTTGGTAGTTTTCCAAAATTACTTCTCAAAAATTTTTCTCTGGAATCAATCCTTCCTGTATCCTTTGTGGTTTCTCCTCTAACACCTTGCATTTTTCTTTACCACAACTTGAACTCCCTTCCTTAGCTTTTTTCTTTTTTGTTTTCCTGTACCAGGAATCGAACTCACGACCTTGTGCTTGCCAAGCAGGCGCTGTGCCACTGAGCTAAATTCCCAGCCCCTTCCTTAGCTTTTTTCAAGACAGTAGAGAAATCTGTTAATCTTTCTTACATCTAGGATATTGCTCTATGTATAAACTCTAGTGTATAGAATTTTGTTTGCATGGAGCTCTACATCAGTAACAGGAAAGTAGGTAGTTATTTTCATTCAGTTTATTGTAAATATATATCCTTATCATCCTTGTAAGTTTGTCATGGCTCAATGATGATTTTCTGTTAGAATTACAAAAATGCATGTGTGACATTTATGTTTTGTTACATCTAATATTTTTCCTGCTATCGTTTAACAACATCAAAATGTTAATTTAGATATTCCATACTTTGTGCGTGTGTGCTTTCTATATGTCAGAAATTGTGTTCTTGCTGGAAATATGATAGTAAACAAACTACACATGATGAGGCATTTGAAAGAAATTTCATTTAATAGAGTTTTAATAAAAGAGAAATAAATTTCTATATGAATACGCAGTCTAAAATAATTCACAATGATATTTTGGACAAAACATTTTCTGTTCTGCCTCATATAAGCAATTAATAGTACTTAGATGCATGAACCTATGAAATATTTAAATTGAAAATAATGTCACTCTAAGCAGTTTCCATATTTTAACTGATATGTGGTATTTGTGAGAGTCAGACCACTTTCCTATGCAAATATTTTCAGAAAAATAAGATTAATAATATTTCAACAATGTAAAAGTGTAACTCTAATCTTTAAGCAACTGTTAAATTTAGTACTATTTTGAAATAATTTTTGAACAGTGCACATTTGAAAAAGTGCTTTGCTCTGCTTCTAGATCAGTGCAGTAATGTAAAGGTCTCTGGAACAAAATTGATGTATCTGAGATGTTATCCAGGATGTACTCTTTTGCTATTTTTTGCAGAAGGATTTGTCAGATGCTTACCTGTTGTGAAATCCAACATGATTTCTTGAGGGTGCAATCTAAGGCTGAGTTATATTATCTCATCATAGCACTGTTATATCAGTGCCTTTGCAACTGTAATTCTTTCTGGGTTCCTTTTTATTCAATGGTTGCTGTACAGAAAGGGGGACAAAACAAATATATGTCATGCTGTTAGAGTATTGTATGTCATATGTATTTATCAAGAGACTGAAGAAGAAACTGTACAGAATGCTTCTTCATATATAAACTCTTCTATAATAAATCTTAAATATACTTCATTTTGGAATGGGTAAATTAGGGCATATATATATATATACACACACACATATATATATATACATATATATACATATATATATATATGCTGTGATGATTTGCCTCAAAGGGTTAAAATTAAGAAAGTTAATGCCTTGTTAACATTAAACACATAAAATTATAAAACATAAAACATTATAAAAATAATTAAAATTATAAAACATAAAACACATAATTTATTTAGTTTACACAGTGAATCACCTACAAATCACCAATGTATCAGTCTTTTTAATACTTTTATAAGTATGTAGTTGGCAGATAAATACCTGCCCAGAAAGAAATGCTAAAAATAAAACACAAGTAGTTAACACTCAAGTATATATAAATATACACAAATTATTAGCCCAGGAAAGAAGAATTACATTTTTAAAAAATTTAGCTATTGTGGAAGGTTTGAAATTTTACATCTCTTGCCAGTTTGTAAAATATTCTCATGTTAATCAGTATACCAACCGGAAAATTCTTATTTTTGCTTCATACAGCATTAGATTATCAGTAACTCCTCTGTAAGATTGAGAATTTTGATTGATTATTTTCCAGAAAGTTTGAATTTCTTAAAGTAATTTTCCTTTAATAAAGTAGGTTTTATATCTAGAAAAATGAGTAAATTGTAGCATGCCAGCGTTGACAGTCAATCCATATATTTTGGTATCATAACCATGTGCCTATTTCATTGATAAAATGTAAAGCATTTTGTGATTATGCTACTTTTTGTATGTAAGCAAGTACTCACTGGTATTAACTCATTAATACGTGAATCTAAAAATTCTCACATTTCTGGGTGGTAATTGAAGTTAAGTTAGTATTTAAGAACAAACAAGGTGTTAAGGAATGGAAAACATGTCCTGTGCATAATCCCATCCCCACTCTCCTTTCTATCTAACCTATTCCGCTCCTTTTATTCTCTTTATTCTCCCCATTCCCATCCCCAACCCTTTCTTCCCTTATCTCCCCCACTCCTTCTCACTACCTTGAAGTACACTACTTTGAAATCTACCTTGTTCTTATCTTATCTTTTATCTTTTCTATCTCACAGCTCTTTTCTATTACATTTTGACTAAATTTCATAGGAATCTTTATTTGTTGCACAACTCTAAATACACCTGACCATGGTAGCCGCTCCCACACCAGAAGCATATACACACCCAAGACGTGAAGTGAATGCCCAACCCAGGAGCACAGCGTGCCACTGGTAAAAGTGAGGCTGCTGGTTTTTGAGCTAGCAGATACAAGCTTAAATCACAATGAGCTTTCTTCCTGTGAAATGTATTGCAGTGGTTTTCTGCTATCTGTTAAATTCCATTTAAAATACTCTCCTGAATGTGGGATAACTGTCTTTATTCTCTTGCTTTCTTTTTCAGAAGCATGGCTGCGTAATTTTTCATTCATCCATGCCTGAGGTCACTGACCTATATATTCTTCTTGCTTGTGACTATGTGTAGTTTTTCATGTATGCTATTGTTGATTTTATTCCCTTCTCCATTATTGACACTGGTGTTTTATAAAAATGATTATATTAATCATTCTTCTAAAAATTTAATATCCTTTACTGTGGCCCAATTTAATCTCTTTGTTCACTCTTGGCTTCTACCTGAATGGGGAACTAAAAGTGGAATCTAAATGTGAAAGTATATATCTATTACCTTTTTATGCCAATGACTTCATTATTTATTGTCATTTATTTTGTAATTATTCCTTAGGAAAAAAACATCTATCATTGCTTAATGCCAGCTTTAACTTCAACAGCGGATTTAAAGACAAATTCAGATTTCAGCCTTCCCCTGCGGCTGACGGACTTCTCCTTTCAAAGTAGGACACTTCTATCTGATGGCATTAACCATAAAATCCCCCATTTCAAGTCTATGATATCCTGAAGGACAACGGCTCATTTCATTTCTTATCAAGAAATCGGGCAGATCAGTCATATTTCCCGAATCAAATGACATTTCAGAAAATTCATTTGAACCAAAAATGAGGTTTCTTCTCTGCAGATTCCAATTAGCTTAAAAGTGGCTTTTTGATGAAAATTTTCAAAATAACTGTACAGTTCATGAAAAAATCCTTATTTGTATGTATATGACTTTATCAACCCATATTTTACACACACACCCACTCATCGACATATGCTTCTACCCAGACTCCAGTATCATTCAATGCAACTACACACACACACACGCACACACACACACACACACACACACACATACACACACAGATTCCTCAAGAGCTACAGCTCACCTTCCTGTCAAGCAGTATAAATCTTTAATTTTAGTGATCAGCATTAAGAGGAAAATACTTAAGATCTTTCCTCTCTCTCTTTTTTTTTTTTATCTCATTGCCTTCTGTATTCCAGTGGGAGTGTGCAGGCTTTTTTGCTCCCTAAGTACACAAAATTAGCTGCTTATCGGTTGATCTTCTTACATGATCCTTTAAAAACCCTGTGTGTGTGTGTGTATAGGCACCTATGTAGCATGCCAGGCCGCTTGTGCCTTCAGAGAAAACCTAGACCTGCCACCCCCAGCCTTTTTCTTACCCACTGGCAGGGGGCTCAGGCCTAATTAAATTGCTCTCAAAGACAAGAAGGGATGAATTTTCTTCTTTCCATTTCCCTTGTCACCCATTTAACTCAGCTGACATTCACTGACTCCTTTTTACTTACGTTCAAAAAAAAAAAAAAAAACCCACGTGCACACACACACACACACACAAGACCATAAAGACAAGGTTTAGAAAGCTGGGAGCAGTAAAGGGGGGCCGTGTTCGTGGATAAACTCTTAATCTGGTTACTTCGTGTGGTTTATAATTTCAGAAACAAACAATAGAAACAGGATAGAAAGTGCCAGAGGAGAGGTCTGATTTCTCTGGCTGGCTTTGATTTTATTCCATTAAACTAACACTGAAGACTAAATGCGAAAGTGCAAATTTCCCCACTCCCCCCCGCCCCGCCCACACACCCACCCCAGTGCTTCTGGTCAGCACTGTACCCCTCTAGTTTTTGTGTATTTTGCTTTTTCCTGGGCTCAGATTAATGAGGGAGGCTTCAGCTTGGAGGCTGAGCAGAGCCTGCTAACGTGGCTGTTGTACCCGTGAGGAGCAGAGGGAGCTGCGGCCACTTTGGCCAGCCGGCTATTGATTGGACTGGAGGTCGCCAGGGAGCGGCTGCTGGAGCTGCACTGCTGAAGCTGGGGTTGAGGGAGGGGGCTGCAGAGCTTAGGCTGGACCAGACAACAGGCGCCCTGTGCAAGGCAAACTCCAGTAAGGGCCTAGGAAGAGCCAGGCAATTAGCCTTTGAAGGTCATAGAAAGTTCCCTCCCCCTCTTCTCTCTCTTCACTGCAGTATCCTGCCTTCCTTCCCTCCTCCTCCTTTCTTCATCACCCATACTCCAAACACATCTGAGGAATCCATTCAATTAAATCTCTTTCGGCTCCAGCTGGCTCCTCAGTGAAAGGTCAGTGGAGTCTACGAGGGAGAGAAAGACACAAGGAGGAGCTAGAGCTCCTGGCTGCCTCGAAGCAGCCTGCAATCCCACCGGCCCACGGGCTACCCTCCTTGCTGCTTCACAGTCCTTCCTACAACCATCTTTAATGACACCCGATAGTCAATCACTCCCCAGCAGAGAGAGGCATGCCCTGAAGCATCATTGTAGTAGGGAGAGATCGATCTGATATTTTCTAAAAAGATGGTAATGATAACCTGTGGACATGGTGTCAGTTTGTTTGCTGTGCTTCTTGAAGGCCTATCCTTGTTTGCCTGGGCCAGCCCAGATGCTTGGAGAAACTGTGTGAGTCCTCCCTATTCTCCCCTCCCTTCCTTTTGCCTGCCTTAAAGAGACCGAATGAGATGGAGGAATACTACCTACCTTGCGAAGCTACATAAACAGAAGTAGCGGTGATGACTCATGTTACTTTGTCAAAAGCATATTCTTCAAAGTTAACCAAGAACCAATATATTTAATTATCTATACCAATATAAGAATATACTTTACATTTCCTTTAAACAATTTAGCTAAGTATGCACAGACTTAAAAAAACTATTAAATTTTCATATATTTTAAATTGTAGGTATTAACATAATTTGGCAAAAGATTCATTGCCTGAAAGCAGTTCAGAATAAGAAAATTTGCAGAAATTTCACCTACACATGCAAAGGCATACTTTTCTTTTTGAGGAAGATAGTGACCACAAGGCTATGCAGGAGGATATTGTTTTTACCATTTTGATCAAAATGTAACCTTTTACTCATGAAACTTAGGACCAGTTATATTCAATATTTAGGCATAAATATTTTATATTATGTTGTCACGCCACTATATTTTTTAAAAATGATGGCCTTACTGTATCCATATACTACTCATCTGTTTATATTTACAAGGCTCTGTACTTTCAGTTTTTTCTAAAAAAAAACAACAGCAACAAAAAACTGGGAGTACTGTGGGAATACTGATTCTAGTCAACTAATATCTTACTTGCAATAAGACTTTTTGTTGTCACATTGTTTTCTGCATCATTTGATGAACCAAACTTCATTCCTATTAAAGCTTTTGATGATGCTTTTTATTTTGTTATAGAATTGGGTGAGCAATCATGTGATAAGCATAAATTTGGTATGAAATCAAAGAAGCAATACTAAAAACAATGAATATATTTTCAAGAAAGTCCCTAAGATGTTAAATCTTTTAAAAGAGATTATAGAAATAGTATTACTTCTTTGTAGCTTTTATTACTGTGAAGATAACCTGTTAAGAGATATCTAGTATAGTTAATGTATATTTTCTTTTATAATCTAAGATAATGTTGTCTAAAAAGTTTATTAAAGGTGGAAGTTTGTGTGTTTAGATAAATCAAAAGCAACTGTAATCTCAACTGGGTATTTTTGATGTTGTTGTTGGGAAAAGATTAGGAAATACACAGGAGGTAATGGCAAGTAATTATATACTTTTAAGCCTTCACATTGAAGATTTTCTTTATAAAGTATCAAAGACAATACTTAATGCCATATGGTATTTTATAAACAATCTGTTTTGAATTCTTGCATTTATATATACACAGGATAGAATTCAGCATATCATACAGTTTTTTTGTTTTTTTTTTTTTTTGGTGTGTATGTGTGTCCCCACCTATACAGAATCATCTGACCTTGCCAACTAAGGAAGGTGATTATCCATTCTGATAACGACTACCCAAATTTCTGTATTTTCTCAGGAAATTTTTCAATAGTTAATGGAGTTCCTAATTCATTCATCAAATATATATTTAGAAAGCACTTATTATGTATAAGATTATGCCAGTTGATAAACCCACACGAATAAACAACAAAACATAAATGCACATAGCTCCTGCCTTTATAGAGTCAGAGTCTAACAGAAAAGAAAATTTTGCACAAATATTTGAGAGTACTAAGTCAATAGAGAAGTCTGATATATTATGGGGACATATGACATGCCAGATAAATGGAAGCAGGAGGCTGGGGATTTAGCTCAGCAGCAAAAGTGCCTGCCTGGCAAGCACAAGGTTGTGAGTTTGATTCCTGGTAGTGGAAGAAAAAACAAACAAACAAACAAACGGAGGCAAACTACCACCTCTGCATTTGCAGTCCTTAACCCCAGTGCCAAAGTTACTCCCAACTACCTCTTGATTTCCCCATGTTATGTAAAATGTCATCAGTGGATGGACATTTCTCTTAAGAATTGAAGTTTGAGTCATTGAATTCAAAAGCACAGGGAGTTTGGAAAATAACACAAAGAAACAGTATCAGAAAGAGTGATTTAAAATTCTCTAAGCAGAGTAGTAACAGTGTCTGGTAGAAAAAGGAAATAGGAATTTTGGTTTGTATATGTTTATATGGGTTATATAGGTTGGTAGTCAGTTCATTTACTGACATAGGACAAATAAAAGTAGTATATTGACCAAATATAGGTGAGTGAGATAATAAATTATGTTTTATACTGGTTAATTTGAATTGTTCCTGAGAGACCATATAAGGAGTTCAGTATCTCTGTAATACATAAGTCTAAACAAAAGTCAGGAAAAAGAAACAGAGTAAGGTTGCAGGATATAAAGTTAATATACAAAAGCTAATTATTTTCCTATATATCAGAAATGAACAAACAGATTTTGAAATTGGAAAAACAGTACTATTTGCATTAGTTGCCTCAAATTGGAATATTTAGGCACAAATCTACCAAAAAATGTAAAAGTTCTATATGTGAAAAACTACAAAATTCGGAGTAAATAAACTAAAGAAGAATTAAATGAATGGTAGATAGTCTATGCCCATGGATAGGAATAATGTCAGGATGCCAACTGATTTGAAATTGAGTTATGGATTCACTGTAATCTCAATGAAAAAAATCATAGTAAGTTATTTTAACTTTAACAAAATGATGCTAAAATTTATATGGATAGAAAAAGTAATTGCTAACACAATACTGAAGATCATTTAATATTTTATTTATTTATTTTAAAGAGAAAAGAACAAAAAAATTTACAGACATAAAGACATAAAACAACACAAAAACAGTAAGAATGATATAGAATTTCAAACTAGGTGATAGGAAATTAACAATGGCTGTTATATACTGTTATCTTCAAATTGATTACTCAGATAAACAAATATAGGCTTGTAAAAGTTATCAAAAAATTAAACATTAACCGTTCCTTTCAATAAAGCAATAGAAATTAGTAGTACAATTATCTTAGCTATCTTGTGTGTGTGTGTGTATATATATTTATTTTTTCTTTTCTTTCTTTCTTTTCTTTTTTCCCTCAACTCAGTTGTTCTTTCCTTCTGAGAAATTTCTTTCCCTTTCACAATATCTATTTTACCTTTTAGATTTTATTTACTTTTTCAGGTTCTTGCACTATGGAGACAATACAATGTTTGCACATGTGAGTCTGATTTATTTTACTTGTGAGTATGGTCTATAATTGCATCCATTTACCAATAAAAGCCTTGAATTTCTCTTTCTTTATAGGTGAGCAATATTCCATTGTATAAAAATACCAAATTTTTTTATATCCATTCCTCAGATGATGGATATTTGAGTTGTTTCCACAATTTAGTTATTACAAATTGTGCTCTTATAAACATGGGTGCACATACATTACTGTGGTGTGATGTTTTCAGTTCTTCTGAAAAAATATCCAAAAGGGAAATAGCTGGGCTGAATGGGACCTCTAATCCTAGTTTGCCAGGGAATTTCCAGACTGATTTCCACAGTGTTTTCCCCAGTCTACACTCCCACCAACAATGGCAAAGAATTCCTTTTTCCCTACATCTCCTCCAGCATTTGTTATTGGTTCATTTCCTCATGACAGGCATTCTTTCTGGGGT
This sequence comes from Chinchilla lanigera, assembly GCF_000276665.1. NCBI lineage: Eukaryota > Metazoa > Chordata > Mammalia > Rodentia > Chinchillidae > Chinchilla > Chinchilla lanigera. The sequence goes on from NW_004955413.1 coordinate 13,568,491, forward strand.
AAAACGCAATCTCCTTTAATTTGCATTTCTCAAATGACTAGTGATGTTGAGCACTTTTCTCATGTACTTATCTGCCATTTGTATTTCTTTATCTGAGAAGTGTGTATTCATTACAGATGCCCATTTTTGTATTGGGTCTTTGAATTTGGGGTGCCTGATTTTTTAAAAATTCTTTATGTTTTAGACAGAAGTCCTTTGTCTGAGGAACAGTTGGCTAACATTATTTTTCCCAGTTTGTGGGTGTTCTTTTTACTCTGTTGGTGATTTTTTTAGATATGAAAAACCTTTTCAATAAGATGAGATCCCAGTTGTTGACTCTTTAAAGTATTTCCTGTGCAGTTTGATTTTTGTTCATGAATTCTCTCCCTACACCTATGTCTTCAACATTTTTACCTAATTTATCTTCCAGTAGATTTAGTGTTTTTGTTTTAAAATTTAATTCTTTAATTCATTTTGACTTAAGTTTGGTGCATGGTGATAGACATGGGTCTAGTTTCAGTCTTTGGCACGTGGAAAGCCAGTTTTTCCAGCACCATTTGTTAAACAGGCTATTTTTCTTCCAGTGAATGTGTTTGACCCCTTTGTCAAAGATATGGTAGATAAATGTGTTTGGGGTTGAGGCTGTATATTCCAGTCTGTTCCATTGATCCTCAGGTCTATTTTTTGCTAATTCCAGGCTGATTTTATTGCAGTAGCTTTGTAGTATAATTTCAAGTCAGGGATGGTTATGTCTCCTGCCTTGCCTTTGTTGCCTAGGATTGCTTTTGCTATCTTATGTCTCTTCTAGTTCCAGATAATTTTAAGAATGTTTTCTCTATATCTGTGAGGTATACTAATGGTATTTTGATCGAGATTGCATTGAATCTTTGTAATAATTTGGGGAACATGGCAATTTTCACAATGGTGGGTCTTCCTATCTGTGAGCAAGGAATGTCTTTCCATTTTCTGAAACCCTCTTCAATCTCTATTTCCAGGAGATTGTAATATTCAAAATATAGTTCTTTTGGTTCTGTTAGATTGATTTCTAAGTATTTCAATTTTTTGATGCTGTTGTGAAAGGTTTGGTTTCACTAATTTTTCTCTCAGTGTGTTTGTTGTTTCTGTATATGAATTCTATTGATTTTTGAGTATTGACTTTGCATACAACTATGCTACTGAATTTGTTTATTAATTCTAGGAGTCTTTTGGTGGAGTATTTGGGGTGTTCCATGTAGAGTATCATCTCACTTGTGAATAATGATAATTTCACTTCTTCCTTTCCAATCTTTATTCCTTTTATTTCTTGCTTTTCTAATTGCTAGTGCTTCCAGAACTATTTTGAATAGGAGTGGTGACACTGGACATTCTTGTCTTGTTCTTAAAGTGAAAGCTTTCATTTTTTTTTGTCCCTTTAGTATAATATTGGCTGTTCTTTTGTCAGACAGCTTTGATGAGATTGAGGTAAAGATCATCTATTTCAGTTTTATGTAGGGTTTTTATCATGAGTGAGCATTGGACTTTGTCAAAAGTTTTTTTCTGCATATATTGAGAAGATCATGTGGTTTTTGTCTTTGTGCATATATTGAACCATCCCTGCATCCATGGGATGAATCCCTCTTGGTCATGGTGTATAATATTCTTGATGATTTTCTACAATCTATTTGCTAGCATTTTACTGAGTATTGTTGAATCTATGTTCATTAGTGAGATTGATCTGTAATTCTCTCTTCTGGTTGGTGTTTTCTCGGGTTTTGGTATCAGTATAATACTTGCTCTAGAAATGAGTTAGAGAGAATTGGCTCCCTTTCAATCTCTTTGAAGAGCTTGAGGAATATTGCCATTAAACCTTGTCTGAATTTCTTGTAGAATTCAGCTGTGAATCCATGAGGATCTGGGCTTTTCTTTGTTGGTAAGTTTTTAATCACATTCTCAATTTTGTTAATTGATATTGGGTATTCAGCAATGTTATATCCTTTTGATTCAGCTTTGGTAATTCATACATGTCTCAGAATCTATCCTTTTCTTCTGTATTTTCAATCCTATGAGACTAAAGATTTTTGGTGTAGGTATTGATGATGTTCTAAATTTCTATAGGATCTGTAGTAATTTCACCATCTTCATTCCTTATTGCATGAATTTGAGATTTTTCTTTCCTTTTTGATAAGGTTGGCTATGGGTTTATGAATTTTCTTTATTCTTGCAAAGAACCAACTCTTCCATTCATTAAATCTTTGTATTTTTTTCCATCTCAATTATTTTCATTTCTGCTCTGATCTTTACAATTTCCTCCCTTCTTTGGGCTTTAAGCTTAACTTGCTCTTCTTTTTCTAGAAGTTTGATGTTCTGCATTAGGCTATTTATTTATTCTCATTCCCCTGATATGCAATTCACCACCAGAATAAATTTCCCTTTGATAACTGCTTTCATTGCATCTCACAGGTTCCAGTAAGTTATATCTGCATTTTCATTTGATTGTAAATATTGTTCTACATCATCTTTAATTTCATCTGTGACCCATTGGTTGATCAGGAGGTTGTTAATTAATTTTCATGTGTTTATGGAGCTTTTGTGGTTCCTTCTGTCATTAATTTCCAATTTCATTGCACTATGGTCAGATAATATGTATGGGATAATTTCAATTCCTTTGCCTTTACTTAAGCATGTTCTATGGGCTAGTATGTGGTCTAATTTAGAGAATGTCACATGTTGTCTTGGTTACTTTTCTCTTGTTACTGGGACAAAATACCTGACACCCAAAATTAAGGAAGGAAAGGTTTATTTCACTTACAGTTTGTGGAGGGTTTAGTCCATACTTGGCAGGTTACAAGGCAGAGTGGCACATGGCAGAGGGCTACAGCTCATGGCAGCAGAACACAGCAAAAACAACAAGCACACACAGGGGAAGAATGGCCTCAAGCAGCCTCTTCCTCTCCCTTACATATGCAAACTACCCACCCCAGGGCAGGTGTGGCTCTCACACCCATAATCAATCAAACTCTAAAAGCCTGCCCCATGACCACATGAGGCTTTGGGGGCACACGCAGACACAAACCATAACATATGTGCAGTTGAGAATAGTGTGTATTCTAATGCTATGGGTTGGAACACTCTGTAAACACCTACTAAGTCCATTTGCTCACAAGTTTGGTTCAGTTCTGTTATTTCTCTGCTCATTTTTTTTTGTCTAGTTGTTCTATCTCTTTGTGGCAATGGGGCATTGAAGTTTCTCATTATAATTGTGTTAGTTATTTGGTTTTTCATGTTTATCAAGATTTGTCTTATATAATTGTGTGCTCCCATATTTGGTGCATACATATTTGTGATTGTTATCTCTTCCTCTTGCAGTTTTCCTCTAACAAGTATGTAGTGACCTTTATTTATTTTGCTTGTTTTTGTTTGGAAGTTTACAATGTCTGCAAACAGAATAGCTACTCTGTTTTTTTCTGGATTCCTCACTTGTGGATTATTGTCTTCCATCCTTTGATTTTCGGTCTATGAATTTTCTTTTGAGTTAAATGTGTTTCTTGTATACAGCATATTGTTGGATTTTGTTTCTTGATACACTCTGCCAGTTTGCTTCTTTTGATGGGTGAACTGAGGTCGTTTACATTGATGATTGTAACTGATATGTATTGGTTGATCTTTATCATGTTATTTTCCTGCTGTTGGTTCCCTACTTTTCCCTTCTGTTTAATTGCTTGATCTGCTTGGTGGTTTCTTTCCATGTTTGTTCTTGAAACTGTGATCACTTTTATGTGTTTCTAGAATATCTTTTAGTAGTGTTTATACTGTTGGTTTGGCACGCATGAATTTCTCCATTGTTTTTTGTCATGGAAATATTTGATTTCTCTATTGATTTTGAAGGCTGGTTTTGCAGCATACATCAGTCTGGGTTGGAAGTTGCTTTGTTTTAGGACCTGAAACACTTCACTCCAAGTTATTCTTGATTGTTTTGAGAATTCTGCTGTGATTCTGATTGGCTTTCCTGTATAGGTGATTTTTTTTTTCTCTAACAGCTTTTAATACTTTGTTCTCTTGCTGAATATCCTGAATCTTGATTATTATATGTCTGGGTGTAGAGGTATTTTGGTTATGACTAGTTGGAATTGTATATGCCTCAATTAACTGTACATCAGATTCTTTTCCATGCTTGGGAATTTTTTTGCTATTGCTTCTGCAAATAGTCTTTTTAAGTCATTTGTGTTGCCTCCTGTGGTTTCTTTGATACCTATTAGTCTTACATTGTTTTTTGATGCATCATCTCGTAACTATTGAACAGTTATTTCTTGGTTCCTTGTTATTTTTATGAGATCTTTCCTTTTACAAACGTTAGCTGCAGTACTGTCTTCAAGTTCTGAAAGTCTATCTTTAGTTTCATTTAAGCAGTATTGCAAGGCTTTGATAGAACTTTTCTGGATATCTCTTTGAATCTGTTTCATGCATTCTAGTTCTTTCCTATATTATTCATTCATGACTTCCATCATTTTTCAGTGCTCCTCTATTTTTTAATCTATGTTTTTATTAGGTGTGCTGAGTAATTATTTCTTCATGTTGTCATTCCTTTTTTTTTTTTTTACCTGAGAGAATAGTTTTCATCTGATTTCTTCTACAACCTGATGGAATTGTTTCTTTACCTCAGTTGCTATCATTTCAGAAATTTCAGGTGTGTGACTTCCAAGTTCTCTTATATTGATATCTCCTGGACTTGTTCTGGGTAGGGTGGAGTTCTGTGATTACATTTTATTCCTTCATCTTGTCATTTTTGGTGCAGGAGGTAGAGCGCTAAGCCTTTCATTTCCTGAACATCCCTGGATTTTCTGGGTGTCAAGCTTACCTACACTGGCAGCAGGAGGTGGAGCACTAGTCCTGGCCTCTCTCAGGCAGTTCACAGAGTGACCTTGGATTTTGGGGGTTCAAAATTGCCCTACAATGGTGGCAGGTGGTGGAGTGCCAAGTCTGGGCTTTCGGTGCAACTCATGAAGCCTCCTTGTCTTTCCTGGGGGTCATATTTAACCCATGATGGTGGCTGGAGGTGGGTCCAACCTTTCTCAGCAGCTCACAGAGCATACCTTGCTCTCCTGGGCTCAGATGTGTCCCACAATGGCGGCAGGAGGCAGGGCACAAGGTCCAGGCTCCCCCAGGCAGTTCACAGAGAGTGCCTGGCTTTCCCAGGGCTCAGATGCATTTTGCTGAAGAGCATTTAATTGAAAGATTCACTCTAAAAGTTTTCAAGGCATTATAAGCTATATTGATCAAGCAGTGTGGTACTGATGAAAGGAAAGAAGACTCATCCAATGGAAGTAAGTAGGGCACCTAGAAAAAGACCCATACAAGTGAGCTGAACTTTGACAATGAGCAAATATAACACAATGAAGAAGATATTAGGCTTTTCAGCAAATAATGTTAAAACAATTGGCCATCCATCTGCAGAAAATCATGCAGAAAATCAGATTTTAAATAATTCAAAAAATTAAATAAACATATATTAAAGATGTAAATATAAACATAAAACTGAAAAACTCCTAGAAAATCACATTGGACAAAATGTAGATGATGACATAAATTACTTTTCAGCTACAACATCAAAGGTACAATTTATGACAATTATGAAGGAATTGATAAAATGGACTTCATTAAAATGATAAATTTCTGCTCTATGCAAATAATTATCAAGGGAATAATGAGATAAGCCACATTCTCTGAGAAAAAATTTGCAAAGGGCATATGTAATAAAGGACTGATATTCAAAAAAAAAAAAACAAAAAACAAAACAAAAAAAAACTCTCAAAACTCTCTAATAAAACAGCTTGGACAAATTTGAGCCAAAGACCTTAACAAATACATTACCAAAGAAGATATAAAAATGGCAAACAAGTATATGAAAAAGTAACTTATTTCATATGTCATCAGAAAATGTACAATGAAATAAGATATCACCACACTTCTACTAGAAAGTTCAAACTCTAGAATACTGATTCCAAATGCTAGTGAAAATGTGCAGAACCAGGGACTTTCATTCATTGCTGATGGGAAAATAAATTGGTACAATTAATTTGGACAACAGTTCGGCAGTTGTTTACAAGTGTAAACAAATGGGCTTTCTGAATATTATCCAGCAAAGGTATTTGTTTATATTTACTCCCAATCAGTTGAAAATTCCTCCACTGAAACACCTGTAGATTGTGTTTATAGATTTTTCATAATTACCAAAACTTGGAAGCAACCAAGTTGTGCTTCAGCAGATGAATGGATTCTCTGTGGTACATGCAAGCTTTAGAATATATTCAGCACTGCAAAGTAAATGAACTAACGTAGTCATGAAAACAGGAACAAAACTTAAATACACATTCTGAAATAAATAAAGCCAGTCAGAAAAGGCTATGTTGGAGCACAGAAACAATACTCCAAGGCTTATTGAAGCCTTAGGATCAAAGTGTTATGATTTAGATATAAAAAATTCTCCCCAAATTATCCAGTATGTGAAAAATATGGGGTCACAGGGCACTGTACACATCATGCCACTGTTGAGGTCAGTACCTGGTTGGAGGTAAGTCCCTGCGGCTGTGACTTGGAAATGTGTGTTCTTCTTCCTTGCTCCTCTCTTGTCTCTCTGCTTCCTGGCTGCCGGAGGTTGAACAAATTTTCCTCAGTTTCACTGTGCTATCTTGTTTTTGCCTTACAGCCAGCCAACCATGATCTGCAACACTGAGCCAAAATAAACCTCTCCTCCTTTAAATTGTAGGTGTCCAGTATTTTGTTCCAGCAATAGAAAAATGGCAGAGACATAGTTTCTATCTGACCTCCAGGCCTCTCTTGTTTCTCATCCATTTCTCCCTAGAGGAAGGTGATACAAACTGATTCTAATGAATTTCCTCTTCGCCCAAGTATATCATAGAAATCAGAACATTTTTGATTCTAGGTCAAATATCCACCACTCGTGTGTTACTATTGGACCATACAGTATTGTGTAATTACATTTCCACATGGTTGTTCATGTTTCATTGAATCTATGTAAACATGAAAATGGAAATTTCCTTCTGGGTCTTTGGGTCTTTGTTCTGAAGACTGCTGTGTCATACAAAACTATGATCAAATAAATGTGCATGTTTTTTTCTCCTGTTATTCTGCCTACTTCCAATTTAACTCGGTAGACTACTCTTTATGACTTTATATTGGAGGATAAATAGCATTTATTTTTGTACAAACACATAAAATATATAGCACCAAGTGTACACCTTAGTGTAATCTTTGGACCTGAGAAATCATCTTCTTTGTCAGTATAGGTTTATGGATTGTAACAAATGCAGAACTTTAGTGGGGAATGCCATTGATTGATTGGGTTATCTTTGTATTGGCTCAAAGGCTATATGCAAAATGTATATTTTCCATTCAATTTTTCTGTCAATCTAAAACTTTTTAAGAAATGAAATCTACTTATGGGGAAGGCATTCTGATGCAGAGATACAAATTTTGCAGATGTCTATACAGACAGGAACAGAAAACTGAGGATCAAGTAAGATTTTTGACGAAATAAGGAATCACCCAAGAAAAAGATGATTGAGTAATTCTAACATTTACTGTTTAAGTATGGATAAAATAAATTGTGAAGGAGACGAGACACAACAGAAGACTGCTGGAAAACAGAATCACGTCCCTGAGAAAGTTAGTAATCAGGATCTAAGAAAGGTGTGAGGCCACATAAAATATGAACTGATTGATTGGGTTTAGCAGTGAGGTGAATATTATTTTGCACAATCTTGAGACTAATTCTGGTGAACAAGTGATGATACTTAGGGAAAACGAGTACAAAGGAGAAAGTCATAATTCTAGTGAGCTATGGAATAAATGAGTTAATGATACATAGTTTAAAAATGTATATATAGGCAGAAATAATTGTATTAAGTGGAATACAATCTACAGGCACTCTCATCAGGAGTAATGAGACTTCCTGAACTAATCCTTATCTAAGCCCAGATGGTTGCTTTCTGTTGTCTTGTTTTATATCTCTAAGAATAGATTATTTTTCTGTATTTTATATTAGCCTGCTTCTTGGAGTCACTAAAAATAATTTTAATTGTACAAGATAGTATCCTAAGTACAAATGTTAGGACTTCACCTCTAGGCTTTTTTTCCTCTACATTCTTATCTTTCTAATCTTAGGGTCAGGGTTTCTTATATACCTCGGTGTACTACAGAAATCCAAGCAAACAACAACAGAAAATGGAACCTCTTCATCCTATGATTTTTGAAAAAGAAAAACAATATCTCCTACCTGGTGGAAAAGGAAAGGCAAGGTGGCAAATGGTGTATATTTCTAAACTTTGGATGAGAAACAAAAATCATGTCTTTAGAGTACAACCTAAGAACTATTTCAGCCCAAACCAAAAAGACTTCTGTTGTAGCATTTTAATGAACCATTACAAATGTTTTCTTTGGGAGTGAATAATCTATGCTGAAGAATGAGGTTTGTTTGAAGACCTTGAATCTTTTTTTCAGCAGTTATGTCAATTAATGTAGACATTTAAGAGTTGAAATATTTTGAGTGATTTCCTGTCCATTTTATTGTTACCATCAAAGAAAAACACAAAAAGAGACATTGTTAGAGGAAGCAATCCTGAGATGGGATAGCACAGTTTCAAAGGAAGAGTTAAGCTTAACAAAAGTACTACTAGAGAGCCAGATGCAATTCTGGTAATAAGCTAAGAAATAGAAATGAATATAATTTTGTTTATGCAAGATAATTGTAAACTACTATTTAACAATAGAAAATGACAGGAGAGACATTCTTAGTTATAAAAATAAAACTTTTTATACCATCGTATTGGGAAGGACTTTATGTCCTTACTTCCAGTAATATATTGCATAGTGCAGTAGCATTTCTTTCTTTCCCTTCCTTTCTTCCTTCCTTCCTTCATCCCTAGTATAGTAGCATTTCTTTTCTCCCTCCATCCTTTCCTGCCTTTTTCTTTACTTCTTTTTCCTTCCTCTCTTCCTTCCTTCATTATCTCATTCTTTCTTTCCTCCCTACCTCCTTCTCTCCCTCTCTTCCTTCCATTTCTTCTTCTCCTTCCATATTTCTTTTCTTCTTTCCTGCCTTCTTTCCTTTCTTCTTTCTTCTCAACATCATCCTTTAATTTTTTAAAATAGACTAACTTCTTAGCATCTCTGCTATTGCTTGATCCCCCCTAAAAAACAAACTCTTGTTGAAATTTATTTATCACTTTAACAATGTTAACATTGTTAAGAAGTGTCCATTAAGAAGTGATTTTGTCATGTGACTATTAACCTCATGAATGATTTAATATTTTTATTACTACAAGTTTTCAATTTATTGCCAGAGTGCATTCCTAATACAAAGAATGAATGTGCCCAGATTTTCTTTCTTGCATGTGCATCCTTTTGCTCTATATCTTCCATTAAATTGTAATGCAGCAAGAAGGTCCTCACCAGAGGCAGTCTCTTAATCTTCTACTTCTTAGCTTGCAGAATTATGGACCAAATAAACTTCTGTTTCTTATAAACTACCTACTCTTAAGTATTCTGTTAATGCAGCAGAAAACAGATTCAGGATAGTCTGCAATGGAATATGTGTGTGTCATTCTTCCAAAATTTAGTTTTGAAATCATGCCCATTGATGTGATGGTGTTTGTTATTGAGGCCTTGTGAGGTAAGTAAGTGAGATCAGGTTATGAGATGGAGCCTTTCATGTTAGGATATAACAAAAGATATTTCTGGAAAATGTGATTAGGTAGTTTCATTATAATGCAAACATGATAGAGTATACTTACACACAGTAAGATAGCTATGATATCACTGAGCAATAAAATCCTCCAGGACCTACACCATATATGCAGTCTATGACTCAATCACTTCTATCTGGCACATGACTGCTATATAGTACTGCTATATTGCAGAAGACTGGACCAATGAAATTCCATGTGAAATTGGCTGGTGATGAGCTTGGGAGAGGACTTTCATTAGAATTTAAATTTTGTGGTACCATAATCCTCCACAACTGTGAGGAATTAATATCTATTTCTTAAGCCACACAGTCTATAACAATTTGTTATATTAGCTTGAGCACAACAAGGCAGCATCTTTGCAATGCTGGAAATCCCTAAACTGTATACATGACTTTGGGAAGTGTGAACCAATTTGTGGGTAGGTGCTATGTTTTGGGTGTAGTCTTCCTCCAAAGACTCATGTGCTGTCAGTTTGTTCCTCAGTTTGGAAGTGTAGAGGGGGTGGAACTCCTAGGATATGGGGCCTAGTGTAAGATGCTTTGGCACTTGGGGGCCGTAGAAGGGATTAACAGTGGTCCTGTGGAGTAAATTCTCACAAGAGTGGGTTTCTATAAATAAAACAACCCCATATACTTGACCCATTTTTGCATGTAGTGATTTCATTTGTGCTTCTCTTCCGCAGAGACATTCCATTTGTGCTTCTCTTCTCTTTCCCTTAGCTGAAAGGACTTAGGCTAGAGTGGAACAGATGGAGCCACCTAATTTTGAGCCTCCATCCTCTAAAACTATGTGCTAAATATTTCCCTATAAGAGCTCAGCTCAGATATTCTCTTATAGCAATACAAAATGAACGAAGACAGTGGGTAAAATATATTTTTCAAAATGTGTGCAGAGAATAGTGATATTACTTGTAATAAAATAATACAAGAGTCTCTTTTTAATGTTATCATGAAAAATAGAGAAAATATTGAAAGAGTTTTTATAGTCTTGACTTCCAGACTAGTGGGTGAATACTCATTTTTTGATGGAGATCAAAAACATGTACTGATAGATGGATAGATGTCTATCCTTTCAAACAGAAGGGCAAAAATGTCATCTTTTGGTGACATATATTAAGTATCTGAAGATAATAAATTGCATTAAGAATTTTCTTGTGAATTTGCACCAGCTATATTCCTGTTTCCTGAAAGAATATGTCACATATTAATTATAAACACACTAGCCATCAATAACTACTCAGCATTTTTCTATTTACCGATAATTATTATCAAATATACTTAAGATATCTATGTCTATCTATATATCACATGGATGCTTAAGCAGATTTTTTTCCATGAAATTTTAAGTACCTATAATAAATGAAATTTATTCTAAGTGGAGAATGGTTATGTTTACAGATTTCTAGTATCTGCAATCATTACTCAAGAGAAACTTCAGAGAAAATAAAATTTGCTTGATCAGTTTCAAGGTCTTATTTATTCACTTCAAAAATATTATACCTCTACACAGGTTTACCTGTGGTATGCTCTAGGACTAATATAAGCATCATATTTTAGTTTGAAGCACTTAATTATGTAATTCAACAGTGTAATCAGGGAAGGAGAGATTAATGAACTGTGTTTTTGGATTTCACAGTGGAGCTTCATGCTATCCCGGTTATCTTGACACAGCCATTGATAGTTCAAAAATATCTTATGTAAGATATTCACAGAATGTGGAAAAGTTTTAGACAAAGATTACTTAAATAATAATTGTTATGGTTTGCATCTGGATGTCCTCCCAAAGCCTCATGCAATCATGGGGCAGGCTTCTAGAGTTTATGATTGATTTATGGTTCAATGTTGGGACTATCAGTGTGACTGCTGCACCTGCCCTGGGACAGGTAGTCTGAATACAATAAAAGGGAAATGAGGTAGGACTGATTGCTGTTTCTTCGGAGGAACTCCAGTCTTCAATTTCAGCTGGCTTCTGGTGCAGACTGTTTGGCTTCTGCCTGGAATTCTTCAGGCTTCTGGTGTACTCTTTGGTCTACACCATAGATTCCTCAGCCTTCTGTCGCAGACCCAGTGGCTTCTTGATACAGACTTGCACGGAGACTGCAGTGACCTTGGACTGGACTCTTCAATCTCCAGCGTGCGGTCACCCTCTGCACACTTCCTCATCCAACTCTGTGGCTGACCATTGTAAGCCAAGCTTATAATTTCTTGTACATTTGTATATCTTGTGTTAATACCTGTTTCTCTAGTGAACCCTGACTGATACAATAATATAAGGATGAAAGCAAAGTTTACTTGAATAATCATAAAATAAAATTTAAAAAATTATTTTTGGTGCTTTAGCATAAAACAGTTCTTTATTTTGTTTAATAAATTTAAAATTTATCATTTGAATTCTTTTTTAAAATGAGAAGTTAATAACTCTATTCAAGGAACATTGCCTATGATCACATTACTTCTTACTCAAGGATGGTAAAACTTATAACAGTGATATTTAGGCATGTGAGTAAGAGAATATGTTCCACTAGATTCCAAAGCATAGAACAATATGAAGTTGGGAGCTTTCTTATGTGGGAACTTTCTCATACACCCAACATGAAAGAGGTCACAGGTAAAAGATTCAGGTGAGAAAAACAACAACAAAAAAAATAGAAATCATATGACTCTTCCAGAAATTGTAGCATAAGCCATGATTGAAAGTGGAGCTGAACTTGAAGTAATATGAGATAGTAGGCCATTGAAATCAGATTTCCTAATACTTGCATCAGAAAGACTTTTATTTGCTCATCAAGATTTTTGGATAAAGATGAAAAGGTGAGTCAAAGATTTCCTGAGAAAACTGATCTACATTAAAATTATTGGCACGGCCTATAATAATTAAAGTTATACACATGTTAACGATCTGCTAAAAGGCTATATATTCTTTTCATTTTTTTCCAAATCAAAATTGAATATTAGTTGATCCTTTTGTGTACAATAGTCAGGAGTTATCAATGTCTTATAATCTTATTGATTTCTGTGTTTAAATTTCTATTCCATCAAACAATTTCTGAATTTTTATTCTAAATTTGTGGTCTGGGTTAGGAATATTTGTCTTAAAATAAACACACACATTTGTTAAAACTTTCATTTAATATTCATTTCTACAGTTTTCTCCCTTGTGTAGAGTGTAACACTCTCTTATACTTTAGGCTCCTCATAAAATTCTATTTCATATCCAAGTGAAGTCTGACTACACATTCAAAGCATGATCTTTAAAATACTTGTCTTTGAATAAATTAAAATTAAAGCTTGTGCAAACTTTTCCAGCTCTCTTAGATTTTCACTATTTCTTACCCTCCCCCAAAGTTGAATCACATATTATTGTATATTTAAAATGCTGTTGACTTTCATGTCTCTAATCAACAATAACAGCATTTGGAAACATTGAATTACACATAAAATGGAACCAGTGGTCACATCTTTGTTTGAAAATTTTCTGACATGTTGTTGTTTCCATTTACAACATAAGGTTCATTGAACAAATGCTCTGAATGTTTACCATAATATTTTCATCCTGCTTATAACAAATTGCTAACCGGTAAGTTTATGGGATAGCATATGTGTCTCTGTTCTTCAGCTGGCGGTAGTTAAACAAATCCTACACTTTTGCATGCAAATAAATGCTTGAGAAAGAAACTATCCATTTTTTGTAATCATGTGTCCATTTGGATATAGGTCAGGGAGGAGCTGATAGTGCATTTGTCAACATAAAGCTCCATGCTAATTTCTATTTAGTTGCAGGGGTTGCCTCAGCTAGCCCATATGTACAGCTACTTGTAAGTTACTTCCTGTTTGTACATAGGCCAGATGGACCCTCACTAAGCATGAAACTGTTATGCTACATGGACTAACAAAGAGTGGTTTAACTAGTGTGTTTTTTAAATATAAAATAATTCATTCTAGTGCCCATGTTTTTAATAGTTACTAGAGATTTTAATTCCAAAAGAGTTACCAAATCTTATTTGCTCCTGCTGTTCTTTAAATGGACTATCAGTGTCACTTTGAATTATGCACAAAACCATTATTCTTATTATTGCTGATTTCTTTCTACAAATTGTATATTAGCACACTATGGCAGGAAATTTTATATAGTTATTATTAGTTTTTATTATAGCCAACAGAATATCTACATATGAGAATTTTTCTCCTGAATATAATAAGTTAAAATTAATTTCTGTGGATGAATGAAATAGTCAGAGTTCATAAAAAGAATTTATAATTATTTTTGGTGATAACTTCCCTCAGAAATCATTACCAGTACAAAGCAAATAAATAATTTTATACATTTTGTGAAGCCAATAATGTGTTTATTAAATCATTCTATGGCCAAATCAACATAAAGAAGACATCTTTTGGTTTAAATTGCTGTTACATTTAACTATAATAAAATTTCATATAAAGTATTCTAAATTAATGCTTTCCACAAATTTATATCAAGATCTTTCAGTCTTTCTTATGATATACTAAGTTACAAACTTTATGGTTTTCATGTTCATATGCCTATTATTAGCTGAATCTAAACATCCATAATGAAAATAGAATAATGTGCAAGCATACCTTATAATATATAATTAACAAATGTGAATGGCCTCAGAATCTTTCATTCTGTAAACTCAAGTTCAGTGGAAAAGAGAAAACGTATATAATAGTTTTAAAAATTTCTATAGGCAAAGCAGTTCAGCATTTAATTATCCATTACCAAGCAGGTCATTAGGCTAAAGAAAACAAAACTCTAAATGTGAAAGCCTAGTTAAAATTATGTTTACTAAAATTCTATCATCACCATTCTAAATATTTTCATATAAATAATTCAGGAAATGAAAATAAAAATTATTAATGAATTTTAACTGGTATAAAATTTTATTGATGAGTTAAAAATTTAAAATTCATAGGTCTCAACAAAGTATGTGACCATATAGACTTTAGAGGTGGTTAGGAAACTACAGTAACAGGGAAAATTGAGAAATTGTTAGTGATTTTGTAGTAATCTATAATGAGATGTGACATACTTTGCTTTTAATAAGCTAGTCATCTTTTGACATTACTTTCTCTTTTTCAACTTACAAGTTTCCTACTTCTTGAGTGTCATTTTAGATGATAGTTTAGTGAAACACAACAACTTTCCTCAGATTAATAATTTTACTCTAAGAAGCAAATGAAAGGAACAAAATTTTTAATTCATTCATAGAAAAATATAAGTCCTATATAAAAGAACACCTTTCTGAAATGTTATGAGGTTTTCCTTGTTGAGAATTATGTCCATAAATTAGTGAAGTCAGGAGAAAGTTGTCACTGTATGTTATGGTTTGTGTCTGGATGTCCCCCAAAGCCTCATGCAGTCATAGGGTGGACTTCTAGAGTTTATAATTGATTCATGTTCCAATGTTGAGATTATAGGTGTGAGTGAGACACCCTGTTTGGGGCAGGTAGTTTGCATATAATGTAAGGGAAGGAAAGAGGCTTAATTCTGCTTCTCCTTTTTGCGCTTGTTGCTTTTGCTGTCTTCTACTGCCATTACACGTTGCCCTCTGCCGTGTGCCACTCTGCCTTGGAGCAAACCAGGTATGGACTGAAACATCCACAAAATGTGAGCTAATTCAACCTTTTCTCCCTTTAATTCTGGGTGTCAGGTATTTTGTCTAAGCAATGAGAGAAAAGTAACTAACACACTGTAAATTCTGTTTCTCTATTATTTGACAAAGAAACAATTTTCTTTATAGCACATAAGACAATGGTTTTGGATTAATATAATTCTGTTAACTCATATGCAGTATTACAGGTGGAACATTTTACACAAATACTATTAAATCATCATACATTTCTTACAAATAATAGAGTTCACAAGTTTCTCAACTCCAGAACTATTAACATTTTGGGGTCATAATTACTTGTGGTGGAGTTTGTTCTGCACATTACAGGATGCTTACTAGCTTCCTTGACTTCTAACCACTGCAGAAGTTTCCTCCAGCAACAGTTTTCCTCAGGCTGTGACATTTTAAAATATCTCCAGACTTTGCTAAATGTCTTCTGCAGGACAGACTCAATTCCAGGTAACCACTATCTAACTTTAAATATTAATTAAATATTTATCCATTTTGTGTTGCAAGAAAAGAGACAATAATAGTAATATAGTATTTTCTAATTTTAATTCTGTGTGTACTGGGGGCTTTAAATAAATGCAGGACCTTAAATATATTTATTGTGAACTCTACCACTGACCAAAACCTCAGTACATTTTATTTATATAAAATATAAATCAGGATAGATGAACAAGGCATATATATTAGAACTAAACTTATTGAAATACAGAGTTTAAAATCACATACACAGCATGAAAAAAGTAGAAATTAAAGTTGTTTTTGCAATGTATAGTGACTCTTTTACTTTAATAATTTAATTTGATGTAAGCTACATAAGTATTCCCTGTGGAAATAGCAATGGATACAAATAGTGAAAAATCAAACAATAAAGAAAACACAAAAATGATTCCATCTGATTTGCTGTGAGATTATTGACCACTAGTAGTTTCATTTAGTTGCAGAAGTTGAAAAACAATTATTGAGAAGTTTTCCCTATTATCTAGCTATATCATTAGATAATAATTTACTCTAATGTTAATAAAGTACAACGTTGAAAAACAATTACATAGACTATCAGTCTTAGTGCTATTTACTACTAAGTACAATTCTAAAGACATTATAGTCCTATTTGATATGGGGGCAATGGCATAAAATATAAGAACAAAAATATTTTAGATTTTAACACTAGTATTAATCTTTCCTATATTTCCATTATTTATTAGAAAACTTTTCATAATAAATTATTAGTGGGTCCAGTTAAGGCAGGAACCCAGTGACCCAGTGGTGGCACACTTGAAGAACAGGTTGGAAAAATGTAGTGGAAAAGTTCAAAGCAGCAGTGAGAATACAAACCAGCAGGTGGTAAGTTAGGTGAACAAGCATTATGCTTCAGTGCACAGACACATGGAATAGAAGCAGGTGGGTAGTGCCATCCTTTTTTATCAAAGGGCTCCAGGAGAGCTCTAATAACAGAAGATTAGTCCCAGCCACCAAATCCACAAGCCAAGATCAGCCCAATACCCAGCATAAATTCCAGTGCAAACTTGGGTGGAGTATACAACCCATTTCTGGGATACAACTTGGATTTATTACAGAACTGTAGACACAACTATAGAGGAATTTTACTACTCATTTTTCTCTGTTTGATTGGTTTTCCTTTTCTGTCCAGTTAAGGTTTGTTTGTTTGTTTTATCTTGTCTTTTGTGGTTATTTTTGATATTTTCTCTTCTTTTCTTTTTCTTTCATGACTTAGACTTTACCAGGTTATTAACGTACCTTAGTTATTGTGGGCTTATCAGGTCCAAAATCTCCCAAATATGTGTACAGTGAAGGCTAAATAAAAAGAACGAAGTGGTATGATGTCAGGGCTCCAGGAGGATATAAACCCTTTCCCAGAATTCAACATTCTCTTGGGACTAAGACTAAGCCCTTCTCTAGGTTGTGCATATTTATTTAGTTATCAGAAGAAGGGAGGGGAGTACTCAAGAGGAGCAGAATTACTCAAGGACTTCTCCAAGTAAGTTATTAAATTAACCCTTGATAAGGATTAAGTTAATTTACCCAGGAGTGAGATGCATGAGGCTGGTCTTTTTTTAGTTGATAGCAGATCCATGTGTCCTTGGCTGTGATTTTATTTTATATTTTGAGACTTTCTGACTTCATCCACCATTACAGGTTTTAGTAGGGATTAGTAGTGACTCATAGAGGTTCACTTATTATGAATCCATTGCCCACTTCCAGACAAGTGGCCTAGTCTTTGGACAGATTCACATGTAAACATAAAAAGTCAATTGGTTAATGTAAATCCCGCTTGGGGCTGCTTCATAGTGTTCTCCATCAAGACATTTTATCTTTTTTTTGCATTTTCTTCTACTCATCTTTTTTCCCTCTTTCCTCAACTATCTTGCATAAAATTGTACAATACTTTCATGTGAGTAAACATTGTCTGTTCTATTTCTGGCTTACTCCTTTACTTTGCTTCCATTCTTTCCCTCCTATGTACTCCAGTTTTCTAAAACCTGGGTGATCATCCTTTGGTCTCCAGCCTGCTCCTACTATATTTGATCACATTCATCTCTGTATTTTGTCTGGTATCCCTCTTAACACTCTAACCCTGTGACAGGGAAAATCACAAGGGCTTTAATAAGGGGGAAATCATTCCTGGTATATGTTAGACTTTATTATATAACTATAGAATTTGATCCTATGGTTAAAGATATTGGGTTAACAGTTACCACACTTTGTCATTAGCCAGGCTGTGCTTGAGACTATTGTTATTCCTAGCTGTAGTACTTTAGCCAGGATGTCATACCTATTATAATCAGATTTTTCCCTTGTAAGACAACACTGTGATTGTATGTGGTCATAGTCATTACTGCATTCCAATACCAAAGGTTTGGTGCTAAGCCAAATAGAAAGCACCTTTTGACCCTCAATACATTGGGATGGAAGGTTCTTGGGATAGACACACAGACCAAGAACTGTATACATTTGGAAGACATTTCTAAGGAACTGACATTTCCAAGGTAAGCCAAAATTCTAGGGACAAAGCTATCTACCATAAGAAATATAAAGCATCAACAGAAAAAAACAAAATAAAATACAAATTAGAAAATAAGAAAATGCAGAAGTAAAATGTGAACCCAGACCCTTAGTTCACCCAGGACAAGTCCAGAGCACAATGTGATAGAAGCCAAATCATAAGCCAGCCACTAGAACTTTCTGAAATGATAGCACCAGAAGTGAAAAAGTAAATGGAAGAGGCACTAGAAAAAATAATCTCTAAGCTGCGAAAAGAAATAATGATCAAAATGAAAGACATTAAATAGACACAAATACAAAAGTAGAGGAGCTCAGAAAAATGAAGGAAACCATGAGTGTACAACATGGGAAAAAATGGAGTCCATAAAACAGACCCATAAAAAAATTCAAGGAGTTTAAAAACTCCATTGAAAGTGTATACAACAGGTTGAATTAAAGTGAGAGTAGAATGTCATATTTAGAAGATGGGATTGTGGCTAGTGACCAAGAAGAGAAAGACATCATAAAAATACCAAGAGAACATGAAAAATAAATCCAATAGCTGCAAAATGAAGCAAACATGAAAAAGTAAGAAAACAAACACAAATACAAAATGAAGAACAACACAAGATTGATTGGAGTCAATGAAAAAGCTGGAGACAGTGCAAAAGCATAAAAAAACTTCTTAACATAAACAAGAACAGAAAACTTCCCAAACACGGTTAAAGAATTTGGTATACAAATAAATGAAGCATATGGAACTCCAAATAGCTCTGATCAAAATAAATCTACACCAATGTATGTATTATTCAAGATTACAGAAACTCAGCACAAGAACAAAATAGTAAAACAGGCTAGAGCAAAGAAATAAATCACCTATAAAAGAAAGCCCATCAAAATCACAGAAGACTTCCCAACACAAACCCTGAAATCAAAGACAGTTAATAGTGAAGTATTTCAGTCCCTAAAGAAAACAACCTCTAACCTAGATTGATGTACCCCTTAAAAATCAAATGAAAAATAAGATACTTCCATCACAACGAATGACTGAAGAAATTTATGACAAGAAAACCAGCTCTTCAGAATACTCTGAAGAATATATTAGAAAGAGAAAACAAAGACAACAAGCACAAGAACATCAATAAAAAGAAACCACCAGGCAGGTCTAGTAATTAAACAGAGGGGAAAGACAGGGACCCAACAACAGGAAAATAACATGAAAAAGATAAGCCAATACATATACATTGTAACCATCTCTGTAAACTTTCTCAACTCAACAAGAAAAACAAATTGACTGACTAAATGGATCAAGAAGCAAGATCCAACAGTATGCTACACACAAGAAACACATTTAACCAAAAGAAATTAATAGACTGAAATTCAAAGGATGGAAGACAATACTCCATGTTACAGGAACTCAGGGAAAAGTAGAGGTAGCTATTCTATTTACAGACAATGTGAACTTCAAGCTAAGACTGATCAAAAGAGACAAAGAAGGTCACTACCTACTTGTTAAGGAAAAACTCTAAGAAGAAGAGATAGCAATTGTAAATACATATGAATCAAGCACTGGTGTGCCCAACTACATAAGATAAATATTAACTGGCATGAAAAATCAAACCCACAAGTACACAACTATAATGGGCGACCTTATTACTCCACTGTCACAATTAGATAGACCAACTAGACACCAAATCAACAAAGAAATATCAGAATTAAACCAAACCTGTGAACAAATGGATTTAGTAGATATATACAGAGTGTTCCACCCCACAACATCAGAATACACATTCTTCTCCGCTGTACATGGGGCATTCTCCAAAATACACCATATATTAGTCCATAAAATATGCTTACATAAAGGCAGAGGAATTGAAATCATTCCATCCATATTATCAGACTATAATGCAATGAAATTGGAAATTAATGGCAAAAAGAACACAAAAACTACATAAACACACAGAAAGTAAATAATGCCCTCCTAAACAGTCAATGGGTCATATAGGACCTTAAAGAATAAATTAAACAGTATCGACAATTAAACAATAATGCTGATATAACATACTAGAACTTATGGAATGTAATGAAGACAGTCCTATGAGGAAATTTATAGTGATTTACACACATATCAGGAAAATAGAACAAGCTCAAATAAACAACCTAATGTTGAATCTCAAACTTCTGGAAAAAGAATAATAAACCAAACCGAAGGCATGTATGAGGAAGGAAATTATAAGATAAGCACAGAAATTAACACAGTTGAGACGAAGAAAATAATATGAGGAATCAATGAAACAAAGAGTTGGTTCTTTGAAAG
>NW_004955413.1:13589483-13629540 GCF_000276665.1 Chinchilla lanigera
AGACTCATTGACAGTTTCTTTCAGCATAGAAACAGCAGATAGAAGAACAACCATGTTATCTATCCTGTATATACATACATACAAAATTTCTCCTTCTAAGAACATGTACTTTAATAAAATGGAAAATATAGAAGAAAACAACAGATTGCTAGACACATATGAATTGACAGAATTGAATCAAGAATATATAAAAATTCTAAATAACCTTATATCAGTCAATGAAACTGAAAGTGTACTTAAAACCTTACCAACAAAGGAAAGCCTAGGTTCTGATGGATTTATTGTTGAATTCCAGAAAAAAATTACTGAAGCATTACTGCCACTAACACTGAAACTCTTTGATGAAATTAAAAGCAAAGTAATACTTCTAACATCATTCCTAGAAGCATTCTCATCTTTTCAAAAAGCTTTTGTGCAACAAAGGAAATCGCAAGCAGAGTGAAAAGATCACCCACAGACTGGGAAAAAAATGTTAGCCAGTTGTCCCTCAGATAAATGACTTACATCTAGAACATTTAAAGAACTGAAAAAAAAAATTAGACCCCAAGTTCAAAGACCCAATAAAAATTGGGCATGTGAGGTGAATATGCACTGGTCAGATGAAAAAATGCAAATGGCAAATAAATATATGAAAACATGTTCAACATCATTAGTCTTTAGAGAAATGCAAGTTAAAATGACACTGAGATTCCATCTCACTCCAGAAAAGTGGTTACCATCAAGAAATTAACCAGTAACAAATGCTGGATAGGTTGTGGAGGAAAAGGAACCCTTTCCCCTATTAGTGGGAGTTTTGACTGGTGAAACCACTGTGGAAACCTGTATGGAGATTCTTCAAGAAACTAGGATTACAGGTCATATTTGACCCAGCTATTCCACTTCTGGATATCTTCCTGAAAGAATTAAAAGCATCATACCACAGCTATATATTTGCACCCATATTTATAGCAGCACAATTATGATAGCTAAATCTTTGAAACAACCCAAAGGCCCATCAACCAAGGAATGGCTAAAAACGATGTGGTTGTTTTATACAATGGAATACTACTCAGTAATAAAGAAGGACAAACTTGAGTCATTTGTAGGTAAATGGATGCAACTGGAGACCATACTCATAAGTGAAATAAATCAGATCTCCTGTGTAAACATCATATTGTTTCCTTGGGATGAGAAACTGAGGTTGTTGTGAGAAAATGAGATTGATGGTTGAAACTCCTACTTAAGAAATGGAACAATGTTTAATTTTAAAGTAAGGGGAAGAACATAATGAAGAGTAGATTTAAATTAGAGGCAAGAGCTTTAAAAATTGAGAATATTAATAAGCCTGAAAATAATCATCAAAAATTAGTAATCTTTTGTGTAAACTGACCAAGAGAAAAATATAAATTATAATATCAGAAAAAAACTTGAACATCAGTACAGATTCGGCAGACATTAAAAACAATGATGCATTAGAACAATTTAAAACTAATACATTTGACAGGTAAAATGAAATTGACAAATCCTTTGTAAGAATTTACCAAATGTAATCAATGAAAAAATTTAAATACTTGAAAATCTCATTGAAATTAAAGAAATGAAAATGATAATCTTTACAAAGGAAATTATATGGAATAACTGATCAATTCTATCTAATATTTAAGGAAAATAAATATCCCCACTTCATTGCAAATACTTTTACAAAAAAGAGGAAAAAATACTTTTGAACTGTTTTTATGAGGTCAATACAATCTCATACTAAAATGAGATAATTTATAAGCAAAAACAACTACAGAATCCCTCATACCTGTACATGCAAAAATCATTTAATGACTAGCAAACTCAATCCAGTAATATATAAACAAAGGTAATGCCATATAATCAACTGGATTTATCATGGCACTTCAAAATTATTGTAAAAGCACAAGATAACCAATATAAAGCATCATATAACAAAATAAAAGAGAAAAACCATAAATAACTTTGACAGATGCAGAAAAGGGATTTTAGTAGAAACATTTACCTATTAAATGGTTTTAGAAAGTTCAAAATAAGAATATAGGACTACAAATAAATCATCTTATTCTGGTTAAGAATATGTATTGGTAAAGTAAAGCAACCATCATTATATTATTGCCAATAGATTATGTTGAAAAACATAAGAACAGATTATCAGAGTGTTTATATCTGGTATTTTTGTTATTTTAAAGTAGTATGTATGTCTATCTTTATACCAATATCACTATTTGATTATGAAAGCTTTTTATTAAGTTTTGAAATGAGGAAGTGTATATCTTCCAACTTTGATCTTCTTTTTCAAGATTGTTTTGCTTACAACAGAGGATTCCACCATCCACCAATGAGTATGTAATTTCTGTGGGTTGTTCATACGTAGCTTCTACTATGTTGATGCAATTTCTAGCTCTTTCTAGATCGTTGAGAGTTTTTATGATAAAAAATTTTTAATTTTTCAAATACTTTGCCAGTATAAATTTAAGTAATGTTTTCCACCTTCATTCTATTACTGTGTTATGCACGGTATTAGTTGATTTTCATATGTTGAACCATCTTGCATTCTGGGAATAAATCATAGTTGATCCTGGTGTATAATATTTTGAATTATGTTGTTGAGTTTTATTTGTTATTAGTTCAGTGAGAACTTTTGTGTCAATGTTCATAAAATATATTGGTGTATTTTCTTTTGTTCTAGTACTGTCCTTGTCTGGTGTTAGTATGTGAATAATGGCCTCAGATGGGTTATGAAGAATTTCCTCCTTATCAAAGTTTTGGAAACATTTCAGAAGTATTGTTATTAATGATTTAAATATTCTGCAAAACTCACCAGTAAAGTCCTTGGAGGTTTTCTTTGTTGGGATATTTCAATTACAGACTAGTTTCTTTATTTCTATTAGACAACTCAGGTTTTCTTTTTGACTCAGTCTTTACGGGTTTTCTGTGTTTAGAAATTTGTTCATTTCATCTAGGTTGTTTAATTTATTACTGTAACACTTTCTTATAATTGTCTTTATTTCTATAAAAATTCATAGTAATGTTCCACCTTTCACTTTTAATTTTAGCAATGGACCATTCATTTTTTAGTCAGTATATTAACCTTGTTAATATTTCCAATGAATCATTTTTTAACTGTACTAGGGATGAAATCCAGGGCCTTTGCCCTGAACTATATCTTCAGTCCTTTTTAGTCATTTGTTTGAAAGAAGGTCTCAATAAGTCTCAACTTGCCCAGGCTAGGCTGGAACATTCAATTCTCTTGTCTCAGCCTCCTAAAACACTACAAATGTAGGCATCACCACAACACATCCAAAATTTTGATTGTATTGATTTTCTCTATTCTTTTTCTACTCTCTACTTTTATCTGTGCTACAATCTTTAATATCCCCTTACTTCTGTTATCAGTGGATTTATTTTGTTCTTTTTCTAATGTATTAAGTTGTAAATATAGGTTAAGTTGAGATTTTAAAAATTTCTTTCTTTCTTGTTTTGGAAATTGAACTCAGGACCTTGCACTTGCCAGGCAGGCACTGTGCTGCTGAGCTATATCCCTAGCCACAGATTTTCAAATTTGTGGTATAAACCTTTATAGATCTGAATTTCTCAACACCACTTTTTTTGAACACTTCTTAAATTTTGGTATTTTGTCGTTTCATTATCACTTATCTCTTTAATTTGTAATTTTTCTTGTTATTTACCTTTGTATACTGTGGTACTGGGGTTGAATCCGGGGACATCACATTGAGATGTATCTCCAACTCCATCCTCTACATTCACTGTAAAGAATTTGTATACATAATTTTCTCCCTGCCTTCTACCCTCTTTCCTTCTTCCAGTGTCAGGTTCATTCATTTATCTTGTAAGACTGTGTAAAGTTAATTATCACATTTACAAATTGAAAACCAGATTAAGAGGTCAAAGAACATATGGAACATATAAGACAATTATACAACCCTATCCTTTTTAGTTTTCATTTTGAGGTAGAGTCTTGATAGGTTCCTAAGAGGTTCACTCTGGGCTTGAACTTGCAACACTTTTGGATCAGCCTCTCAGAGTGCTGGAATTATAGGCATGCACTACCAGGTCTCATTGTTATTGCTTCTTTAATTTGTTTGCAATTTAAAATTGTGCAGTTTAATTTCCACAAAGCCATGAATTTTCAGCTTTCCTTCTGTTACTGATTTCTATCTTTGTCCCTTGAAGAGAATACACTTTATATGTATCAATCTTTTAAAGTATGTTGAGATGTCACTTGAAACTTCATACCTATTTTGTTCCTGAAAGTGTCTCATGTGTTCCTGTGATGTATATGTATTCTCATGCTCTTGTGTGGAATATTCTGTATATGTATGTACAAACTTAAAAACATTTTGGTCTAAATTTTTGAAAAATATATCACTCTGTTAAGTCACATAGAAACAAATAGTTGAGCTGCAAATCATTGCTAAAATAATACCAGCTTTTATATTTGTCCCTTGGATTTTCCTTTCTGACATATGGATTTTTGTAAATACAGCTTTCAGTCATTGTCCAATATCTTTTCATTTTAACCTGGAGGATTCCCTTTATCATTTCTTTCATGGCAGGTCTAATGATAATGAACCCTCTCAGATAATGATTTTCTTTAGTCACTTTTAAAGGGCACTTCTGCTGAATAAGGGTTTCTTGGTTGACATTTTGAATTTTGAATATTTTAGGCCACTATCCTCTGACCTCCAACATTTTTGATGAAAAAACTTTTAAAACTCTCATTCAGGGCCTCTCAGATATTATGAATTGTGCTGCCCTTATGATCTCTCTTTGACATTGACTTTCATCAGTCTGTGATATGTTACAGGATGTATTTCTTGGAGCTCACAATACTTGGAGTTCATTGAGCTTCTTGGATATTTATAATCATGTCTTTCATCAGTTTTTAGAAGCTTTTGCCAATATATTTTTTTCATATATTCTCTGTGTCTCCTTCTCTAAGACTTTCATCTTCCTGGTGCTTTTCCATTGAATGTGTCCTACAAGTTGCTTAAGCTCTGTGTACTTTTCTTAACATTTTTGTTTGATCTTCAGACTGTGTCTATATTGAGGTTCAACCTTCAGTATAAAATTGAAGGTCTTTCTAGTTTTCTCCGAGCCTTTCTGTGGGGTGTGTGGTGAATTTCTAATTTTCCCTGTGCCATAGTTTTTGAATATCTTTGTCTTTATTTCATGGTTCCCAAGTGAAGAAAATAGAAGAACAAAAAAGAGGAACTTTAAATCTCTGAAATTTGCTTTCATTTAATTGTTGGAACTTGCAATAAAGTGATGGTGTGGAACAGTTGTTGCTTATCACTGTTTATGGATCCACAATCAGAAACAACATTTAGCAATTATAGAACTCAATATTTGGATGTCAGTTTCCTTATTGCCCACTGTTTTAGTCAGAGTTCTTCAGAAATAATTAATAAAATATATGACATACATATTTATAACAATGTATATAAATACAAAGTGCATACATTTTTATGAAATTATCTCATACGATTATGGAGTGGTGCAAGTCTAAAGAAGTGAAGTGTTAGTTGACAAGCTGGAGATTCAGGAAGTGCTAATGTCTCGGTTTGATAATACCAACCAGGCAGATAAAATACTCTCATTTGAGGACAGTCAGACTTTCTACTGGTTGAGGTATATGTGCATTAGAGAAAGCAACCTGTTTCACTTGGTTCACCAAAGAAAATGTTGGTGTATCATAAAACACTGTCACAGAAACACTGAGAATAATATTTTACCAATATCTGGGCATTTTATGGTTCACTATGTAACATAAAATCTGTCATCACCCTCACATTGTCTCTTTTATTCTGTGTAACCTGCTTCAGGAACATATTTACAGCTACTTGCTGCACAGCCAGAATGTGAGAAGAGGTGGTGGCGATTCAGATATATCTAAAAATTTTAAAAATTATACAAACTTACTATGTAAGCCTTAATCTGGAAGGTAGAAGCCGGAGCTCCAAAACTGTTTCAGTGACAGACTCTGTGTGGATGGGGAGACTGATTCCTAGTGCCTCCCACTCTTCCATCTTCCCAGAATTTTCTTCTACTTCTGTGATTTTTAAATTAATGTTATGTGTAGTAAGTGCAACATTATTGTTTGTTTCAACTTTATTGTATTTTTTTGGATAATGTTGAAGTCTGTTTTGGAAAGAAGTGAAATTAATGGTTGGCAACTTATTCTTCCAGGGGTTTGTTTTTAAAGATATTTAAGTAAAGGTTCTAATATGCTGGGTACAGTGACTCAGGCCTGTATAACTAGAACAGGAGAGGGGGGAGGATCATGATTTCAAGGCCAGCCTGAACTACATAGTAAGTTGCTATCAAAAAAAAAAAAAAAAAGATTATAACACTAGTAACACTATTTAATTCTAGTTTATTTGTACTACCAATATGTAACCATCCATGAACCTAGGTGAATATCTCAATTTATTCAAAGAAATCTCTTCAGTTGGTTGATGAACAATAAGTATTAGGAACATAATTTTACCAATATATTTTCATAGTAATTGATGAAGATACTGTAATGAACACTCATGAAGAAACTGTAATGAACACTCATGTTTTACATAATAGAGGAGGTGAAGAATATCAAAAAGAAAGTCAACTCATCTTCATCTATGCCCAGGCCCAGCTTGGTCATGCAGTACATATGGTGGGAGTGGGTCTGGGAGGTCCTTCAAGGAGAAGCCAGAAGATAGCAGTGCAGTCTCAAACAGCAGCACCACCAGGTCCTTGACAATCTTTTTGTTTTTGCCAGCGTCTGCCTTCTGCCACAGCGTGTCCACAATGGGGTGGTTGGGGTTGATCTCCAGGTGCTTCTTGACCATCATGTAACCCATGTAGAGTTGTCACAGAGGGCCTGGCCCTTCATGATTCTCTCCATGTTGGCTGTCCAGCCATAGGTGCTAGTCATAGTGCAGCAGGGTGAAGACATGAGCCTATGGGAGAGTGTCATCTTCTCAACCTTCTTCTCCAGGATTTCCTTCAAGAGTTTTCACAGGTTCTCAAACTTGGCTTTGTTTCCCTGTATGTGAGGAAGACGAGGTGTCTAGGGAGGAGACCAGTGCTGCTGTTCCTGAAGAGATCTCTCCCCTTGAAGGGGATGAGGATGCATCTCAGATGGAAGAAGTTGATTAGGAGCTCCCCCCGTGGGCAACCTGTGTCCTCTGTATGGTGTTCCCATGGCTCCCCCGGCCTGAGTGGCCCGGTCTCACCTCACTCCCTCTGCTGAGTCTAGTTGATTTCTCCTCCTCTGTGTTGAAAGCAGGAAGCAAGGGCCTTGAGCCCCATCCACTCCATAATTTGAGAGCAGGGTTGGATGCTGTGTATTGTGATCTTATTTTTTGTTCTGAAGTTAAAGTACGTGAAATAAACGAATATGCAGATTTATACAAAAAAGAACCCCAAAAACAAGAAAGTAAAAAATCTTTTCATAATCCCTATCTTTTCATGTTATCTATTTCTTACCCTTTTTTTCTTATACAGTAATTTATTGAAGTCTATCTTTCAGGGAGTAAGCTCATTAAATTTATTTATATTAATGTTAAAAATCACAGGAACAGAACTTTGTTTCCCTAAAATTCATATACTGAAACACTACCCTCCAAAGCATCTTCTTGGAGACAGTGGCTATTGGGGTTTATTAAGTTAAATTCTGTCATAAGGAGGAGGTCCTTAATCTAATAGGAAGGGATTCTAGATATGAGAAAGACACTGAACCTTAGTGTCTCTCAGAACAAAGAGGGGGGAGGGGGAGGGAAGTGGGAGGGGGAGAGGGAGGAGCGGAGGGGGAGAGGGAGAGGGAGAGAGAACAGGTGTACAAAAGCATATATAAGGAGAGAGGCCTCACCAGAGCTATCTCTTCCCTCTGATGACAAGCCCTCAGAATTCTGATACAATAAACTTCTGTTGTTTAAACCATCAAATTAGTGATATTTAATGGTAGCACTTTGAGCACATTCTGTTACATTTATAAATATTTTTCATTCTTTCTCAAACTATTTCAGTCTCTTTTGATGTTAATGTGTCTCTTTGGCATGATTTCTGGTCCTTGTTGATTCCTTTTATCATGTTAATCACACTCATTTTAAAGCCTTTATAACTGTTTCTTTACAGTTTTTCTGTTTTTTGATGAGGAATTGTTATTATTCCTTTATCTTCTCATTTTCATTTCATTATTTTAAAAATTTGATTTATTGTGTGTTTGTTCTGTAAAGGTATTTATTTATTTGCTTTATTGAGGAGAAAGTCCTTGTGCCCTGGACTAGGAAACATCCATTCTGTGAGGGTTCATGTTCCCCATTCCTTACTTTCAAGGTAGAATATATGCATCTAGCCTCAACTTGGATTTCACAGTATGGTGTGGGCAAACCTCAAGGTGCTACATTCATGAACTTGTTTTTGGTCTGTTTATATTTACCTGATTCCATGAGGTTAACAGATATTTTTGCTTGTAATTTTCTCACTTCTTATTACACAGATGTGGTAGTTGTTCATTGGTTCTTCATGTAAATAGATTACTTAGAATATTACATATTTATGGCATATTACTACCTATTAGATACTCAAAGTGAAGTTCTTAAAATCTGTGTCTGTCTGTGAACCTCCACTAGGGCATCTTGGTTGCAGTTTTAAGTCAATGTGTTGTTCAAATTTTGAGTTTTTACTTATTAAAATTGTGGATTTAATTTTCTGATTGTTTATTATCTAAATAGCTTTTTCCACATTTTAAAATATTTTGTATGCATGTGGAGCAAGAAAGACATCGAAATGAGCTCCGTTTCCAATATCAAATTGAAATCTTTTTAATCTGTTTAATCTATATTTCAAGATCTATAAAATGAGGGCTATAACTTCTTGCTTAATAGGTGCTCAGGAAAGCAAACTAAAGTAACATATGATAAAGGTTTGTTATACTTCCTGGTGAATCTTATATAGTCAGAAAATGGTCATCTGTGTTATAATTCACAGCAACATACACAAATCATAGCACATGAACTCTCCAAAATTTAGCATTTGAGCAATGATATCGCTCACTTTTAAATTTTTTTCTAGTGAATGAATATTTCTTAAGCATTTTTTAAAATATCCAAAATGTACAGTAAAACTCTAAAAGAGATTAAAACAGCCCTTGGATTTACTTTTGTCTAATATCTCTTATGTGTAGCATTCCTGTTGATGGCACTATGTGTGGGTTACTGTATGAGGTTTGCAATTTTGTGCAAAGATCTCATGCAGAACAGTCTCCAGTGTACTGTATTCTGCTGGAAGCATTTTTGAGTCAATGTATTTTTAATTTTCCTCATACAACATTGATAACTAATGAATAGATTTTTAAAATCTTATAATTGTAGGAGAGAGGTAGTTAGGACTGAGGGCAGAAGATTTGTAATTCAGAACTTGTGATTTTTTTTCATTAATTCACTTTAATGCTTCTAAAAATCCATATATGCACATATTGTCTTTCTTTTATTGATCCAAGTAGTTACAAATCATCTGAAGTATGAAAACAGAAACTTTGTGGAATCTTTATTTTTAAAGAGAATTAGAAGAAAAAAGAGAGAAATGAAAGAGAAAAGGTGAATCCACTGAATTAAACTAGTAAATAATTACGAGTAAGTAAAACAACACTGTTCACACATTTTTAATTTAAAAGCTGCTCGCTCCTTTTAAAATTCATTTGGATCTGCAATTATTTAAACTGCGAGCTGTGCACTGAAGAGAGAGGAAAACTATAGATTTTAAGATCGTAGCTGGAGGTAATATATAAATCCAATTGATCAGTCTGGCAGAGAATTGATGCCACAATTTGTACCCAGTGGCATTTTTCCTCTGTTCCTCAACTGGCTTTAGAACATTATCAGAAAGTCAATACGATACGCCAATAGGGTGATATCCTTTCAGCCGTAAGTCCTTGGTCAGATTAAAAACTTAGGGGCTTACATTGTGGAGAAGAATGGATGGACAATTTGACTCCATCTCACTACGTTTCTCTCAAAAAGAACTTGACTCAAGTTTGCTCCAAGTTTTCATATAGTTTTTTACGTTTCCAAGTGACAGTCAAAGCAGTAGCAGAGGGCGTCTGTCTCTTTAGGATAAAAAAAAAAAAAAAAAAAGCACCAACAGAGGGAAAGGATAGTATGCACCCCGCTCTGCAGTCTGCTTTCCGTCCTCCAACAGCCTCCTGTCTCCAATTGTTTTCCTGAGGTTCTGATCAGGTTACCTCTAAAATTCACTCTTGATTCCGTGTTTTGATTCTTTCTCTCTTAATTTATTAATGCAGTTACCATCTCAGCATTATCTTTCAAGCTCATTACCTTTTGTGCTTGCTCATTTCCATCAAGCTACCGAGAAAGTTTTACTGTCTTTCATTGCATTATATAAGAATTTAATTCCGAAAGTTGCAGTCACAGATCTTTATTCTCTAACGGTGCAAAGCTTCACAAAAAGACCCTTGCACTGTGCATTCTATCATTACTAAATACTCTTAACTTATTTGCAGATATTAAGCAAAGTTGTATATGTACATAAAGAAAAATATTAATTGAAGTTTGGATTCCATACAGTGCTAGGTAGTAGATTCTAGAGTCTTCCTTCAGGCTTAGCTAAGGCAATATCCAATAGCATGTGCTGTGTTATCGTTTGGATAAAAAAATATCTGCAAAGGCCTTATTTGTTTTGAAAATTTTAGGGATATGGGATGCTAAGCTGACTTGCTATTAGGAGTTAAGGTATCATAAGAGGTGAATCACTCACGATGTGACCTGGAAAAGCATATCTGCCTTCCTGGTTCCTCTCTTCACGTTCTCCTTCCTGCCCACGTGATTGGACAGACTTCTTCCACCAGATCCTTCCATCATGCGCTTCTTGCCTTCAAGAAGCTGATTACAGACTAAAATC
The DNA here is from genome assembly GCF_000276665.1 of Chinchilla lanigera. Lineage (NCBI taxonomy): Eukaryota > Metazoa > Chordata > Mammalia > Rodentia > Chinchillidae > Chinchilla > Chinchilla lanigera. The sequence continues at coordinate 13,600,407 of NW_004955413.1, forward strand.
AAGAGCCAAAATTAGCCTCTTTTCCTTTAATTTGTGGGTGCCGTACATTGCATCTCAGTGATTTGGAAATTGACTTACGTATGTTGCTCCCCAAGTTTTACAGTGAAGATAAAAATTATTATTGCAGTAGACTGCTGAGCTATAACTCATCTAGCTAATTGTCAGTATTGTTCCACGCAGGATTTCTTTAATTTTGGCTGTGAGGAAAGCAAGAAAAAACTTCGCTATAGAATTATATTCAGTTTACTCTGAACAAAGCTTTGGCAAAGGTATCCATTTATTGGTAATCTTCATTAAGAATACCTTCTCAATGCTTTCTCATCTGATACTTGCTGCAATGAAGCTAGAGAAAGGAGACTTGTCAATTCTCCACATGGGACCTATATCCCAGTGTGCAATACAAAAGTCTCATAGCAAACATAAATAGACAATGATGAATAGATAATAAATTAATAAAGGGGTAAAGACTACGAAGTAGGATGAGATCAAGGATATGCAGAGGTCATGGAACCCTAGATGAGGTAATATTTCAGTGGAGATCTACAAGATGTAAAGAGATGGGCCATGTGAAAGGTAGGAAAACAGCATTCCAAGCAACAAAAAAAAAAAAATCTAAAATCCCTGAAGGGTTGGGATATGATTGCAGGGCTCAGGGGATGTACAAATGGTTATGCAAATTAATGATTATGTATCACAAACATACCGATAACTTCAAGTTAATAAACTCTTGAAAAATGACATAAGGCTGATGATACCGGTACATGCAGAGGGAACAAAATGAAGAGTTTTCATTGAGTTCCTCTGAGCTGTGTATTCCTATTTAAATAATTTTTAAAAGCCTTTTAAGGAGAAAAGGAAAGTAAAGAAACTAAGCAAAAGCCCAGTTGCAAGTGTAGCTTCACTACAACCTGCTTCTTCTGTGTCTTCTCAGATTTAAACTTACTGAGTCTGTACCACTTGCATGTGTAAGACCTGGGCGTTCAATCACCAGCAGCTTCTAGTTATCAGCTACGGGTAGCACTCAGGCACTTCTGGATGTCAGTGCAGCACAGCAAAATAGCTTCAGCAGCTCAAGGGCCCCGAAGAAGGAGGAGATGCAAAGCACCCAGAAGCTTTCTGGATGCATGCATAGATCCAGAAGTAATGTCCTAGAAGATCTGGGAATACACAGCAGAGAATGGCCAGTGCTCACCAGTGTTCTGCCTCCCTTGCATTTAGACATAGCTCCAGGCCTGAAATGCAGAAAATAGAAAATTAGAATGTGGTTGCTTCAGTGACCATGCGGAGAAGAACTCATCTACACACACAAAACTGATTTTGACTGTACCGTGGGTGAGAGAGAAATATTTAGTTAGCTATTATTATTCTGTGTTAAAGTTGCTATAAATGTGGGCCAGGGGTATAGCTCAGTGGCACAAGTGCCTGCCTGGCAAGCACAAGGTCCTGAGTTAGATTCCTGGTACTACACACACAAAAAAAATTGCTATAGACAAGGGTGAATCTGTCATATCATCCATTAACTTTTACTTTAAGCAATATATGCAATAAATATATGCATACAATAAATTAGTCAGATGAGGAGGCTGTGTGATGCTGGCGAGAGACCCGGGTGGGACTTCAATATGGAGCTATGAACATGGAACCAGCAGGAACTTAGAGATTTCAAAATGGATTCTCTACCTTTGTGCAGCCTCAATTTCTTCCTCTCCATGTCTCTTTCTTGTTCTCTTTCTCCACCCCTCTGTTGCTCCATATCTTTACTTTCCTTTTATGCTGTCATTGTTCAATTTCAATAAATTATTTTTATCCACCTGTAATATCTCAATATTCATATTTTAGATGAGTACTATTTGAAAGTTATTGATTACCACTAATACTTTCAGACATTTGCTTTTCACCAAATGCTGTGTCTACACATGGTTTCACTGTTTTCTCTGATTTTTTTTGTCGTCTCTCCTTTGCTAATAACTTGGGATAAATGAGGAAAGTACATAAAACATCAAAATATCAACATAGAATAAAGAGAAAATAGGTAGAAAATATTTCCTTTATTCTTCTATGGCAAGAACACATTTCAAGATAACATCACCATGATCTTTTTGATTCCCTACTTAATGATCAGTGGGTTTTTTCACTGTTTTTGTTACTCTTTTAACTATTTTATTGAAGCAGTAGAGATAATAAGCCTTCTTTATTCTGGGTTTTCCATTTTTCTTCTCTGATTGCCTATTTGAAAATAAATGTTAAAATACATGTATATGTGTGAAATCATTTCCCACTAAGCCTAAAATAAGTAATGGATAATTTCTAGCAATGAATGGATCTGTGTGAATTTTTTAGATTTATGCTTTATGGAATAAGCAAATTTTGACAGTGTACCCTCATAAATTTTAAAAAAACACCAATTTTGAATAAAAGAGTTTAAACTCCTGGTACTTGCATGTGTATAAGTACTTAACAGAGGTCATTTCCGGGAATCTGCTTTTGAAACAGGAAGGGGAAGAAGAGATAGAGGGAGGGAGCTGAAAGTAGATGGGAAGGAGAAATAAAAGGAATTAAGATGTGTTACATTCTTGTATGAACTCTCTGTGATGAATGTAATTGTCATGTACTACTGCAAACATGCATGAATGAAATAAAAAATTTTTAAAAAACCACGGTGTCTATACAAAGAAAAATGTTTTCATATTGGAGCTGTATTTTTCTGTCTTCTTCACTGAATTTTAAGTCTGACACCTACATATGCTGGGTTGGTTTGATATGGTAAATATAGAAAATTGAAAAGTTGCAAAAATTGAAATGTTTGAGAATAAGATAGTAATAGGCATTTTTTAAAGGGAAAATGTAATGAAATATAAGTGAGAGAGAACAAACTTTTAGATCACTAAATAATTAATTCTGCCCATTTTCCTAAAAATGAAAAGAGTTGCCTTACTACTGAGAAGTAGTTTGCAGGTTTTTTTTATACAGTTAGATTTTTGTCTCAGTTATGCCTCTGGTAGTATTTTATTCTGCAGAGTTCATGACTAAGTAAACCTTGTGTGCTTCAGAATATCTCACATGGCTGGAAGGGAATGGTAGGTAGTACATATGATTGTAGCAGAGGTCCAGTTTTCGATTGTTCTAACACTTTATCCAGATGAACTCTATATAAAGGAAGTTTCTAGGGTCAGGAACACTTGGGAAACTTCAAGGAGGACAATAGTCATTAAAGTCCATCCTAATGTTTCATTCCAAGCCAGTCTTAAAGAGACATTTGGTTATTGTTAGATGATGTTTCTTAAATATTTATATATCTCAAGTTTCCTATGTTTAAGGCCTGTGAATAAAGGCACTCAGCTTTCCCAAGAGTTAAATGACTGACTCTTCAATGTTTTACACAGCAACTATTTCCATTGTTTTTCTGATATATTACTATTTAACTATGAGATTGAAATCTCAGAATAATCTCAGGCCTGGGAGGTTCCCATAAACAGTTATATATTTGCAGAGTCGCTAGTAGGCTACCTTGATCTTTCATGTTTCAAACTGAAGTCCCTTTCCATCATTAGATTTTACAGCTTTCAAAAATCTGGGGAGAAATAATTTTCTTTCTCATCCTTCCTTACACTGCCTCTAGGGTGAGGAAGAAAGTAGGTAAAGTGAAAGATTTTTGTTTGCCTTGAACTCAAAAGAAGTTCAAATTGAAGCCCCAGGTGCAGTGACCTTAATGACTACTGCTCTTTTATCAGAACCATATGCTTAATAGTTCATAGAAAATGCAGTTCAGCAGGGCACAGTCTGAAATTTTATTGAGAGGACATGTCTCTGTAAGGAAACTTACCTTTCCAGTGAGGGTGATTCCTTTGTGCCTAAGGTTTAAGAAGACTGCAAGAAGCAAAAGCAATGTTGGAGAATATTTTAAGAGTAGTCAAATTTATGATATAGAATACAATAAAGTCTATATCCTCCACCTTGTCCCTGTCTACCTGAAGAAAACTGGAATAGGTGACAATTTAACTTTTCTCATAAGTTAATCTACCCAACAGAGTGGAACCTAATGAGCATTATACTGAAATACTAATAGTATGGTATAAATATTTTAATAAAATTGAAAAAACTTTCTATGCCAGAAGCACAATGCAAATTGTATGTATATGTTTGTGGTATCCACACATGGATGAGAATGTGAATACATTTGCATGCATACAGAAGACAGTTTGTATCAGTTAGAAAGAAGCTATTGGTAGCTTTTCAGAATTTTTTTTCAACTTGTTGGTAAATTCAGCTATAATTAAAAATTAAATTATCAAACCTTATAAGGAAATATACTGATACCTAAAAAGTAATCTCAAATACTCAAAAATCAATACTTCCTAATTATTTTATTAGATTCTACTAAACCTATACTTTTGAAGTTATATATGTCTTCTGTATCTGTATAATGGAAATGTATTTATAGGACAGCACATTTTCATTTAGATAGAGTAGGTAGCTTGGTCATAGTGCAAATAACTCCACTATGGAAGTAATCAAATACTACAAATCAGGGCTGTTCCATTGTTTCAGTGGTTAACTAAGCTTAAAAAAAATTGGGGAAATGTTAGTAATGCAAATTTAATTTGAAAGGTTGTATTGGTAGACATTATATTGCTAATGACACAAAGTTTTAAGGAAATATCCTCAAACAATTTCAGACTCATCTCATTGAGCAAGGATGTGGATCTCATCACTAAAAAAAGTGGACTTATGGGTTTTATTGCTGCTGAATCACTTTTGTGTTCCTCATTAGTGTAAGTGACAGTATTAACCAGCATTCATCAATTGTAACTTTAGGTTACATATGGGGATAATGGGTGGAGAATAATCAATGGAAACATTCTATGAAAATCAATTTGTTATATGTAATTTAAGATACATATATGCTAGATTTGCTTTGTAATTGCTTAATGCTATATCTGTGTATCTTAATATATATCTGTTTACCTATTAAACATATTGTCTATATTCTGCAGATATACATTTTATAGATAATATATTTTATAGATGCCTATATTCTACATGTAACATTCTGCATATCATATCCAAAATTTTTTTCTTTGTCAGAAATGATATTAAAGATAATGATGGCATTTTATATTATATTATTGAGAATTTAGTGATATGTGATTTGACTAGCTTTCAGAATGGGAGTTACTTGGAAATAAATAAAAAGCATCATGTATCATTCTTTCTCTGGTTTTGGGTGTTATCCTTCATCTTTACCTCTGTCTTTTACTTCTCTCAAACATAGTTATCTTTTTGTCTCTCCTTGAGTAAACTACAAGTATGAGCAAAAATTGAGGAGTTAAATGTAGGGGCCCACAGAGGTAAAAGTGCCCAGAGATGTCATCATATTATGGTCCTAGGGATTGGACTGCTGCATTGTGGTGAGTACATATTTCCATTTATTTCACTGGTTACCTGAAATGTTTAGGAAAAACTAAATAGGCTGTAGTCTACTTTTAGAGTTTGCTTTCTCTCTAAATTTCTTTATTGAAATGAATATATTGCCACCATCAGGCAGACAGATACTTAATACCTCTGGAGCAGGGGTTCACAAACTATGATTAAATATGGCTCCAAACCTGGAATGAAGTAGTTCCTACTCTTTTACATGCCATCTATGGTTATGTTGGTGCTATAATTGCAAAGTTGGGCAGTTTGCAGTAGAGATCTTACTGCCCACAAAGCCTAAAATATCTACTATCCGGCTCTTTAGAGAAATGGCTTTCACACTTCTGGGATAAAGCAGGGATGACAAATTAAAAAAAAAAATCGACTATCTTAATATAGTGGTGTCTGTAATGGATGAAACAGTGGAAAACAGATGCTTTTATACCAGGTATTAGTCGTCCTTAGATGAATAAATACTAGCTTTTCTGAGCCAAAGAGATTACATTAGTCATTTTCCTTTTCCCTAAAGCTTTGAAAAAGTTAACAATATTCACACATTTTAAAATAATATGACTATAACAAAAATCTCAGCATAAACATAAGCTCAATTTATTCTCATCATTTCTTAACTGTTAGGAACCATAGAATGTTTCATCCTCTGTCTCTGTAAATCTTAAGGAAATCGTGTTTCTGGTTATATTGATGAAGATACAGCTTTATAAATGAAGACCCAAACATTTCTTTTTCTATTGTGTCTGTTATTTTATTCTTTCTCTTTAATCTTTCTTGTCACAGAAGTGGACAGCAGGAAAAAAAACTGATAAATATGTTACAGACAGAGCATCCCTCATGTGAAGTCTAAAATGCTCCGAAATCTGAAGCTTTTTTTTTTACAGGATGCTACAAGTGGAAAATTCCTCATCATGAAACGTTGTTTCTTGCACAAAATTATTTTAAAATATTGTAGAAAATTTCATTCAGACTTTGACCCCAAATCTGTACATAAAACATAAAATGCAATTTGTATTTATACTTGAGTCTGATCCCCAGGCTATCTTATTATGTACATTCAATTATTCCAAAATGAGAAAAATTTAATATCTGATATTTCTGGTCCCAAATATTTTGGATGTGTGGAACACAATCTGTATATATTTCAGATATCTTTCCTCTTTCTGTTTAAAAGCACCCAACAAAGTCAGGTTAAAAAAAAAATATATATATATATATATATATATATATATATATATATTCTAAAACAACAGCAGTACACCAGAATAGATTCCTTCATTCCTCTGCTATAGGTCTCCTGATACTTTCTTTCATCTTTCTTTGCCCTGTGTGATATTGTTGCCATAGATCTCTTACAGAACTCTTGTTTGTTGACTTCTAGTTAGGTACCTATTGTATAGTTTTGACATTTGCCTTCTGGTTCCTTAAATGTAGACTGCAGTTAGAAAATGTTCCTGCTCTTTTTCTCATCCAATAAAGTGACCATTTGATCTTCCCATCTGTAAACCTTTATCAGACAGGCTGGTGCAGAAGCCTGGATTTGCGAGCTGGCTGTATGATTAATTCTTTATGTGACTCTGACATTTCTCTAAAATTTAGTATTCTTGTTAGTACAATGAGGAGGGCGGTTTAGGTGATTCAATCCCCTGAGCCCTAAATCCACTCTTGCTTTGAATGATTCTCTTTATAGCTCTTTCTCATCCAAGTAGTTCGCAAAACAGGTTTTAAACCAGAGCAGCATGTGCTCTGCTAGAAGCCTGAACCACTTCAGTACTCAAATGCCCCCATCAATTTTAGTTTTAACTTGAACCACAACTTTGTTCTCCGCTGCTTGCCTTCTTTCCATCCATCCCCTCCCTCTTTCCCCCTTCCTGTCCTCCTACCTTGTTTCCTAAGAGACATCCTCTTCATCAGACATTATATGACACCTGAATCCCATTCAGTATTTTAATCATTCACTTTTAATTCAGGTAGGTAGTTTGCCAATAAGGGATTCACAAAACTATAACCAGCTCCGTTAGGACATAACTTTTGAGAACCCTCTTAAAATATAAAAAGCAGTTTTAAAATAAAAAGAAACATGTCCATTATATTTTATGTTGCTAGATATGTCCCTATTAGTGCAGGCGTGGATTCTTAGAGACACACTTTCTCTCTGTTCACTGGGGTGGGTTATTTTAGATAGTACATGGATTTAGATGCCTGCCATTCCACACTGGCTTGCATTCTAACAGGAAAGGCTTTGTGTTACATTAGAAGTACGTTCAAGGAATGTCATTGCAATACTTCAAGGGGCTTTTCTTTAATAAAAGGGCAATAGGGATCAAACCAATCCACTGAATTTGCATGTTTTCCCCTCACATTGCTGAAAACATCTTTTCAAACCAGCTTCAAACTACAGCAATTAGGCGGGTAATTGCCCTAGTGTGAACTTAGCCTTAAAAGCTTATTCTATGAAACTAGAGTAATTAGACTTACTTCTTCAGTCCTTTTTTTCTTCACTTCATTGTTCTCATGCATTAGGCTAATGTTGCCGTGCTTGAGTTCACTTCAATGCAAAGAAATGTAGGCCAGGGACAGGGGAATAGAAAAGCTTAAATGGATAGGAAGCCCAGCAAACAAATCTGAAACCCAGCTTGTGACAGCAATCATGAAAAACTTCTGCATTCTAACAGGACTTGTTAAACAGCATTTTAATTAATCTGAAATTTGCAACATACCTGTTTGTCACTATACTTTGTATGACTAGTTTACATTCCTAAAATAGATATACAAAATACTTCATATTGGCTGGCGTATTTAGCAATGCTTGGCTGTATCAAATTAATCTTAGTTGCTAACCGGATAACAGTTTTCGTTGTTTTTTCTTCTCTTTATCATGTTACAATCATTATCCAAAAGGAACATACCAGGTCAAGTGTTAACAATATGTGCATTGAAAAAATAAAAGTTAAGATTTACCATCTGTTCAGAACAGATATTACATCAGATTTTTAAAAAATCGCTTTTAATTCTAGTACATTTGACTTCCTTTCACTTTGTAAAAACTATAGATACAATTTTGTGAAACAAAACTATTATGTACAAGAAAGGAATCAGAATTAAAATGTAAGGCTATACAGTGTACCTTTGGACAATGTTTCAAGTAGATAAATTAAAGTGTAATTTCTTGGGATGTGTTCCATGGATGTAAATTGAGAGCTGGGGATGGCATGTGTAATATAATACTCATTAAATATTTGTTCAGTTCAGTAGATTGTATGATTAAAACCTGCAATTTTGTTTCCATGTTTATATTCAAAGTGTCACTCAGAAATGCTGTGTGGTTCTTGACTTTCAGGCTTCTTTTTTACCCTGTACTTCCTCTGACTTCCTCCACATCATCGGTGATATGTAATAACTTCTTGAGACTTTATTATTTCCTGTGCCAAAGGTCTGATATTTGTGTATCTGTAAATGGGCCACTTCCCTATAATGGAGCCCACTTTTTCTGTTCTGTGCTGCATGCCGCCCTTTAGTTAGTCTATTTCTTGGTTGCTAGTCTGCCTTTGTTTTTCACCTGCATAAATTTTTTTCCATTGTCCTAGTACTGATGACATTTGGTTTATTTCAATTCTTACTCCTTCAAGAAATGACCACATCATCCAAATAAAATGCTAAACAAACATGATATTAAACCTTTATTTTGAAATGTATAATTTCAGCTTCCCCAAAACTGAAAAGGAAATGTTTAAGAGCAATGCACATTCACTCATAGTTTATTGATTAGAGTGGAAAGGGGTGTGAGAGTTCCTTGTCTTTCAGCTCTGGGTCCTGTGCTAAACCATTGCTATTCTGTGATAACAGACCACTTCCATCCAGAGTAAGAAGGAGGAACTGAACTCATTTCCCCCAGGAATATTCTCCTGCATACACAAAGCTAAAAGGTAGATACTCAATAAATTTCAGGCATTCTTTTATTTTTTGAACATTGTGAGATAGCATGGGAAACAGAAAGTACTTGGACCTTGAAGTGAGATAGATTCAAGATTCATTTCTGCCATGTACTGGCTGAGATGGTCTGGTGAAATTTACACACTTATGCTAAGTCTCATTTTTCTCATTTGCTTAATGTAGACTATTATATCTAAGATTTTAGTGAACACTAGATGAGGTTATATGCAAAACCCATTAATAATACCTGTTATGAAAAGTCACAAAATATGGTAATTAAATGCATCACTTCAAATCTAGAGTTGATAGGGCTGTGAGCTCTTGATAGCAGGGACCTTGTCATTCATACAGTTTCTTGGGTCCATCACTGTGCCTAATATGTAGAAAGAATCATGCATTTTAATAAGAAGACGGGTAAATGAATGAGAAAAGGGATGCATGAATAAGTGGTTAGAGGAATGTGGATATAGTACAATTGATCAAAAAAGATGAAAATACTTTATGATCATTGATTTCTATTATCTCTGTGATGTTGAATAAAATTATTACTGTTGTAGAGAGGAAGACTAGAATGGGAAGACTCATGGGAAAGAACCCCAAGTAGCCTGATTCTATTACTTATTAGTTGAGATAATTTGACACAAACCGAAAGAATGAGAGTCCTCACTTTTTAAGTGAGGACAGCGCATCATGTTATCTTCAGCATGTCATTAACCCTCTCCTTCTAGAGTCTCATGAAGTCCATCACTTTGAAAGATGCCAAAGTTTAGGCTAAGAATGTACACTGGGGACTTGAGAGGAAATTAGTCTTAATTCTTCTCACTCCCACTCACCATTTGCCAGTCTCAACCTCTTTCATGAACAGATTTTAGCAAACAGATTCACAAGATAAATAAACAAACATGTAGGAAGGCAAAGACATTTTGCATATGGATTTACTTTTAAAGGAAACTGGAAAAAAATATAGTAGAGTATGCTTAATTAGCACAGATTTGGAAAAAGTAAATGTGCTAATTAATTACTAATTTTGATTATCAAAAGCTCATACCTATATATACAACAAAACATAAAGCAGAAATTAGAGAGATTTTGCCACCTAGCTCCTCTTCTGTAAAATTATTCCAAGCTCCTAATGAAATTTGCAGAAGATGTATATATTAGGATGTGGGTGTCATGGTATTTTTTTTAATAATAAACACTTTAAAATTATTCATGGTGTTGTGAGGTTGTGGTGTCATGAGCTTTTAAAAACCGTTAACTGCATTTTATTCCTCTCAGCATGTAATTACTCTATTACTCTTTCTCAAAACACTTACTTCTTGCTTTTATTGTTGGTGTATTGCTCATCTGATGATGTTACTGAGGAATCAGAGCTTCAAAGACTTTAACTTTCTCATCCAAAGTACAATAACCTAATTGAACAGCTGTAGAAGAACAGAAAAGCAGCATGAGACCAAAAAGAGGTTACACGGTGGGAAGTTAGAGCTGCCAGATACCAATTCACACCTGTTTTAGGTCTACAGATAACATCAGGGGTGCTATCTAAATGGACTCCGTGTACAAATTAACTATTGTCTGGAGTCACTGAAATAAACTCTACTGATCCTTCTTCTTGGCAATTATTCCAGTTAAGTGGAGGCACCATTTATCAGGGTACTGATTACATAGGTTTGGTAATAGACAAGAAAAAGTGTGAAGAAATCTCTGAAAGTGAAATTCATACTTCCTAAGGTTCCACACACTTTTCCTTATGTCTAATGTTACATAGTCAGTAATACGGAACACTCCATACACACAGAAGAAAATATTGCAGAAACAAGGGTTAAAGTGATGATTAAATGCTCCACATGAGTGCACTGAGATTTCAAATGTCAGCATGAGGAGAGGTAACTTTGGGTCAGAACTACCTGCTGTTCTTGGTACAAGATATTTAATACCATAATTTTCTAATTCTAAAAACCTTGTTCTCTAAGAAAAAGGTCACACTTTTTTTACTAAACTAATAAATTTATTTGGATAGTATAAAGTCAACTTACCACAACCAATTAACATAATATAGTAAAGACCTAAACAGATAAATCCCATTTTTGGCTATCCAATGTAGCATTCTAAATTACTAAACTGTATATTGGTTTCTATTCTATGTTAATATCGTTTTTTTTTAAAGATCCACAGTTTCATTTTTAAATTTTAAACAGGAAAACTATATTCTATTGCAGGTTAGATTTCCCAAAATAGTTCCATTCAAACTGAGCATGTACTGATATATTTTTATAAATAATCAGAACCCTAAAAATAATTATCAATTGCTGCAAGGACCCTCAGTCCTGGGAAGCCTCAGTGAGATGTCTGGGAGCCCAGGACAACTGACTGTCCATACTACCATCATTGCAGGAAGGACCCTTCATCCCGGGAAGCCAGGGTGAGTTGTCTGAGAGCACAATACCACTTGCTCCACCTCCTGCTACCATCATGGGGAGGTGCATTGGTCCCAGGAAGCTTCAGTGAACTCTCTGGGATCCCAGGACCCCTGTATATCTGCTGCCAAAGCAGGCACACATGACCCCTGATTCTACCCCCCACCAAAGCTAGAAGGACCGTGGGTTCTGGGAAGCCTTCATTTACTTTTGGGAGTTCCAAACCCTGGGCTCTGCCTCCTACTGCCCTCACAAGAACTACTCTGAGTCCAGGAAAACATAGAGAGATTTTAAAAAGACAAAAAGAAGAAGCAAATGCAATCCCAGCCCTCCACACCACCCAGAACTAGTCCAGGAAACATCAGCATGGAAGAATATAGACATCATACACCTGAAATTTCTGAAATGATAGCAACTGAAATAAAGAACCAACTACATCAGGCCATAGAAGATATCAGATCAGAAATAATTTCTTACCACACAGCAAGGTAAGAAAGGACAACTATAATGAAAGAATTGCTCAGCATATCAAACCAAGACACAGATTAAAAAAATAGATGAACAAAAAAAAAATGATGGAAACCTTGAATGAACAGTATAGGGAAGAAAAAGAATGTGTGAAAGAAACTGAAAGAGATACTCAGGAAAATAAAAATTCCATTGAAATCTGGCAAAATGACTTGAATGAAACAGAAGATAGACTTTCAGACCTTGAAGACAGCATTGCAGCTAGTGACAGTGAAGGGAAAGATCTCTTAAAAATAACAAGGATCCAGCAAATAACAATTCAACAGCTTCAAGGTGAGGCTCAAAAAAACAATATAAGATGAGTAGATGTCAGTGAAAGAGCAGGAGGCAACATGAATGACCTAAAAGGTTTATTTGTAGAGGTAATATCAGAAAATTTCCCAAGCATGGAAGAACCTGACCTATAGTTAAATGAGGCATATATAACTCCAATTAGCCACAACCAAAATAACTTTACACCCAGACACACAATAATCAAGATCCCAGAAATTCAGCAAAAGAGAAAAATATTAAAAGCTGTTAGAAAAATGAAAGAGATCAACTACAAAAGAAAGCCCATCAGAATCATAGCACACTTCTCAACACCAACAATCAAATCAAGAAGAGTTTGGAGTGAAGTATTTCAGGTCCTAAAAGAAAATAATTTCCAGCCCAGATTGATATATCCTGCAAAACTGTCCTTTTTTTTTTTCCTTTCCTTTTTTTTTGAGACAGAGTCTCACAATGCAGTTCAGGTTGGCCTTAGCTCAGCTCACTTTGTAGCCCAGGCTGGTCTTGAACTCACAACAATCCTCCTGCTTTAGCCTCCCCAGTGCTGGGATTACAGGTGTGCACCACCATACCTGGCTCAAAACTAGCTTTCAAAACTGATGGGGAAATAAGACACTTTCATGATAAAAATCAACTGAAGAAATTCATGACTACCAAATCCACCCTACAAAGAGTATTGAAACATATTCTACAAAAAGATAAAGATGACCATAACTTCAAGACCAACAATAGAAAGAACCACAAAGCAAGGTAAACATTTAAATGGAGGAGGAAAGTAAAGAACCAACAGTGGGAAAATAACTTGACAAAGATAAGTCAATACATATCAGTAATAAGCATTAATTTGAATGGCCTCAATTCACCAATCAAAAGAAATATTCTGGCAGAGTAGATCAAGAAAAAAATCCAATAATATGCTGTACACAAGAAACACATTTAACTCAAATGAAATTCGTAAACTGAAAGTCAAAGGATGGAAAACAATACTCCATGCAACAGGATCCCAGAAATAAGCAGGAATAGCTATTGTGTTTGCAGACAAAGTGAACTTCAAACCAAGAATGATCAAAATTGATAAAGAAGGTCACTACATTTTTATTAGGGGAAAACTGCAAGAAGAAGAGATAGCAATCATAAATATATATGTGCCAAATATAGGAGCACCCAACTGTATACGGCAAATTTTAAGACACATGAAAAATCAAATAAGTAAACACAACTGTAACAGAGGATTTTAACACCCTATTGTCACAAGGAGATAGGTTAATGAGACAAAAAAATCAACAAGCAAATGACAGAACTAGATAAAATGTGTGAACAAATGGACTTAGTAGAAGTTTATAGAGTATTCACCCAACAACATAAGATTATACAATCTTCTCAGCTGTATATGGAGCATTCTCTAAAATAGACCATATAGCAGTGCATAGAATATGCTTAAGTAAATGCAAAGGAATTGAAATTATTACATGCATATTTTCATACCATAGTGCAACAAAATTAGAAATTAATAATGAAAGAAATCACAAAAAACACACAAACACATGAAAATTAAATAACATCTTCCTGAACAACCAATGGGTTACAGAAGAAATTAAATACTATTTACAATCAAACAAAAATGCAGAAACAAACTACAGGTCACAGAAGAAATCAAAGAAGAAATTAAACAATATTTACAATCAAACAAAAATGCAGAAACAAGCTACAGAAATCTGAAAACAGTACTGAGGGGAAATTTATAGGAGTAGATTTCTGAATCAGGATAAAAGAACCAACAAAATAACAATCTTATGCTCCAACTCAAACTTCTAGAAAAAGAAGAGCAAGTGAAACCCAAATCCCAAGAAAGGGAGGAAATTATAAAGATCAGAGTAGAAATTAATGCAATTGAGACTGAGAAAACAATACAAAGAAGTAATAAATTGAAGAGTTAGTTCAAGAATAAATAAAATTGAAAAACCCGTAACCAAACTTATCAAAAAAGGAAAGAAAAATCTCAAATTCACTGAATAGGGAATGAAAAGGGGGAAACCACTGTACATCCTATAGAAATTCAGAAGATCATCAATATCTACTTCAAAAATCTTTACTCTCACAGGATGAAAAACACAGAAGAAATGGAGAGATTCCTAGATACATATGAATTACAAAAGATGAATCAAGAAAATATGAAATTTCTGAATAACCCAATATCAGTCAATGAAATTGAAAATGTAATTAAAAACCTAACAACAAAGAAAAACCCAGGTCCTGATTGATTCACAACTGAATTCTACAAGAAATTTAGAGAAGACTTAATGCCAATTCTTCTTACTCTTTAATAAAATGGAAAGGGAAACAATTCTCCCTAATTCATTCCTGTTGGCAAGTATTACCCTGATACCAAAACTAGAGAAAGACCCAACCAAAACAAAAACAAACAAACAAAAGACAACACACTATAGGCTAATATTGAACATATATGCAAAAATTCTCAATAAAATACTCGCTAATAGAATGCAGCAAATCATTAAGAAGGTAACACAACATGACCAAGTGGGATTCATCCCAGGGATGTAGGGATGATTCACTATAAGCAAATCAATAAATGTAATAAATCATACCAACAGAGCCAAAAACAAAAATCACCTGATCATCTCAGTAGATTCAGAAATATAACTTGATACAGTCCAATATGCATTCATGATTAAGAACCTTACAGAAAATTGGAAGAGATGGACTTTACCTAAGTGTGATTAAAGCCATCTAGGAGAAAGCAACAGCCAGCATCATGCTAAGTGGACAAAAACTGAAAGCTTTCACTTTAAAATCAGGAACAAGACAAAGATGTACACTGTCACCACTCCTATTCAACATAGTTCTGGAAACATTAGCTAGAGCAATGAGAAAAGAGAGAGAAACAAAAAGAATAAGGAAAAGAAAAGAAGTGAAATCATCATTCTTTATTGATTACATTTCCCACATGGAAGACCCCAAATACTCCAGTAAAAGACTTTTAGGATTACTGAACAAATTCAGTAGTATAGCTGGATACAAAGTCAACAATCAAAAATCAAGGGGGCTGGGGATTTAGCTCATTGGCACAGCTCCTGCCTGGCAAGCATGAGGTCATGAGTTCGATTCCT
Source organism: Chinchilla lanigera (assembly GCF_000276665.1). NCBI lineage: Eukaryota > Metazoa > Chordata > Mammalia > Rodentia > Chinchillidae > Chinchilla > Chinchilla lanigera. The sequence goes on from NW_004955413.1 coordinate 13,616,110, forward strand.
GGTACTGGAAAAAAACCAAAAAATAAATAAATTTAAAAAAATCAATAGCATTCCTATACAGATGGCCAGGTATACAGCTGAGTGGCACAGCACCTTGTTTGGCAAGAGCAGGGTCCTGAGTTTGATTCCTGGTACCAAAACAAACAGACAAAATTCCAATGCAGAAACACCAAATACACTGAGAGAAATTAGGGAAACCATACCTTTCACAATATCATCCAAAAAATTGAAATACTTAGGAATCAATCTAATAAAATAAGTAAAATATCTATATAGTGAAAACTACAGTACTCTGGAAAGCTAGATTGAAGAAGATTCCAGAAAATGGAAAGATATCCTTTGTTCATGGATAGGAAGAATCAACATTGTGAAAATGGCTATAATCCCAAAATTGTTATACAGATTCAATGCAATCCTGATCAAAATACCACTAGTATTCCTCACAGATCTATAAATGAATTCCTAAAATTCATCTGGAACCAGAAGAGACCTAGACTAGCAAAAGCAATCCTGGGCAACAAAGGAAAGGCAAGAGACATCACAATCCCTGACTTGAAATTATACTACAAAGCTACTGTGATAAAATCAGCCTGGAATTGGCAAAAAAAAACAACAACAACAACAAAAAAAAAACAGACCTGAGGATCAATGGAACAGATTGAAAGATGGAGACACAACTACAAACAGTCAGCCACCTTATCTTTGAGAAAGGGGCAAATATATTCACTGGAAAAAGATAGCCTCTTTAATAAATAGTGCTGAAAAAAGTGGCTTTCCCCATGCCAAAGACTAAAATTAGACCCATGTCTATCACCATACACTAAACTAAAGTCAAAATGGATCAAAGATCTATAAAATAGAAACACTAAATCTACTAGAGAAAGTCAGCAGAAATCTTGAAGACATAGGTGTAGGCAGAGAGTTCATGAACAAAAACCAAACTGGACAGGAAATACTTTGAAGCGTCAACAGGAGATTCTCATCTAATTGAAAAGTATTTGCATATGAATAGAAATCACTAAGAGTAAAAAGAAAACCCATTAATTTGGAAAAAATTTAGCCAATTGTCCCTCAGTCAAGGAAGTATACATCACAATCCCTGACTTGAAATTATACTACAAAACTACTGTGATAAAATCAGCATGGTACAGGCAAAAAGAAAAAAAAAATCTGTGGATCAATGGAACAGACTGGAAGATGCAGCCTCAACTCTAAACTCACTCAGCCACCTTGTCTTTGAAAAAGGAGTCAAATATGTTCATTGGAAGAAAGATAGCCTCTTTAATAAATGGTGCTGGAAAAACTGGCTCTCCACGTGTTGAAGACTAAAACTAGACCCATGTCTATCACCATGCACCAAACTAAAGACAAAATTGATTTAAAAATCTCAATATTAACACAGAAAACCATAAATCTACTGGAAGAGGAAGTAGTTAGAAACCTTGAAGACATAGGAGTAGGAACAGTGTTTATGAATGTCAACCAAACTACATGGGAAATACTTCAAAGAATGAGCAACTGAGATCTCATTTTATTGAAGAGTTTTTTTTTTTTTTTTTTTTTTTTTTTTTTGGTTTTTCTCCGGTACCGGGAACCGAACTCACGACCTTGCGCTTGCCAGGCAGGCGCTTTGCCACTGAGCTAAATCCCCAGCCCCCTATTGAAGAGTTTTGCACACCAAAAGAAATCACCGAAAGAATAAAAAGAAAACTCATGAATTGGGAAAAAATTTTAGCCACCTGTCCTTCAAACAAAGGACTCTTACCTAGAACATAAAAAGAATTTAAAAATATCAAGTCCTCAAAATTCAAAGAACCAATCCAAAAATGGGCATCTGAGATGAATACACAGTTCTCAGATGAAGAAATAGAAATGGTAAATAAACATACAAGAAAGTGTTCAACATCACTAGTCATTCATGAAATGCAAAGTAAAACAATTTCAAGTAAGGGATTCCATCTCACTCCAGAGAGAATGGCTATCACCAAGAAATCAACCAATAGCAAAGGCTGGAGGGGTTGTGGGGAAAAAAGAAAACTTCTCAATTGTTAGTGGGAGTGTAGACTGGTACATCCACTGTGGAAATCAGTCTGGAGATTCCTCAAAAAACTAGGATTAGAGCTCCCATTCAACCCAGGTATTTCCCTTTTGGGTGTTTTTCCAGAAAAACTGAAAAGATGATACCACAGTGATGTATGTGCACCCGTGTTTATAGCAGCACAATTTGTAATATCTAAATCTTGGAAACAACCCAAATGCCCATCAACTGAGGAATGGATTAAAAAGATCTGGTATATTTATGCAATGAAGTAGTGACTACAGGTTATGTACATGTAGCAACTCCCTATGAATATTATGATCGTTATGTACTACAAGCATGTATGAATAACAAATGAAAATTGAAAAAAATTTGAAATACAAATAACACCATATTACATAACAAATTACAAATTAACCTTAAGTTATATGATGAAATAACTGCTCCAGGGTCATAGACATCTAAATCTAAGCAATCCTATAAAAAATCTTAAGTTTGTCCTCTCTCTAAACTGCTTCCTGTGGCAAATATTTACCTTCCATTTTCTTTCTTTTTTTCTTTCTTTCTTTCTTTCTCTTTCTTTCTTTCTTTCTTTCTTTCTTTCTTTCTTTCTTTCTTTCTTTCTTTCTTTCTTTCTCTCTTTCTTTCTTTCTTTCTTTCTTCCTTACATATCTTTCTATCTTGGGTTTTTGAGGGAAGGTCTTGTTATGTAATCCAGGCTGACTTTGAGCTCCCTATGTAGCCCAGGCTGGCCTCAAACTTGCAGCAGTCCTCCTGTCTCAGCTTCCCAAGTGTTGGGATTACAGGTATGCACCCCTACACCTGGTGCTGCTATTATTTTCTAAACATATTTTTACAAGCAAGTTTTTCTTTCCCAGTCTTCAACTGTAAAGGGGCAATAGTTTATTTTCATTCTGACACATTAGCTATCCCAGTTTGGATATTGGCAAAAGACAAGTTTTCTGGTTCAGAGATACAGAAAACCTTACCACTCACAATGATAGATTCTAACATTCACAGGGCAACAAAAAAGAGGATTGGTAGGGAACAATTGCTATTATAAGTGAGATTCAAGAGAGGGAACCTCCCTTTAAGTAACCCAAATCCTTTACACTGCACCATAAGTATGCCTACCCCTTGCTCCAGAGGGAAAAGCTAATCCTATTTCCAGAGACTATGATCAAACTTGTTCTTTGCTACAAGGTGTGATTTTATCACAATTCTCAACGACACTTCACTATTCAGTTATACTGGAAAAGATAGTCCTGAGCAATAGCAACTCAGCCATTGATTCCGTTGCTTACAAGATGTACAGAAACACAAGTGAGCTATGAGAAAAAATCTTTTCACTAGTGAAAATGCAAGCAAGTGACTCTGTTAGAGGTATACTCTTTAATCTTCTCTAATTTATTTACTTTAAAAAAATCATGTGCAAACTTCAGGATACTCATTAGGAATGTGTTATTTGTTGTGGACCCTAAAGTAAATCCTCATATAAATTATCTCAGAGCTTAATGATTGAAAACTGTGATCATGAGATACGTGCACATTTTGAGTGGACACTTTTATATGCAAAGTTGGCTTACATCCCTGGAGACTGAGGAAACTGTGACACATATGAGAATCCTTAAGCTTGATACCATATTTAGACAGCAATCATTTCTTTTTTTAGAACAGTTGATTTAATGAGTTTTATCACACCTGCCAATCAGTTCCAATGACCAGTCAATTAGTTAGTAGTAAAGTCAGTGTAACACGTTAAAAAATAATAATGACCAACGATTTGAGTGACTTGATTTTACTCCCCTTACTTTCCTTCAAATGGGTTAGGCACTGTAATTAGCCAAGTAACTAAGCTTTATCATATTTCTTTCTATGGGAATGATTAGGAAACAACATGGAAATGGCAATGATCTAAAAAGAACATGGGTTTTGGAAATAGACTTCAAGGTGAGTCACAGGTCTGAACAAGTAGTAACATGGTAGGCAATGTCCTGGGGTGATTTTTCTTTATAACTACTGACTTGAGAGTACTACAAAAGGGTTTATTAAAAAATATTGGCAAATGCCTGACATTTAGGTGATAGCTAAGATTCTCTATATAGTGACTTCATTTCTCTTTGTTTTCCTGCATCTTTAGCTGATCCCGGATCTTCATGTTTTCTGCTAATTTTACAAGCACCCAGGCTTATTGGTTTGACTTTTAACTTTCTGTGAAGCTTTTTTATGCTAGTTTGTTAATGCAGTTTACTTCATGATGAACTTGTATTTGTCTGTCATACAAAAAACATTGGATTGCAACAAATGTAATGGAAGGCCAGAGAAACTAAAGAGAGAGGAAAGCAGACACAAAATTTTAGTGCCAGAGATTAGAACTAAAATTACATAAATTGAACAAAAAAGAAGAACAATGTGAATAGAGATGATGAAAATAGGAAGAATGTAAGAAGTAGCTCCTGTGAAAGGAACAGAGGACATAGTGTAAAGGAAACAGCATCAGACTAAAATCAAGCCTTAGGTTTTCTTCTTCTCTAACTGACCTTGCAAGGAATTTCACCATTTAAGGCCAAAAATGGAGTGAGATTAGAGGACCTCCTAAAATTACCTTCAGGATTATATTCTTTCATTAGTTTTTAAAACATGAATACAGCTGGTTACTGGAGTCCATAATATTTACAACCAAATTTAAAATATAGTGGAAGGTAAATTTTATAATTTGTACTTCTCAAGTTCTTGTAAACTATATCAGTGATGGGACTTGCAGCACAGTTAAGAAGCATGTCAGTGCTGATGTTAAAAAGGCTGGTGGGTTTTTTTCCATATAAAATGATTCTTCTGAAAGCTTATCTGATCAGCTATAATAGAATTATCAGAGTACTTATGAGAACTTGCCAGAAACTTAGACGAAACTTCACATCAGTATTTGGTAAAATACGTTCTCAAGACCATTGCAGCCATACTTGAAGTTCTCCCTTCACATCATAGCTCTGCAGAGATGTCTGTTAGACAGTTCATTGAACAAGGACTATAAGTACAAATATGGCTAAATGCAAAGTGAGGACTGCTTGGGAAACAAACTGTAAAATATTTACTTTTCTGAAATCCATGTTATAGAATTAAAAAAGCAAATCAGTAAAGACCTCATTTTTGTACTCTAATCTTTTATTTCCTGAGTTTAAAAGATCTAGTACTCATTAAAAACAGATCTAAACTTTCAACTTTTAAAATATGAATATGAGAGCTTATTGGGTATCAAATATATCTTACATATTTTCATCACTGGGATGTTGAGAAGGATTTTTGTCTATTCGTTGTTGTTCTGGTTGATACACTGTGTCAACTTGAGAAGTTTAGAAGGTTAAGTGAGAGACTCAGCAGGGGTCCAATGTCCTTACTTTGTAAACAATGTGAGCCTATGCAAGAGGAGGGCACAGAGAGGGTGTGGGTGTAAAGAACCCACCCTAGGGTGGAGAGCCTGCATACAGTGAAAGAGAGGAATAGAGACTTGTTCTCCCACTTCTGCTCTTGCTTTTGCTGTCTTCTGCAGCCTTGAGCTGTTGCCCCTGTGCCCTTTCGCCTTGCCTTGGAGCCTACTGATTACTGACTGAAACCACAACAAAATGTGAGCTAAATAAACCTTCCCTTCCTTAATTTTGCATGTTGGATATTTTGTCTCAGCAATGAGAGAAAAGTAACCAAAACAATTGTTTACTACAAGAATGACTTTTTGCTGTGTTTACAGCATCTAAAATAGTGTGTTGGCACCATAATAGAAATAAGTAAATATTTTCTAAGTGGATGTGTATCTTCATGACAATCCTGTGAAATTCATACTATCACTTTAGTTTTACAGTAGAAGAACCTGAGAAATAGGAAGTTCAGATAATTTGTTGAAGTCTACCTAATTCGCAGAGTTGGAATTTGGCTTTTGTTTTTGACATTCCAAAATCATTTCTTTCCCTTTGTACTTGGGGGATATTCTAATGAAATCCACTTCTAACAGTTGAGGTACAAAAAATAATCCAAAAATCATCATATCATTTATTAAACATGTACTACATATTGAACGTCTTGTTTACATCATTATATTTAATTTTTGTGGTAACTTTATTAGGTTGAGTGTCTAGCTTAACAGTGTAAGAACTAGAACTAGGCAGCCTAGATTTGAATTCTGGCTTTTATCCCTACTAGTCCTGAGAATTCAGGTAAGTTGTTAAAACTCACACACTGACTTCTTTACAGTGATGGTATGTATAACGGGGAACTGCCTTGGTAGAAACATGTGGACCACATTATATAGTGTGTAGCAATAAACTGTGGTAATACAGTTTAGTTTCTACCCAAGAAAATTCAAGAATAGCAAATTAACCTTTTGGTTAAGTTTTGTAATGTTGATAGTAAAGAACCAACAAATAGCACAATTTACTAGAATTTTGGGGTAATTAAGAAATAACATGAAAGAGTACAGGCTGTTTAGCATATTTGATCATGTTTAAGACAAAAGGTTAACATTTGTGCTAATTTCACAGGTTCAGATGTAAAATTTTAAAATAAGAAATCAAACAACCCTCCACCCCCAGAGCAGCTAGTTGTAGTATGATTCATATTAATATGGGGATATTGAAGTCTCAAATATCATGTCATTTACATTCAGTAAAATATGGTAGATAGAAAATCCAATTTTTACTTTTATGACTGGCTAGATGATTTTAAAGAATGTAAAATTTATCTGTGGGCAAATGAGTTTAATAAAACTAAATCCTATAATGAGACTATTTTTCTAAGTAATCACAGGCATTATTGAGCTACCAACTGGCTGTTCCTTTAGGAATATAATTTCCATGCAAAGGATTGGTTAATAAAGACATGTGGGGAAAAGGCCATCTCCCTAGAGGAAGGAGAGAGGAAGTGTCTGGACACTGGGCACTTGGTTTCTCCTCCTCTACTACTGAAGAGGTTTGAAATTCTACATCAGTAGACACTGTCCCCTTCAAATGAAGGACTCTCAGGGACAAGCTAAACCTCTCACTGCATGGTAGAACAAGTATCAAGTATAATTTTGTCTGACTTCAGTACCCTGTCTTTATCCACTGTGCTAAGTATATTTGAAAAACAGAAAGAATGGCATATGTTAAAGGATACATTTTTGAAAATTAAACCTCAGAATGCACTGTGAATTATGAAAAATGCTAAAAGTTCAGAATCATGTAATTTTTAATTTAGAACCAACAGTAAAAACAAACTATTGAGCTATAAGTAATGACCGCTGATAAAGTGCAAATTTATTAAAAGTAATTATGCTTATGAGCTCAAGTTTTCATATGCAAAAGAATCATACCTGATTAATAAAATATGTTTAGTATTTAGTCAAATTATTTCCAAGAATGATACTGAGTATTCCTATAGATGAGAAATGAATGCAATTTTAGAAATGAATGAAATGAATGAAATGAATGAAAAGTAAATGTTAATTTTTCTAAAAGGTAGAAAAAATAAGTGAGCAAAATGGATCATGATGATTGACAAAATGGTCCAGAAAATTGCCAGATGGATAATATGTGAACTCTTCAGGAAGAGAAGAGTGATTACTTGTATCCAGCATAGATTTTATTAGAGTTAATTATTCAAGCTCTCCTCGGTGTGCTCTATGCCAAGTAGCTACATTTTCAGAATTATTTTCATTATTTATCAACACTATCACCTATTTATATTTGGTGGCTCCTCTCCCTCATGTGCTTGGGACTAAAGCTCTAAAAACAACCTCTCAGGTCCAATACACTGGAAGACTTTGGGAGCCATCAGAGATCTCCTAGCAGACAAGCAATTTTGACTGACAGCCCCAGATCTCATCTCTTTGCTGGTATACTAAAGCCATACTGTCTTCTGAAGATTTTGAAGCAAAGACTAAGCATGATAATTGTGCAGTAAAGGCCTATACCTGTAGAAGCTGAATTTCTTTTTGTTGTGACCATGACTTTCTTAGAAGCGTGATGGATCTGAAACTGACTCTATTTTCTTTCATTTCCCCTCTTCTGCTAAAGGTTTTAGTTTGGGATTTTGTGCTGAATGTCCTTATTTATCCATTTCTTTCCCTTTCCCCTTCACTTTCATATTTATTTCCTTCAATAAAACTTTTATCTGTTTAATGTGGAGACATTAACAATAAAAAGGTTACTCATTAGTGACAGAAATAATCATTTAGAAATGTAAAGCCCTTTCATTTGTAAAACTATGCACTTATGGGATAATTTCTCAGTAAAAATTATGCACGTATGGCCTTTCTTTTTTTTCTTCATACTTTTTTGCACCATGGACAGAGTATATTTCTTCATGCTTTAAATATTGCAAACTGTGTGTATCTTGGTTTCACTAATGGAGTGTGGGAAGAACTGACTGTTTATTAGTTTGGGAGGAGCTCATAAAGCACTGGGTTTTTCTGTTTGCCTTCTTGTGTGGGTGTCGTTGTCCATCAAAGATCCTGTGCTAACTTACTCAGAACTAACAAAAAAGAAAATTTGTGTGGGCTACACGTGATTCAAACCCAAAGCCTTCAGCCAAGCATAATCAGTGAACAACCTGAAACAGAGCTCCATGAAGAAATAAGAGAAAAATGAACACTGTTGTTTAAGTCACTGCCTTTTAAAGTAATTGCTTGTGCAGAATAACCTGAAAGATTCAATTTAACTCTAAGCTAAAGATTCTCATCTTTGAAACTATTGATGTTTTAAGACAGGCAACTATTGGGAGTGTGAGGAAGTGTTCCATGCATTGCAGAAAGTTTCCTGCATCCTTGACGGTCTCTCACTAGATGCCAGTACCAATATTCTCCTCCTAAGCTGTGTTAGCCAAATATGTCCCTCTAGTGCCAAACGTCTGTTGGATGGGAGACAGTATCACTAATAGCTGAAATCACCATTCTGCTCCAACCATTACCTGCTATGGTTGTTAAAGTTTGAAAATTAGTAGGTGGTATGGTGTACGTTTTTGTGTTCTACCAAGGAATATCTGCTGGTGCCTTGATCTTGAATGCTTCAGCCTCCAGAGCTATGAACAATAAATATGTATTATTTATAAATTATCCAGACTAGTTCTTTTGCTACAGTAGATTGAATTGTTCAAGAGAGTTATTGATAAAAACTGGTTTCCCTAGCACTGTGAAGATTCTTGATACAATGTCTGCCATAACTTGAGGAAGAGGAGTTTAAGTAAATCAAGCCACCCACAGGAGCTAGTATTTCTGACTTGGTGGTACCTGTGATATCCGGAAAAGTAAAACTGTGAGGATAATGTGAGAGTAGAGGCAGAAAGAGGAAAACAAGAAGAATGAACAACTCTTACTTTCAACTCTTTTGTGGCAGTATTTATTAGATTGATTTCCTCACAAGGCATTTTCTCAAGTGAAAGTAGCTAGGGTGAATGTATAACACAGCTGAGGTTAAAAAGCCACGTGGGAAAACCCACTCAACTCACAGTGCTGTACAGACAAAAGTTGGAGCTCATAGTATTCCATCATGCATTGACGCTGGAAAATTCTTCTACTTAATACTGCAGAAAGATCATGGCTCTTTACATAGGAAAAAATTTAAGATGGGCCAACTTCAACTGTAACAATAAGCGGTCTTTGTACATTATTTGATATCCAGAGTTATATGTACAAAAAAGAACAACAACCATAGCATTATGATATTTTACATTAAATTGTTAACAACCAATAAAAATTACAGGACCAAATAGCCATATTAGAAAAACCAAGCAATTTAAACAAGAAAATTAAATACTGGCCTTTAAAATAACTATGATTAATATAGTTAAGAAAATATATTAAAAGAAGGTGAATTCTTCCTGAATCTGGACTTTATTAAAGTGGGAGTAGAAAATTGTAAAATAAATTAACTGAGGGTAGAATTTAGAAACAGATTCAACGGTAGATTTGAGAGAGAAAAACCAATAATTAATGATCTGAATGTGTCCCCGAAATTCATGTGCTAAGAAATTAAACTGTGACACATTTGGAAGTGGGGACTTTGGGTGGTCTCTATATCATAAAGCTTCTGCTCTTATAAATGGACTTATGTCTAGTTTAGTATGTTTTATGCTGCTAATAATACAGTGTCATCGACTGGGATACTATGTTCACTTCTGGTATTAGTATAATATCTATGATCTGCATTTTGAGATGGTTTTCTTGTAGGCACAGTTTCATCTATTGTTAGAGGAAAGGAAGACATAAGAGATGTACTCAAACTTATTTTTATAGCAAACCTATTCTCCAGACAATCCGTTACCTCACAATTCATTAATCACATGAATGGATTAACCACTCATGAGAAGAGCTCTAAGCATCTCTTTAAATTCTCATTTGGTCCAATTCTTATTGTTTCATAATGAGAATTAAAATTCAATGTGAATTTCAAAGGGGACAAACAATATCCAAAGTTTAGCATTTTTTAGAAAACCGTAATGAAACAGCTTAACAGAGAGCTTTTAGTCTGTTTTGTCCTGCTGCCTGTCCTCTGAGGAAACAAGTTCCTTCACTTTGGAGGACACATTATTCAAGGAAGCATCTTAGAAGCAGACAGCAGTTCTCCACAGACTCCAAAGTCTTGATATAGAACTTCCCGTCCTCTAGAGCAATGAAGAGTAAATTTCTGTTCTTCCTAAATTATCCAGTCTGGAGTATTTAGACAGTGACCAATTAGAGAAATAATAGAAAAAAATCAGTAAAACAAATGTGAAACTCAAAGAAAACATATTGAGAAGTACTGAAAGAAGATAAGTGGCATGTACAGCAAAGTAACATTTTTAACCTTCCATGGACTTTCAATCTTTCTGTAAGAGACATGAGATAATAGTGAAGAAAAATAACAGAAATTAGCTAAAAAACATTCACACTGGCTGAAGATGCCAAATGGACAACTATGAAGTAGTACACCTATGGGCACAGCACAGTAAACTGACTACTAAACCCAGAGAGAAAAAAAAAATCAATGAAAAACGGAGAAGGAGAAGCACTTTTAAAGAAGCCACAGAACAGACTGTGTAAAAGAAAGAGAATAGAATGAAAGTTCAACTTTAAATTTCCAGGAAAACTAATTTCCAACAAAAACCCAACCAAAACCTTCAAAAACAAATGAAGAAGTTTTTGGTTATTTAGAAATAAAATATAAACAATTATTTTCTATCAGGCCAAAATTAAAGAAATTCTATGAAAGTTCTTTAGACAAAATAACAATGATAGAAATATAGAATCATATGACAGCAAAAGTAAGCATGGAAAGAAACAAGTGACCTTAGCAACTTCTTCCTGCCCCTTTTTATATTGTATCGGGACCACCAGGAGTAGGGTGGTGCCAATCCAATCAGTGGACTAATTTAGTAATCACACACCTTTAATCCCAGCAACATACATTCTAGATCCAGCCACCTCTGAAAAAGTCCCACCTATGACTGCATGAGGCTGTGGGTGTACATCTTGATATATGCCATAACGTCATCCTAGCACAACAATATCTTAAGGATATGGGATTGTCATGAAAGTGATAAAAATATTAATATTAGAAAGACAACATGCTACCAAGAGAAAATCATACAGAACAATAGAAAAATAAAATAATATAAGCAACAACAACAATAAAAACCATAGAAGAAATGAAGCAAATAGAAAATAATGATTAAGGTACAATATTTAAAACCAAACATACCAGCAGTTCAAATAAATAGAAAAAATAAAAATAAACTCAATAACCCAAATCAGAAACAGTGTTTTATGAACAGGTTTAAAAAAACATGATTTATTTGCTTCTTTAAATACCCAAAATATCAACATAAGGATGGGCTGGAAGTAAAGAATGAGGAAAACATAATGTGGAAATTTAACCAAAAGTGTATTGCAGGAACTATAATAATATTAAAACAAGCAAGAGCATTAATAATGCAAAGAGGAATATTTTATGATAATAAAAGGAAAAATGCAACAAAAATGTATAAGAAGGCCAAACAGCACTTGCAACTCATGACATCATAAGAGAACATAGACATGGAAAGAACTTCAAAAGAGAAATAACACATTCACTCCACCAGATATTAAATAGCACTGTCAATAACTGTTAGAATAAGTAGAACTGAATCTGAAGATGATGTAGGTTACTTCAGTAATACATTAAAATTTATCTAATGTGTCAATACTGAATAAAATCAGAAAATTTGTGTCTAGATAAATTTCAATGGAATCATCTAATATAAAATGAGATCAATAAGTACAGTTAGATCAATGCAGACATAAATAATAGGAGAGTACAAAGATATTCTTCAAACTGATAGGTACAAAAAGTCAATAGAGAAATTAGAACATGTATTAATTGGAATGAAAATAAAAACAGCATATTGAAACATATCAGGTAAAGGTAAACTCATGAGAGGAAGCATTATTGATAGAATAATGACAGAAATAAAATGGAAGTTGGAAAATATTAATATAATGAAAGCACGGTTCTTTGGAAAGAGTAACAAAATTAGTGAGCTTCTTGTAAGATTGATTTAAAGGGCACTATAAATACAAATTAGCAGTGAGAAGATTGAAAGGGCATTATACATAGTAGATCCTCCCCACATGAAAAAGGGGCTATGAAAAAACTTATACCAATAATTTTGATGAATTGGAGAAAAAATAGAAAACTTTCTTTAAAAACACAATTATCCAAATTCACATGGTATCCAATAAAATTAGCCTTGTATCTATTAAAGGAATAAAACCAGGTAAGAACCATCAACAAATCAAACTTTAAGGCCAAATATTTCTCCAGTGAATTCTAACAGTAATCATGCTGATACTATAAAAACACTTTCAAAAAACAGAGGAAAGGGACAGAAAACCAGATACAATTTTTGGTAGTCAGCATAATACACTAAATTCTGTCCAAAGTACCATGAAAGCATTTTATGATAACATAACTCATGAATGTAGACTATAATTCCTTACTGAAATTGTCTGTCCTTTTTCTGTTATCCATGGGGTCCATATGAGTAAATTTACCTACCTGCTGTTATTCATTTGGGACTCCAAAATCAAAACTTCTCCCGTCGTTTGAACACATTCTCTGCAGAGGGAAGCAATGTGGTGCAGAACCTGAGTCACCAGGTGTGTACGGTTCAAGCTAAACACAAAATAGAGGGCGTGCTCTCACCATCACCCAGCTTTTGTTCCGTAAACTGGCGTGTGTAGTACCATAGTTTTCACTTTTTTTGGTTTGTTTTTCTGTTGGTGATTTTACGACTTAAAATAGCATCAATTGTAGTGGCAAAGAGCTGCTAAACTAAAGATTGTGATGTGCATGTGTTAGCTAAGCTTCACCTGGAAACCTGTTACTGTACTGCTGCATATAGGTTTGATGTTG
>NW_004955413.1:13629640-13642562 GCF_000276665.1 Chinchilla lanigera
TTGTGACAATTTTGTGACTAAACGCATGGGAACTTAGCTCTGTTTCCTACTTCATTGTTGGTGGCAACTTTAAAGAACAAAACTAGGACAAATACAAAGAATCAACAATATTAGCAACTCAAAATCAAAAATAGTGAAGAAGTCAGATGAGTAATTAATTATCTCTGAGCTTGAGAATGGACCAGGAGTGTATTTACATTGCAAGAATTCATTAAACTACATTAAAGCTTTGTGCATTCTATATGCTTTACATCAGTATAATAAAAAGGAAGGTGATTAATATGTCAGTAATCAAGAATATGTCCTGTCGGGGCTGGGGATTTAGCTCAGTGGCAAAGTGCCTGCCTGGCAAGCGCAAGGTCGTGAGTTCGGTTCCCGGTACCGGAGAAAAACCAAAAAACCAAAAAAAAAAAAGAAAAAGAATATGTCCTGTCTTTGAATACACAATTTTGAGACCTGCACTTTTCAATCTGTGCCTTTAAAATCTGTTATTACCATTCCCTTATCTGTCATTTAAGCATATTTAATAAGATTCACTAATCAACTTATTTCTGCACTTTTTCTTAGATCTACTTCTTGTTACTTGCTCTATCTATTTTAGTGGTTCTGGGATCCAGAGTGTAAGATTGACTGATAGTGTTTTGGATCCAGTTTCTAATATACTTAATGCTATATTACAGAATAGATAGCAGCTGCTTAGCTTTACGTTGAGAAGGAACCACAAAACTTGGAAGATCAGACATGCATTTTATAAAATCATCTCTAATTTTGGCTGGCATTTGATGCTTAATGTGATACTTATCATTTTCTCTAAAAACTGAGTGACAGTGGGAAACCTAATACCAAGGTCTTAGTATAGTAGTGTGGCTAACTGCTCCAACAAATATACCCTAAACTGTATAATGGCTTAAGCACAAGAGGTTTGTATTTCTTTCATGCAAGAATCCAGGATTGTCACACATCTGCTGTGGAGGAGGTATTTGTACAACCCTGCAAGACTCAGACTGGTTGAGGTCCTGAGAACTTCAACATGTGTTTTCCAACATCGCTTGAAATTGAAATCCATAGAATGAATTCTGTGAAATTTGTAGTACGGAAGAGTGGATGGGGGCTATTATATAGGCCCGGTCTGGAAATAATGGACATCAATTCTACTGACAGTTCATTGGCAAGAACTCATCACAAAGCTTCACCTAAGGGAATTGTGGTCAAGTTCAGTCCCTTGGAAGAGGGAAAACCATAGATTTTGCTCAACAGCCAGCAATCTTCACCATAACTAGGAAGCATGATGCTGTTGGAAGTTTCATGTGTGAATTGCTGGTAACTTTTAAAAATATCAGTTACTATGACCCTTAGGCAGGGGTATATTATCTTGGGGTCTTTCAGCATATACTGTAGCTGGTACAGGACAAAATACCTCATAAAGAAGAGGTCAATGCAAAACAAATTCACAGAACCCATAGAGCCCCTTATTTATTTCAGAAACCACCAGCATAATTAGAATCAAGAAATAACCATTTTCATGAAAGCATCAGAGCACAAATTATAGCAACTGGGAGATCATTTCAGGATTGGAGGGAATTGTAGACATGAAGTTCATTATTTGTAAACCCTTCTATCTGTGGAAATAGATAATGACATATGCACTATGATAAGCATGGCTGATTCTGCCACACAGCCAGTTTAACCTCTACTTCTCAGCTGGATTTACTTTAAAGTTGGGGGTTGCTGATGTTCCATATAATGACCCTTTACTTTTTCTACTTGTTTCCATTTCGGTAGTTACCATTTTGTCTTGGCTCTCATAACTTCACACATGGGTTCTTTCGACAGATTCCTAGCTCTTTCCTCTCAATTCGGTTTCATACCAATCTATTCTTCATAGTGCTTACAAAATTAATCTTCCTGAAACATTGGTTCATCACATCTCTTTCCTTTTCCAGAATGACATTGTGCCCAGTTACTTTCTGAATCAGACATCAGGCCATCCACTTCTTTCTTTTAAATCCAGCCTTCATCATCCTAATGTGCCTTTAGGGACCCTTATCATAAACACATAACCTTCATTCAAAATGTTTCTTCATAACTGTGTCTTTTACTCTTTCTTTCACTTTTTATCCAGGGCTACCCTCTTCAACTATAATATACTTTTTCTTCAAGGAGTAAGCAGATATTAAAATTGTCAGAATTCTGTGCTTATTTTCCATTGGCAACTCCTAAGAGATGTGTGCTCTTGATGTACACCAAATTTCACTGGGGGCTTCATATTTACTAATTGGGGTTTGCTCATTGACATGGGATGGAGGAAATGCAGACATGCCTGTGATCCTCAGGAACAAATAACATGTGTTCTATCTCTGCTGTTTGCCTTCAGAGTACACAGAAGGCGATAATAGGTGAAGAGATTTTTTAGCCTACGTTATACATTACTTATACAGGGATATTTTTATTTTGATCATACTTTACAGATTAAGACAGCTTTTGAAGATGCATGTGATATGGTAAGACAAAATATATTGCATAAACTTGAGTCAAGAAAGTTTCTGACAAAAATACATACCATTAACATCTTATAAACTTCATGAGAGCACACCAGAAATTTGGCTGTGGGATTTCTAGCAGTTGCCAAGCAAAGGAAATTCTGCATGGAAGCAAACTGATTTATTAGGAGTATTACAGCTAGTCCATATCCCCCATGGTACATGTAGCCCTATCCATAGCCACATAACTATTGTTAGATGTCTATTTTAAGACCATTTTTACTTCTCAACTTTGGAAGGATGAAAAAGAATTGATTAGGATGGACAAAAGTTAAAATAATTTAAACAAACTAGCAGATTAGTAAAGCTCTCAGTGTGTCTGTGGATGGCTGACATGTAGGACAGCAAACTGAGTGGGGAAGACCCACCGCAGATGCAGGTGGCACCAACCAATTTGTTTATGTCCTAGACAGAATTAAAAGGGGAAGAAAATGGAAATCTTTCCTTTTATTCTTTTCTTTAGAGGAGCGCTGGTCTTCGCCATTACCATTGGATGTCCATCTCTAGTTCCTCCAGTCCAGCGCAGACTCTTCAACCTTCTAATCCAGACTCTCTGGGTTTCCAACACAGACACATATCTGACTCTCCAGTGAGCTTGAGGTCTTGAACATTTGTCAGCATACTCTGGCCCGCCAGCATGTAGATGGCTACTTTGCATTTTTCTACCTGTGATTTGGTAGAAGCCTACTGAGATCTTCCACTTCTGATCCTGTGAACCTACCTAGTAAATATCTTTGTAAAATTATACATAGTAAATCATAACTAATACCCTAACTAAATAGAGTTAATGAAAGTTGGAACTTGGATTAGGTTGGTTTAGATATAAGCAAAGAAGTGAAGACAGTCTGCCATGGATGGCTATGAAATAGTGAAGGATAATATACAATGATAAAACCAACTGACTTTCTTTGGTGAAAGGCTGGTGAGGAAATGTCTTGCATTTGATATTGTAACCAGAAGTTTTCAGCCATGAGAAAAATGGAAGAGTCATTTCCTATTTTGAATTCAAAATCTACTCTATCAGGGAAAATTTGCAGCTAAGTATGATATGGGACCAGCTGAGGACGCTAGGTTAGAAAACAGTACCACAAAGACAACAGGAAGCTCAGATACACAAGTACACACCCAGCTATTGAGAACACTAGAATGCAATAGAATAAATAGCTAAAAACTTGCAAAAAAACTCTTATCAGAATTTATGTAATTATTACGTTATATAATAAATATACTTATTTTATGTATGTTCACTTTGAGGTCTTGTTCAACATGTTATTTTTTCCTATGTATGTTCATATTTTTGAATGTCAGCTTATGATATCTATAACTATTATTTTAAATATCTTTGTGGTCTGAATAAGATGTTAAGTGAAATATAGTTTTCTATTATGACAACTTGCATTAACTTCTAACTGATCTTAAAACGTGATCATTAACTGTGAATCCTAAGGGATGGACAAATGGAAGTGTGATAGCATCTTCAATAAAAGTTGCTGGAAATATTGGATATCCGCATGCAAAAGAATTCACCCGAGCTTCAATCTCTCCACATCTACAAAAATTAATTCAAAATCTATTAAAGATTTAAGTATAAGACCAGAAGTTATAAAAGAAAAGAAGAAAACATAAGGGAAATACTTCAAAACATTTGTATAGATAATAATTTTTTTTGGATAATAAAAATTCTGTTTTGGATGGGCAAAAAGCAATAATAGACTATATATGATATTAAGCTATGACTATATATGATATTAAGCTATTTCAAGTTATATTATAAGTATGAAATTTTATTTATATAACTTTATATTATTTGTTTTTTGTTTGTTTGTTTGTTTTCCGGTACCAGGAATCGAACTCATGACCTTGCGCTTGCTAGGCAAACGCTGTGCTGCTGAGCTAAATCCCCAACCCCTATATAACTTTACATTAAACTATTGTTTCTGCACAGACAACAGCATAATCGACAGAGTAACAAGATATCCTGAAAATAGGGGATCATGTTTGAAAACTATTCATCCAAAAGGTATTAACATATGAAATATACTAGTAAATTAAAGAAACTCAACAGCAACAGGATAAATAATCCAATTAAAATGAGCGAACAATTTGAATAGCCATTTCTCTAAAGGAGATACACAAATGTCCAAATAAGTACATGGACAAAACTATCAGGAAAATGGAAATGCGAATCACAATAAGATATCTTACCCCAGTTAAAATGGGGATTGTCAAAAAAAAGCAAAAGAAACACTGGAATAGATGGGGAGAAATAGAACCTGTTATACATTGTTGGTGGAATATTAGTTAGTTAAGCTCTTATAGTAAACGGTATGATGATTCCTCAAAAAAACTAAACATACAATTATATTGTTCAACAATCCCACCTTCAGGTATATAACCAAAGGAAATACAGTTATCATACCAAAGAGATAATTGCACGCCTATGTTTATTGCATCACTATTCACAACAGCTAATGTACACAACTGAGTTTATTAATCATGGGATGTGTTAACAGTACCTGAAATCTTGACTGGACTAAGCTGTGCCACATTCCCAAAGCAGAGAGGATACTGCTGTGAAACCATCCGTATTTTGAGCAAAGTACCATGGTTTTTATAAGGGAAGTTTTATCATAAAATTGATGTGAAATTGCATAGCAGTCTTTGTTAACTTGTTTCTGTAATAAAAACATACATGACCTCTGGGACTGACCATCTGGCACCTTCAATCATAAATTAAAATTTGATTTTAAATGTCTCCATACTAATTGTTAAGAATTATTTTTGTGCAAAGAGAAGGTAACTTTTCAAATTTACAATTTTGTTCCTCAACTTCAATACAAATCCTGTCCTGATGGCTCACTTTATTTCAGATCTGCCTATGAAAAGAGATTATCTAATATTTATCTCTTGGTTTTGTGTACCATTTTACAGATTAGCTCCTGTTTTAGACTGTTTAGATTTTGGTAATGAAATGTCATAGACTGCTATAAATAATAGAAATTTATTTCTCAACATTCTGGAGGCTGGGAAGTCTAAGATCCAAACAAAGATATATTCAGTGTCCCGTGAGGGTCTGTTTCCTGGTTCATCGATGGCACTTCCTATCTGTTTCCTCATATTGTAGGACAAGGACAGTTCTCTAGGCTTTTTCATTAGAGGGCACCAATTTAGGAGGTCATTAGCCTCATGACTTACTCACCTCCAAATTGCTCAACTTCCAAATGTGATTACATTGGAGATTAGATTTTAACACATAACTTTAGACTGTAGCAGTACTTACACAGCACTGGGAATTCAAAATAGGGAAATAAATATTATAGACCTTTTTCTTCAAGGTTCTTTGTGTTCCCCGCCCCCTAATCATCAGGATGATGGTTTGTAAAGCTGGGAGCTTCAGTGTAGAGAACAATTACTCTATTCATTTCCACCAAAGGTGACATGTACTTCCTCTGGACTATATTCTTTTTGGTATTTTAGATTCACTTTTAACGTTATGAATATAATTTCTTTTACAGAACCCTAGATTTCATTTTTTATTATAATTCCATGTTTAGATAGGGGATTTTCTTTTCTAGGTAAGGCTGATCCCTAAAGAGGAGTGACCTTGTATATGTTAATTTGGCCATGGACATAGTCCAGCATGTCTGCATAGTCAAATATGTATATATATAGTTGTACAATATATATTATATATATAACATATATATATATGTATATATACTGTTGAACAATATCAAAGTTAGAAAGAAAGCACAGTTTCTTTCCACTGATCTGAAAGATTTAACATTCTATTATGAAGTAGATTTTGATTTTTCACTTTAAATCCACAGAGCAAATTTTCTATTTGAGAGGCATCCCAGCTAGTGAAGTCCACTCCAGTGCTGACCACCAGGTGGCAGATAAAATTGTTCTCAGGTTAGTTGCCAAAAAATGGAGCTATTTTCTTTACTCACATGTCCCTATCAGTGAGCTACTATCATTACAACTTTAGAATGTTCAATAGTTTTACCCTGGTTATTGTTTGTGTACTTCAATAAAACAGATATTGAGAACACTGGCCCATATGCACACTTCATCTTGTCATTTCACATACTTAAGGTTTACAAAGGGACTTTGTAAAAACCATTTTAGGCTTTGACTGTTTGATTATATTGGAGTACAACCAACCATATGCGCATATCTAGGTTGGCCACTGGATACCCCAGAACCTTTCAGTGTGAAGAAGGTCTCAGATGGAGAGGAATTCAAAAAACATTGCTGGGGGAGAGAAGAACTGACAAGGATTTCTGCAACAAATTTTCCCATCCTTAGCAACAGCAGTTTTCTCAAACATGAAAATAGTTTCCAAGAAGCCACTTTATTGCTTTTTCTTACAATTAGGGAAAAGGAGGCAGTGGTGTTCAAACGGTGCTTGACAGCCTGGGTAACAGCACCAACCATCTGTGCTATAGCAGCACTGTTTGTATTTTTAATGTTTACACGTACTGCAAAGATAATTAAAAATAACTATAATTAAAAATGATTACAACAAATTACTTTTCCCTCAACAGTAATATGTGTCTGTAACTTATAAGTTAGTTACTAAAGTAACCTTTATGGAATTTAACAAGGAAACATTAGAATTCCTGCCTTGTTTCTGAAAGTTTATAGATTTGGGGGAGGGAAGATTTTCCTAAGCATGAAACCTTTTGCTTATTGTATTTCACTCTTAGTAGTTTAGGAAGGATATCCACATTAATAATACAGAGCATTTGGGGAAGGGAAACTGAATTCAATATTTTTTTCCTCCAAAAATATAAAGTAAAATAACTGTAAAATAAAGTAAATAAGGGGTTGGTGACTGGGGGGGTTTGTGAGAGAAATCTTTAAAAATGCAAACTGAGCTCCCTTCACAGGCCTCCATTATTGTTGCAGTTATTAATTTTTCAAAATGTCCCATGAAATGTGCACAGGTCACACACTTCAGAAACAGCACTCTTCTTGGTCAATTATTTTGGAACCCTGGGATATCCTCAAACCCGTGTGTAATTATGGTGGTTATTAACTAAAATTGAGCAGCTTATCCCAGGGGAAGTGTAGGGAAGTTGGTACAATCTTGTAGAAGGGCTGGAGATTTATCCAGGAAATATATTCCCCAGGGGAAGGGCATGGCTTTGGGAGCCAGTCTACTTTAATTCAAATTCCACATCCATCCACAATTTTTTAAGGCAAGGGTAATGTCACTCATGCCTCATCTTCCTCATTTGTGCCACCGGGATTATAATAAAATGTTTGAAATATAAAGTATTTGAAATTTTAATGAAGATTAAGAATATATATGCAAACGAATTTAATAGTGACTGTTATTGAATAAATTAAATTGAATAGACTTTTTTTATAACTGGTTACCTATGAAAGATTTATGACCAAGTTTATGATATTATACCCTCAGATCCTTGACAGTTACCCAATTCATGGTGTTCTTCTTATTGTTGTTAAAGCAGACCGTGTAACTATATCCTAGTTCAAAATCAGGAAACGGGGTCTCCATGCCTTTTGGATTTGGATGTGAGAACTTCAGCAGGGGAAATACTAAAGGGGAAATCCTGGGAAACGAAACAAACTGACATTTTTATAGAACATTTTTTTCTCAGTTTTGACACACATTTTATTATTTACTTGTTTTATTAGCTTTGTTTATTAGTACATGTCGGTACTACCTAATGTTTAACATTTTAAATTCGGTATTTTTTTAATAAGGGAACTAATGGGATTGGAAACCTCATAGACAAGGAGAATTTAAACTACTTCATCATTTAGAAAATATCATCCTATGATGACTGGCCTGCTCAGATGTCCTCCTTTAAGGATTCCCTGAAGTTTCCACAGAGGTCCCCCTGGGTGAGGCTCCGGGGTAAGTCTACTTTATCATATTCACAGTGTTGCAGCGTTTCACACCTCCTGGGCTCTAAGAGAACTCTCTCTTTCTTGCTGTTGCTCTACAGTGCCCAAAAGACACAATGATGTACTCTTGAGAGCAGACCTCAGCCTCCAGGTTACTAACACTATGCCAATCATAACTGTGTTTCACAGTACTACAATAATTTTTTTTTGTTTTCCTTAATTTTTTCATTAGATTTAAGGAGGAATCTCAGGACTATCACCTGTTTTTCCCCCCAGAATCTTGATATTTTTTCCAACAGCTAAATTTTTATTGGAAACTTCTTTAATTTTATCAAGAAAGTTCCTTCATCTCCAAAGTATGTTTTCTCCTAGGAAGTTTGCTTGCTATTCATTTTTTTTGGGGGGGTATGGGAATAGAACTCAGTACCTTACACTTGCCAAGCAGGTGCTTGCACCACTGAGCTATATCCCCAGCCCTATTTATCTTGCAAATGGGCATCTGTCAGTCTACTCCTATGTTGACCAATCATGAGTACATATATCTGGGCTCCTGTAGAAGTCATAGGTAAATGATTTTCCAGAAGCTTCTTAATTCCCCTTAATCAGTTTCCTTTAGACCAGAAACATGAGTCCACTCAAGATGCCTAGACAGGCTATTAAACACATGACCAGTCAAAGGAAATTTTGAAACATATTTTCGTTACAGATACTCTGTCTTTAAAAATTTTTGGACAGTGCAGACTTGAGTTATTTGGAAAAATGATTCAAGCTGCAGCAGATTCAGGTAATTTTGAATACTTTTCTCTTTTCCTTTTTATCTTCTAATGAACATTTAGTTTCATTCTTTTCTTTTATTCTCACCTTCCTTCTATGTAAATTTTTTATCTCGTTTGGTTATTTTTATGGGAAATTGGACTAGAAAATTAGCTTGCTATTTTTCATTCAGTTATATAAACCAGAATACCCCTTGAAGCCTCATTTTTAAGAAATTTTAATGTCTGATTTCTTAAAAAAGTTAAAATGTGGAAATAAACTATATACTACTATGATTAATAATACTACAGATAATATAAATTATAGTATAAAATGTTTTTAATCAGATGAATTTTATATGTTAGTTCTTAATGCTTTCTAATACTGTTGGGTTTAATGTGAACTCAGATATTTTCTACATTTGTAACAGTGATGCAAATAATCTGATATGACAAAGCAAAAGGAACAGAATGTATTCAATACTTACTAGTCTATGAAGATACAT
This sequence comes from Chinchilla lanigera, assembly GCF_000276665.1. NCBI lineage: Eukaryota > Metazoa > Chordata > Mammalia > Rodentia > Chinchillidae > Chinchilla > Chinchilla lanigera. The sequence goes on from NW_004955413.1 coordinate 13,639,322, forward strand.
AGATAGTTTATAAACATCTGAAGTTCTTTCACTTTCTCCAGCGGAGTCTGTAGGGAAGGGACTCTCAGAAGGGACTCTAAGAAGAGTTGGTTATTCTCCCACACCTAAGGAATAATGTTGTCACTGAAATGGAAAATCTAGGTAAACAAAGATGTGGATTGCCTCAGGAACATGGACAAAGTATAGATACTTATTTTATTTGCTGAGACAATAAAAACGTTGTATCAAAAAATGAGACCTATTATTTGCTTACAACATTTACCAACTTAAATTAAGTGTTACATATCAGAATACCAATAATTCAGTAAGATTTAATAATGTGTTTAGCTGCAACGTATTAAAATATTTAATCCTTATATTACTGGAGAAAGATTCGGATATTAATTGTATTTCAGAATCAGAAAATAAACAAAATTAAATAATCACTGCTGTCATGCATTATCATGAACATAAAATCATACCAACAGCTTGTGTAATGAAGTTATCACAAAGTCAATCAAACAAACCACCTAAGACCAAGTTTTAGAGCAAAAAGAGCTGAATTCTGATGTTAATTCTGAGAATACTTCCAAGTAGACAAGCCTGAATGACAACTGGCAAATCTAAGCTGAAGAGAACTGATGTCAATACCCAAAGAACCAGCCTTATATTAGAGGTGAGAGAGGCCTGTGTTTTAATGTAACACAAGTTGATTCAACACCAAAGAACAGTCCCTGAAGAGTGTAAGTCCACGAGCGAGTGTAAAATTGCCAGAGGTCTTTTCAATGTTACTAGTTTTTAAACTGGTGGCTCAGAAACTAACTCTGAGGATGAACATGAAGCTTAAGTGATGTAGATGATTAGGTATTGCACTCAGGTTGAAATTGATGAGTAAAACACACTGTAGTGAAGATTTGTTCAAAAGATGATATATTATGTACCAAACATGTACCAATGTGTTTTCTTTTTTATTTCAATCAGATTTTATTTGTAAACTTTAGGTATACATAATGATCATACTCATCATAGAGAATTTGTACCTGTACAGAATATAACTTGTTGCTTTTTACCAGTTTGAAGTAAATAAAAAAATATGTTGCACAATATTAAATTTTCCCCAAGTAGTTTATATTTTTTCTCATAGAAAACAGTTACAAACCTATGATTGATCATTATAACAGGACATTGACTCTACTGATGATGATATAAAACAGAAATCCAAATAAGAAATCTACTAAACCTTTTTCCTCCTGAACCAGATTTCAGGTGGGATGTATTTGGCAATCATGTTAAAAACAATAATGAACAAATTCTATTTAAATTAATTTGGTTTCAATGTAGGGAAAAAAGTACAGTAGAATATAAATTTAAATAAATGAGTAAATAAAGGAGAAAAAGTGGAAAGGATCAGATGACAGAGGAATGGGTTAAAATTTAGGAACAAAGGAGACTCTGTTGAGTTTAAGATATTTTTAAATATTTCTTTTAAAAAAATATTTCTTACATTTATCAAAACCCGAAAAATTGTTTTTCACGTCTAAAGATGTTAATGGCAGGAATCTTATTTTAAGAAATCTGTGTGCATGACTGGTTGAGTTGGGGAATTTCATGCCATCTTTCATGTAAACATGAGAAGATAAGTAGCAGAACAAATGAATAAACACTTCCTCAATCTATGTCCCATGATAAGACATCCTTGGGATATCACAATAATTAAATTACAATAAATACATCAAAATGAATGATAATTTCTCTGTACTTTCAATGTGGTTTTGCTTTCAGGACAGCTGTGTTTAGGTTGGTGATGTTCTTGCTACAGGGTTGACAACAACCTCACATGTAGTTTCCCAGTATGAGCCACAGAAATGAGTTTTCCCTTACTCTCCACTCTTACATGAATCTTAGAGAGAACCCTGCAAAGGAATTTGTAAATGTCCCTTTCATTACTTATTTATATATTTAGTCTGGAGTTTGGAGATGAAGGTGATTTAAGAAGAGAATTAGGGAAGAAATTGGAGTTGCACCAAATTATATCATATAGTTTTGTTCATTGCAACACAAATTTCATTTTTATATTTATTATGAATATGCTTGTTTATAAGGTAATGAAATAGATTTTTTAAAAAGCCAGCATAGAACTTACATAATCATAGAATGTTATACTCCAAAGCATTCCCCAAGAGAATGCATATATTTATTTTAAATGTGCTGATGTATTTCTATTTTTTTTCTAGCCTCACCTGCATGAAGGAGGAAAGATGATATTTGTTTTTTTTTTCTTTTTAATTTTATTTTTTATTTTAAAGAGAGTAGTACATGAGACACAAACAAACAAAATAGAACAGTAGCAGCATACCAGTATAATGAACATAAACAAATCAAAGCAAGAACATTCAAAGTGATACAGGGTCTCAAAACAAATTACTACAAATCAACACTGGTTGTTACATTGCATATTTCTACCCTCAACTGCATTGCTCACATAATCAGATGTAAGAATGAAAGATTGCTCAAATCATTAAAGAGAATAAGAAAATATTTCTTCAATAAAACATTAGAGATAATACAAAGTTTCACTAGACAAGATGTAGGAGTTCACCATTGTAATTCCATTGTATATTGCTACCTTCAAATCAGTAGCTCAGACCATCAGACACTAGCATGCAAAGTCAATCAGAATATAAAAAATTGTGAGCATTAACTGTTCATTTCAATACACCATCAGACAACACCAATACAGTCATCACAGCTATTCATATATATATTTATGTTTTGCCTTCCTTCTTTCTTTTTTCTTCTTTCCCTTATCCCAGTCATTTCTTCCTTTGAGCAATTTCTTTCCCTTCCCTATCATTTATTGTACGTTTTGAGTTTTACTTAGTCTTTCAGGTTCCTACACCAAGGAGATATTGTGATGTTTACATGTGTGGGTCCGATTTATTTCCCTTATTTCACTCTCTAGTTGCATCCATTTACCTACAAAAGCCTCAAGTTTATCTTTTTCAATAGCTGAGTAATACTGCATTGTATAAAAATACCACAACTTTTAAAATCCATTCCTCAGTGCAGGGGCATCTGGGTTGTTTCCAAGATTTAGCTATAACAAATTGTGCTGCTATAAACATGGGTGCACATATATTGCTGTGGCATGATGTCTCTAAGTCTTCTGGGAAAATACCCAGAAGGGGAATAGCTGGGTTAAATGGGACTTCCAATCTTAGTTTTGTGAGGAATCTCCAAATTGATTTCCACAGTGGTTTCA
>NW_004955413.1:13644572-13694864 GCF_000276665.1 Chinchilla lanigera
CAATTTCACTGGCTGATATTGAGTTATTCAGGATTTTTATATCTTCTTCATTCACCTTTGGTAATTTATAAGTATCTAGAAATCTATCAATTTCCTTTGTGTTTTCCATCTTATGAGAGTAAAGATTTTCAAAGTAGGTATTGATGATCTCCTGAATTTCTTCAGGATCTGTAGTAATTTCATGCCTTTCATTCCTTATTGTGGTTATTTCAGTTTTTTCTTTCCTTTTTTGATAAGGTTGGCTATGGGTTTATTTATTTTATTTATTCTTTCAAAGAACCAACAGTTTGATTCATTGATTCTTTGTATTTCTTTTTTAGTCTTCATTGCATTAATTTCTGCTCTGAGCTTTATAATTTCCTGCCTTCTTTGGGCTCTGGGTTTGACTTGCTCTTCTTTTTCTAAGAATTTGAGGTGCAGCATAACATTGTTTATTTGTGCTTGTTCTGTTTTCCTAAGGTGGGAGTTCACCCCTATAAATTTCCCTCTAAGGACAGCTTTCAGTGCATCCCACAGGTTCCTGTAGGTTGCATCTCCATTTTTGTTTGATTGTAAGTAGTGTTTAATCTCTACTTTGATTTCAGCTGTGACCCATTGGTTGTTCAGGAGGATGTTATTTAATTTCAACTGTTTATGGAGTTTTTGTGTTTTCTTTTGTCATTAATTTCCAATTTCATTACACTGTGGTGTTATAGTATACATGGGATAATTTCAGTTCCTTTGCGTTTACTTAAACATGTTCTGTATACTAGTATATGGTCTATTTTAGAGAAAGTCCCATGTGCAGCTGAGAAGAGTGTGTATTTTGATGCTGTTGGGTGGAACACTGTGTAAAGGTCTACTAAGTTCATATGTTCACATGTTTGGTTAAGTTCTGTTATTTCTTTCCCAATTTTTTGTCTAGTAGATATATCTCTTTGTGACAATGGTCTGTTAAAGTCCCCTATTATGATTGTGTTGCTACCTATTTCATTTTTCATGTCTGTTAGAATTTGTCTGATATATGTGGGTGCTCCAATATTTGGTGCATAGATATTTATGATTGTTATCTCTTCCTCTTGAAGTTTCCCCTTCACAAGTATGTAGTAACCTCCTTTATGTCCTTTGATTGTTCTTGGTTGGAAGTTCATGTTGTCTGCAAACAGAATAGCTACACCCACTTCTTTCTGGGTTCCTGTCACATGGAGTATTGTTTTCCATCCTTTAATTTTCAGTCTTTGAATTTCCTTTTGAGTTAAATGTGTTTCTTGTATACAGCATATCACTGGGTTTTGTTTCCTAATCCTCTCTGCAAGTCTGTTTCTTTTAGTTGGTGCATTGAGACCATTTACATTAATGGTTATAACGGATATATACTCGCTTATCTTTGTCATGCTATTCTCCTGCTGTTGGTTCCTCCTTTTTCCTTCTGTTTAATTGCTTGCTCTGCTTGGTGGTTCCTTTCTGTTGTTGTTCTTGAAGTTTCAGTCTCTTTCATCTTTTTCTAGTATATCTTTTAGTACTCTTTGTAGAATTGGTTTGGCACTCATTAATTTCTTCAGTTGTTCTTTATGATGAAAATATTTTATTTCTCCATTAAATTTGAAAAATAGCTTTGCAGGGTACACCAATCTGGGTTGGAAGTTGTTTTCTTTCAGGACCTGAAATACTTCACTCCAAGCTCTTCTTGCCTTGATGGTTTGTGTTGAGAAGTCTGCCGTGATTCTGATAGGCTTTCCTTTATAGGTGATCTGTTTCTTTTCTCTAACAGCTTTTAATATTCTGAGCTTTTGTTGAGTTTCCAGGATCTTTTTTTTCTTTTTTGGTTTTTCTCCGGTACCGGGAACCGAACTCACGACCTTGCGCTTGCCAGGCAGGCGCTTTTGCCGCTGAGCTAAATCCCCAGCCCCGAGTTTCCAGGATCTTGATCACTATGTGTCTGGGGGTAGATTTATTATGGTTATGATTAACTAGAGTTCTATATGCTTTACTTATCTGGATGTCCAATTCTCTTACTATGCTTGGGAAATTTTCTGCTATTATTTCTGCAAATAGTATTTTTATGTCAGTTGTGTTGGCACCTGCTGTTTCATTAATACCTATTAATCTGACATTGGTTCTCTTTGCTTCATCTTGCAGTTGTTGAATTGTTATTTCCTGGTTCCTTATTGTTTTTAAGAGATCCCTCCTTTCACGTTCATTAGTGGCAATGCTGTCTTCAGGGTCTGAAAGTCTATCTTCAGCTTCATTCAGGCAGTTTTGCAAGCTTTCAATGGAATTTTTAAGTTCCCGTATATCTGTTTGCATCTGTCTCATACCTTCTAGTTTTTTTCTATATTACTCCCTGAAGGTTTCATTGAGTTGTCTGTGCTCTTCTATTTTCTTGTCTATGTCATCTTTGGATATGCTGAACATTTCTTTCATTATTTTTGTCATTTCTCACCTGAGGCTTTATTTCTGCCCTGATATCTTCTATGGCCTGATGGAATTGTTTCTTTACTTCACTTGCTATCATTTCAGAAATTTCAGGTGTATGACTTCTAGGCTCCTCTGTGTTGATGCCCCCTAGACTTGTTTTGGGTGGTGTGGAGGACTGGGGTTGCATTTTTCTCCTTCTTTTTGTCATTTTTGAAGAACCAGAGACTCCCTGTAGTACGGTCTCACTGTCCTGATTGTGTGTGAGTGGCAGAGTGAGAGTCTGAAGAACCCAGTGCTCAGTGTAGCTCCTGTGCCGATGAATGGTAGCAAGGTGGGGTCCCAGATACTCCTGACCTTTCTTGCACTCAGTTGGCTCCCAGGAATTTGTGGGAAGGGCCGGGAGGCTTACTGGCATTCCTGAGACTGTCTGGGGTTCGGCCCAGCTTCCACAAGAGTAGGGGAGGATGCAGGACGAGTTCACAGAGGCTTCAGATATTGCCCAGGACACAGCCTGCTTCCCACACTGGAAGGGGAGAGGTGAGGGTGAGCTCCCCAAGGCCACTGATTGTGTTCAGCTTTCAGCTGAGCTACCAGGGGGATGTGAGTTGTTCTTCTGGCTATGACCACCAAGGCCCCAGAAGTTGTCCATGGATCCACGTGCCTCACACCCTACTGAGGGAGTCCCCAGAGTAGCTCAATGGGTTCCTAAAAGTGTCACATTTGTCCCAGCCCCATAAGACACACTATGGGTGTGATGGGGAGTCTCCTAGGCTCCAGAAGGTGCCCGAGGTTTTGCCTGCCTTGCACAGTGGTCAGGGATGCAAAGCTGTGACTCATCAGAATTCCTGAGGATGTCTGGGGTCAGCCAAGGCCCACACACTATGGGTGTGGCGGGTAGCCAACGAGGCCCCAAAGCATGCCCAAGGTTTCGCCTGCCTTGCTCTCTGGTCAGGGAGGAAGTGCCCAGACTCACTGGGCTTGCTGAAGATGTCCGGGGCTCAGCCCAGCCCAGACAGACCCACTATGGGTGCAGCAGATACTATGCTGATGTATTTCACGCCACATTCAGAATTACTCTTTTGAGATTTTCTAAAAAATTACTATTTTATAAGTCACACAAAATCCATCTTTTTATGTCATAATTAAACAGTACAATTGTGAAACCAGATGCTCTATTATCCACCTTTATCACTGAATTTTCATGTCCTCTCCTGGTTATGAAAGATTTCTTACTGTTACAAAAAATATCAAAAGAGTCAAAAGATTAAGATTTATCTCTAGTGAGGATATCTTTGATAAGTGAATAAATGCATAAAACATGCAATAAGTGCAAAAGTATGCATTTTCAGTTTGGAAGATAATCTTAAGTGTTTCGATCTGATAATCTCAGCAACAGTAGAATCAATCTGCAAGCTCTGGACTTAGCCACCTAAGATAAAACAAGATTCATTTGCAAGAATAAGTGCTTCTATGTTTGTTCAAAAAGTATCACATAGCTTTATAGGCACACTGTGTAAATAGAAAACAGTGTTACACACATAAAAATGAGTATAATGAGTATGTCCTTTTACCAAAAGGAAGCAATTATCCTCAATAGCAAGTAATTATTTTAGTGAAAAGTACATTTGCTTTTCAATTTTATTCCACACTAGAACTTGAGATGAAAGAGACCTCGGAGACCATTTAGTCCAAACCACTTAATGTTTCATAGAAGAGGAGAATGAGCCACAGAGAAACTAGAAACTAGATGACTTGTCCAGAATTACATAGCTGTGTGCTCGCTTCGGCAGGACATATACCAAAATTACATAGTTGTAAGTCTGGGACTGCAATGTAGGTCATATGACTAGTTATACAATTGTCTTCCGGTTACACCATCGAACATCTCTGGTAAGATATATTTCATAGGAGATTTACATAATCCAAGGCAATTTGAAGTGTTAAATTATAGGATATGTTAATGTGCCTTTTGTGATCTTCAAAAGGATAAAACTGTGCTGTTAAGTTTTTTTCACATGCCAAGAACACTATACTTTTTCAAACTCACATGTGGGTGATTTGGAAATGTGGATCATTTAGGAAAAAAACCTAACTTCTTTTTCATCAGTTTCACTGTTTTATTACTTCATTCAGACTGAACAGTGAAATCAGAGTATTCATTTCCAATTTAATCCATTCTTTTTCACCCTGACGTTAACACTAATGCAGTGACTTTTGAGTTAGCCAGTATTCTACTCTGTTTTCTTGGTGATAGTTTCCAAAATATTTCAGAAAAACTTTTTTTTTTTTCATTTTCTGATTGATAACCTTTAAAAAGTCATGAGTAGCATCTTAGTCCATTTGGGCTGCTATGATAAAATATCTTCATCTTGATAACTTGCAAATAATTCATATCTTATACATTTGGAGGCTGGGAACTGCAAGACCCAGGTGGCATCAGCTTGGTGTCTACTTAGTTATTGTTATTTTCTCTTACCTCCCTCACATGGCAGAAGAGGCAAACAAAATCCTTCAGGCTTCTTTCTTTCATCATAACATTAATTCCAGCGATTAGGGAGCATGTTATGACTTAATCACTTCCCCCAGTGGAACACTATTACATTGGAGAGTAGGATTCAAATTGTTCTGTGATCTATTAACATGTAGATCACAGCATTCTTACCATTCATTGTCCAAAACATGTTCAGAAAATGCTTCCTTATAGCAATAAAGCATACTTACAAATGATTTTCAACTTCTATTCTTTTGAATTTCAATTAGATAATAGACAGTGTGGCACAATTTCCTCTTTTCTGTATAAACCTTCAATTTAAATTCCTAATGGTCACACATTCCTAATGGTCACACAAGAGCACCATGAAAGAACTTCCTTTGTATGTTAGAGGTATAGAGGTGGGAGGATTAGTTGGAGTCTAGGAATCACTCCATTAGGACTGTACCAGTCTTTAAAAGAGATGGTCCATACCCCCAATAAATAAATAAATAAATAAATAAATAAATAAAACATAAATACATAAATAAATAATACTAAAGGAAGACATAACTCTGAAAATTATTTTCATCAAAAATAATGGAAGTTGTAGACACAGTTGTAAAACTCTATTTTGGTAGTCTCAACAAAGATGCAGAATAATCACATAGTATTTGGTAAATACAAACAGGGATTGTCAGCCTCATGTAAGACAGAGCAATGAACACAATGCATTGAACAATACTCCAGGATTAATAACCAAACAGGACCAGAATGGACTCTATACTGATGGATTCAAGCACTTGATTTTTGTGTGAGGAAAAAGAAACCAGCTTGTACAAAGACCCCATAAAAAAGAAAAGATAGAAATAATGTGGCCTTTTCTACAGATAAATTAATCTATTATGCATGAAATGAAGAACACTGGGGAAACAGGCCAGGAATGAGATGGGAGAAGTTAGCTCAATCAGTTTTTCATGGGCCAAAGAAGCACTTTTAAGAAGTTTATATTTCAGTCAGAGGATAACATGGAACTATTGAGATATTGCTTCTTTTTTGGATTGGTACAACAAATGTCGTATATTAGAAAGATCACTCTGGCTGCAGAGTGTAAAATAAACTGTACCTAGAGGTATGTGTGTTAGATAAGGAAATATTTTTAAGCCACATGTTATAGGAAGGTAGGCTGGGCAAGGTTAATGTTGATAGAGCTGATGTAATTGGATTCAAGATATATGAAAGTGATTAACTGAATGAAATTTGGTGACCAGATGTGTCAGAAAAGGCAGCTGAATAAATCAGAGGTAAAATGTTGGTTTTTGATATAGGAAACATGGAGGTACCATTTACTGAGAATGAAATGAAGAAGGAGCAATGACTTTTGGAAAGCATAGTAACATCAGTCTTTCACTATGTACTTCAAGTATGTGTATGACAAGTATGTTGGTTAGGGTTCTCTAGAGGAACTGAGAAAATATATTCTCTCTCTAATATTATAAATGCTTTATATCATGCATTAGTACATAATGTAATCTAGGTGAACCTTTAAAATTATTATAAACGTTAAGTTCGAAAAAAGTAAGCAAAATAAATGCCTATGTGTTAAAATACAAGAAAAGAGATGAATGAATAACTGTCATGGTTTATATCAAAAATACTCCCCAAAGTCTCATGCATTCAGAGGCAGGACTTTGGGGAGGTAATTGGATCATGGGGATATCATCTCTCTAGAGGATTAATTCATTCATGAGTTCATGGTTAGATAGATGTATTGTTAGGGGATGGGGCCTGAATGGAAGGAGGTCACTGGGGCACAATCTGGTTTATGCTTGTTGCTTACTTATCCTTTATCTTTCTTTCCTGGCTGCCATCAGTTCAACTGCTTTCCTCTGTCAGGGCCTTCTACCATGCCATTTCTGCCCTGGATTCAATTAAGCACAGACTTATCCAATAAACTATGAACCAAAATCAATTTTTCCTTTAAGTTATGGGTGTCCAGCTTTTTGTCCCAGTGATGGAAAAGTGGCTAATACAGAAAATTGATACCAGAGAACAGAATTTTTTGTTGTGACTATATATAATATATAACCATGTGATTTAGATGTCTTTGGTACCAGTTTGTGGGCAAAGTGGGAAAGATTTGGAGATGTGCAGTAGAGAAGCTGTAGATTGTTGTAAGTGGACATTGGAGGAGGTTTCTGGTTGGATCATAGAGGAACACAATTATAGGAAATAGACCTTACATGTCAGGCTCAGGAGGCTTCAGAAGGAAATGAGGACTGTATTGGAAACTAAACTGGAGGCCATGCATGTTTTATTCTGGCAAGAATTCATCTACATTTGTCCCTGTGGTAAGACACTGTGTGAGGATGAATTTGAAGGTGGCACACTAGTGGATCTGGTGGAGGAAATTTCAAGACAGCCCAGTGTTCAGACAGTGGTATGGCCACTGCTGGCTGCTTTGAGCCAAATATACAATGAGATATAGGGGCAAAATACAGAAGTGAATTATTAAAAGATTAAGACAATATGTTGTAATTTCCTAGAACAATTATAATTATTATTTGTCATCACCATATATTAATAATTTTCTTTAAAAATGCATCTAGCCCTGATAAAGTGTGTGCAGAGGTGGGGTCAAGAGGAGAGTGGTTTCTGGAAAGGTTAATATTTTTTAAAAAGCCAAATACTTTGAATCAGGCAAATGTGCAAGATCTTTTTAGGAAATGCCAGACCACACACATCTGAAGTTCTAGGTTTAAAAAGGGTAAACTCCCTTGAAAGATTGCCTTGAGAAAAAGACCCAGTGCAACACACTCATTTAGGGCTGTCTAAAGAAATGTTTCTCTGAGTTTGGCCACTGAAGCACTCAGAGGGCATGAGAGCCATTTTCCAAGAGGGCAAGTCTACTGCTTGAGTTGGTAACACACCTTAGCATCTTCCACTTGGTGCTGGCTTTTCAGACATGTTAAATGGAAGCATCAACAGAGCAGGGGTGTTCCACCCAGATTTCAGAAGAAGCCTTCAGAGGCCAAGCCAAGATGTGCTATATGTCACAGTCTCTGCCAGGAGTTGCAGATTGAGCAATAGCTGAGGCTGTGAGAGTGAACCTAAAGGTGCAGTGGAAACCCCAGTAAGCTGTAGAAGCCAGGAGCATGGAATTTCTTTGGAGAAAAGTTGCAGATGGTGATCAGAGCCAGCCCAAATGAGAAACCACACGGGCTGCAACCAGCAAGACAATACGGACAGGGTTGCTGAAGTCATTTAGAGCTCACATCTCATCACAACCTGCCCTTGTTATGAGACATGGAGCTCCAGTTTGCCTTGTGTTTCCATCTTGCCTTGGTCTGATTCTATTCTACCCCCTTCTGTTCTTCCTTCTTGGAATGGGAATGTTTACCTTGTGCCACTGTATGTTGGAAGCATTTAACTTTTTGATTTTTACAGGTGTTCACAGCTAAGAGTTTGCTTTGAGTCTCAGAGGAGATTTTGTACATGGACATTTCAGCAATACTGGAACCTGTTTTCTTTTAGGTTTTATTTATTCTATTTTTCTTTTGTAAGAAACTTTATGTTGTAGCTACTGCTGAAGCTTGAGTCCTCTGGACAGAGACTGTGGTGTGGGAACTGCATTTTGTCAAGTTTTAGAGATGGACTAACTAAATTACACATAATAAGATTATCATAAATCTTTTGGGAGCCAAGTGCAGAATTCTGTTTTTACCTAAAATGCTCATCCATGAAATCATGCATTCAGAATCAGTACTCTGAGAAGGTAGTTGAATCATGAGGGCACTACCCTCATTATTGGGTGGATCCATTGATAAGTGCACCATTGAATGTGCTGTCAGGAAATGGGGCCTGGCTAGAAGTGGGTCAGGAGGATATGACCTAAAAGGATGTATTCTGCCCCTTGCTTCTCCTTACTCTCTGTGCTTCCTAACTGCCACAAAATGAGGCATATTCCTTCCATCATGATGTTTCTGCCTTGGAGCAGGACAATCACAAACTGAATCCTCTGAAAACTGAGCCAAAATAAGTCTTCCATCCTTTAACTTGTAGTTTTCTTGTATTTTTTCTGGTGATTGGACAACTAATACAATAAACAAATTATGCTGTATATTCACAGTGAGATGTCATTCAACCATAGTAAGGTGTATACGTGATACAATGTGGATGAACCTGCAAAACATTACACCAAGTGGGAGACTCCAGAAACAAAAGACCACATATCTCCTAATGTATGAAATGTTCAGAATAGATATAAAAACAGGGACAAATTGCAGACTGGTAATTGTCACGGTCTGGGAGCAGAATTTGCAAGTGAGGAGAAATTATTTAATGGGTAAATTATTTTGCTTTGGAGGGATGAATATATTTTGAAACTAGGTAGACATGTTGGGTGCATAGCTCTGAGAAAATACCAAGTGCTATGGTTTGTATCTAGATATCCCCCAAAGTTTCATGCAGACATAGGTGGGGCTTTCCAGAGGTGGCAGGATCTAGGATATGTGATGCTGAGAACAACGATTTGATGCTAGGATTGATTCATGGTGTGATGTTAGGACTAAGGGAACACCCCTACCTTGATAAAGGAGCACCTCATGGTGGGTAGCCTGGATAAGATATAAGCAATAGAAAGAGGGTCATGTCTTACTGTTGATTTGTTACTTTTCTGCTTTGCTGCACTCTGACATGCTGCCCTGCTTTTGGAGCCAGCCAACGATTAACTAAAACTTCTACAAACTATGAGGTACAATAAACCTTTCCTACTTTAACTTTGACCATTGGGTATTTTATCTCAGCAATGAGAAAAGTAAGACATCAAATGACACTGAATTGTTCATGAAATATTCATTACAAATTTTATATCAGTAGTTTATTTTTATCTGAAAACAAGGAAGGTAAAGGACATAAATCAGATACATTGTTAGATTGAGGAAACTAAGGTCTAAAAAGTTTTCATGTGTTCTAAAGATAAGAGATATGTTGGTGTTGTAGTGGGAAGAGGTCAGGTTGCAGTGGGCTGCGAATGAGTAGGAAGAAGTGGAGGTATTAAATGTTGGATGTGCGAGGACATTAGACTGGGAAGGGGAGGAGGAAGGTAAATTTCTATTTGATCAATGTGCTTTTTATGGAAAATATTTTTCTTAAGCTGCAGCAACTTTAATGTGTTCGACTGTTTCCTGAAAGGGTATAGTAGAAAGTGCAAAGTGGAGGTACAGGACTAGCTTTGTTGCCACAGAAATAGGAGCTACAGAAGGATAAGTTTAGTAGAAATAAACTGGATTTCTCATCCCAGTTCTTATTTCTTAAATAAGAAATGAAAGTAAAAGCCATCTTCTGAAAGGGATGGAAGAGAGACTTAGGTGGCATTCGATGGACCGAAAGAGGTTTCAGAGCATCTTTGCAGTAATGAGGAATAAGAGTTGGCTTGCAAATGGTATGTTGGGATCTCAGCATTTGGAACATGGATTTTTTGTGGCACTGTGTATGCCTGCTTTTGAACCTGTCATTTTCTTGCATGCAAGGCCAGGTAATATGACTAATGCAAATGTCACTTTTGTGCGTTCCACTTATATGAAGGACAGCAGACAGGAACACCTGGAGGCAAATCAGCCAGGCTTCTAATGACACAATCTTTGCGTAGTTGTTCCGAAACACGTGGAAATGACCATCATTCGCACATTGCTTTCACTTTGAAGTTCCATGTACATTATGTGCTTGATTACCAATATAACAAAATGGGTTTATTACTAATATTTCCATTTGATGGGTGAGAGATGAAAAAAATCAGAGGTTAAAATGAGTTACAGTGCACATAGGCTTTCTTATTATAAAGATTGTGTTTTGGAACAGGCACATTACCCGTTAAGATCTATGTTTGAGTGAATGACTACGGTTGGAATTTAGTAGAATATAAGCTAAAGAAACAAAGACAATGCCTAGATGGCACACAAATGAGAAAATGGAGGTTTCTATGAATTCTGACAGCACAGTTAGATGCAATATATAAAATATATATTATATCTGAAAAGAAATCAATCCTCGGTTCATAGCTCAAAATAGCATCTTTTTCCCCTGGTGTAGCAGCGGATGCACTGGTATTATATCAAGCAACATTTAGTGACCAAAAGAAACTGAATGTAATATATTTACTGACAAGAGTGCCATGGCTTTTTAAGGCACGGTATTGATTTACTTCTTTCAAAACCAAACAGACAGCAAAAGGAGGGGGGAATCAAATGATTCAAAAGACACCTGAGGATTTAAAAGTAGCAAACACAAATGCATTAGCTTTAAAATGCATCAAAAGACAAACTAGAAAATCCATTGACTAGTAAGTGAACTAGTGGATTCAACACCTATTACTACATGGGGAAAATACAGGACATGGTATAAGAGAGATGCTAGGAGGAAAGTTGTCAGAAAAGAAGTAGAAGAATAGCTTCATAAACCTATATTTGAGTAAGTTCAGTGATATTGATTGTTCTCTGCACCAGTAATTATGGGTTTTTGCATCTTATACTCAGTATACATGCATAATTTATTTATTAGTTATTTTTAGAGTATTTGTAAAACTGTTCCAGTAATTCATTCATCATTAGAAAGTAAATAAGGCAGGATCTTTTAGTCATCTCTTTTCCTCTGTGCCCCAGTGTGGCTCAGATGACGTATTCAGTTAGACCTAGAAGAAATGAAACTATATTTTTCTTGCTTCTATTGTTTTGTGGAGATTCTGCCCTCAAGTTTTCAATTAGTAGAACCTTGAGCCCTGAGCAGCTAGCAGCTTATGCAGCGCCTTTCAGAATAGGTTGGTTGTGCTAAATTCACAATATATTTCACCAAATTTCTACCCACTATGATGTACAGAAAATGGCCTAGTGGTGATATCAGAATGACTGTGTCAATCCTAGCAATAAGAAGATGGTAGGAAGACTAATACTGAGCACGAATTTACATCACGTTGGCTCAACTTTCATAATTTGCTGAATGTAGGTTATTCTGCTTGTTCAATGCCATATCAGTGCCACAAATTCCTAAGCCATGGAAAGGCAGAATACACTTGCAAAAATGGTATGCTAGTTTGTCTATAATTGGAGTAAAAATCTCTTTTTACTTCTAAGCTTTTGGTACAAATGTACCAAAAATGCTAGTCGGTAGAGTTCTGTTCAGTAATTTTCCCATGGTTGAATTTAAATGTTACTACTATTTTTCTCATTGGTTCTTTGACAGACTCACTAATTAGAGCTTCATTACCTCACAGCACTCTAAAGCAATATTTTTCAAAGTGTGCCAAGACCACCTGCTTGTTAAAATGATCCTGTCCTAGTCCCATCCTAGATTTTCTAAACCAGAAACTCTAGGAAAACAGCACTGAAATCTGTATGCTTAACAAGATCCCTGGGTGACTTTTTAAAACATTAAATGTGACATCTATAAAGAAAAGATCATTTTTCACAACCACATATTGTGCTGAATTTTCATGATCTGAATAGTCTGATAGCCAGCACTTTGATCAAGTTTTAATCAACAGAGTATGACTAGAACCTTTTAAGTAACCCTTTTCTTACTCTTCCCTTCAAGTATAATCACTGCCTGATTTCTAAAGTCATTGATGAACTCCAGCTGTTTGGTCTTTTATATGAGTTGAAGCAAACAGTAAGTGTTGTTCGTGAGTATTTTCTTTTGTTTGGTATCATATTTGTAAAACTGATTTATGTTGTTATCTGTAGTTCTACACTACTCTATGTGAAGGTTGAATAGTTATTTTATGAATACACCATGAATTACAAACCCACTCATTGTTTAGGAACATTTGGTTAATTTCCAATTTGAGTTATTTTAAATGGTGCTCTTATGAACATTCTAGTACCTGTTGGGAATGTCAAGTCCAAATTTGTACTAGCCAATGTTGAACAAGTCAGAAAGACTTTATTCAAAGCTGTTTCAGTGAGGTACAGGGCTGGGGATATAGCTCAGTAGCACAAGCACCTGCCTGGCAAGCACAAGGTCCTAAATTTGATTCATGGTACCAAAAAAAAAAAAAAAAAAAAAATACAATGAGGTACAAAGACCAGATAACCTCTGAACTGCATTCTGAAGTGAACATGAGGGGTGGGAGAGCTATCAAGTGCTGGGATGGGACTTAGAAATTTGTGTGTGCTAATCTGCCATGCTCAATTACCTGTAGTTTGGAAACAGGTACCCACTGAAATTAGCCCCTTACTCTCCAACAAAGAATGGAAAATAGATTTCCCATTTGATTGCTGGTTTTATCTCCAATGATGGGCCCCAGATGTTTGAGGGAGCTGGTTCTGGTTTGTGAAACTGGCAAGAGGCTTTTAAAAATATTTATTTCTCAAAGGGTAAAAAATAAAATTTACAATGACAAGTTTTCTAATGTAAATGCTTAAGCGAAGTGAAATCAGCAGCCTAGCATAAGGTCCAAGGAAGAATCCCATCTACCAACTCCCCATGGTGAATGCAATCATTACATACTGCAAATACATACTAATAAAAGTTAAAATTAAAAAAGGAGTTGAGCTGAGGGTAATATTAAGGCAGATTATAATATTATAATCATGCTTATAATCCAGAACTCAGGGGCTAGAGATAGAGCTCAGTGTGAAGGCCTTGGGCTCAGATGAGATTGGGTGTGTTCAGGGTGGTATGGTCGTAGACTGGCCTTGGGTTCAGTCTCTAGTATCATACATGTGCACACGTGGGCACATACACACACACACACACACACATACACAGGAAATTCTTCATCAGCGTTAGAGGATATTATTCCATTTTCCAAAGATGTCATGCTAATTTACTTATATTCCTTCTACCAGTGTAGGAAAGCTCTCTTGGGTGGATATCTTGACCAAAACTTAATTTTCCTTTAGTTCTATCTTAACCGTTCTTGTGGATACAAGTGGCGTTTCACTGTGTCCAACCATTTCTATTTTACTAGATGAATTTTTGTAGCTATGGGCTTTGAATTTTGTGTTTGGCCTTTCATTTCACTGAGACATTTTTATGAGGTTTTCCCTTACACATTTTAATGTGGTGAATTATTTACATAGGCTACCTAACATTGGACCATCCTTTCATCTCCAAAGTATTTATATTAAAATATTTTATTTAACTATTGAATTATGTTTGATGCTATCTCATTGAGGAATATTTCATCAATATTCCTGTGACATTATTCCTCAAATTTTTCTTAGTTTTATCATGATCAGAATTATGTAATAATGGTAAAATTTATGCAGACATATTCACTTATTTGCAAGCCATTCTTGAGGGAACAAAGCTACTCTCTGGATTAGTCCATTTTTACTCTGTAGACTATTGAAGTGAACACATGCCCAATAAAGTTTTTGTTGTTGTTGCTACAGGTGATTGAACCCAGGGCCTCCCATTGAGTTACATGTAGAGCCATTTTTGCTTCTTTTAATTGGAGACAGAGTCTTGCTCAATGGCCCCAGATTGAGCTGGAATTTGCAATCCTCCTGCCTCAGCCTGCACAGAGCTGGAATTATCAGAGTACTTAATTTCAGAATGTGAATTGTCCACTATAGTTGATTATAGTTCCCATTTTTCCTCTGCCTCCTTTTCTTTTTTTCTTGCTTCTTTTAGTAGTTAATTGACAAACTGTCAACTAGAGTGGGAACACCCAGCTGATTTGAGTCAGCATGGTTGTTGGAATGGTTTTTTGAAAGGAGAATCAGAGGGAAGTGTTTCAGATGATCTTCCTTGGAAGATATTTGTCATGGCAGGTATGCTTCAGAAGAGTTTCAGGGGTTTTCCTTCAAGAGAGTGTAGCTGCTTCCTCTCTTCTGTGAATCTTTGCTCCTTGTCTTCATCTTGGATATCATCTCCTGCCTTCCAGGGCAGATCCCTCAGCCTTCTGGCTCAGATCCTTCAGCCTTTTGGCACAGACACTTCACCCTCCAGCACTGGCCCTGGGGTCTTTCTGGTGCAGATCCCTCTGTCTCCTATCATGGATCCTAGGGCTCCTGACACAAATGTACGTGCACATTGAGGTCTGCTCCAGGCCTTCCCCTGGGTCCTTATGGTCCCCAGGGTGCAGAGAGATGTCTTCCACTCTTCATCTGACTCTGGTAAGCACTGACTAATACACTTCTTTTCTTTCTTCTTCTTGACCCTGTCTCTGCTTTTTGCTATTATTTCTATCTTGATTCTTTTGTTCATTATTTACTTCTTTGTATGGAATATCTTGAAGATTTTCTGTCTTATGGTAGCTATCTTGTAAATATTTATCCAATGAAGGAAGGGCTGACAGAATAAATTTATTCTTTAATTACAAGTGAGTTTATTGCTTTGGAAATTTGCGATTTTTTTCTTGTGGACTTGGTAGAGGTCTATGGAATACCTTCAGTACAAAGTGGAAGGGAAAAGAAGCTTGAGCGTGAATGGTAAACAGAGACTCAAAGCAAAAATTATTTCATTTGGTAGATGAAGACTGTCGACCACTACCGACTCTAGCAATAAGAGGTTGGTTGTAGCTGCAGAAATGAGGTCAGACTGATTCGGGTTAGAACCTGCAAAGGGAGTGAAAAGCAGAGATGAAGAGGAACAATTACATTTTAGGAATACTTGGCCCAGAGCAAAGGAGGAAAGTTACAAAGTAGCTGAAAGCAGTGTCTGGACTGAGGGGAGGTTTTATTTACTTTTATTACAGATGAGACTTGTCATGTTTATAATTTGAAGAGGCAACAGAAAAGGAATAAACTTTATTAAACAGAGAGACGGACCCATTGATAAAGGGAGTTACCTGCTCAGGCAGTGGACACTAGAAATAATTTTAAATGTGCACAAGAATTATCAAGGCATATCAAAGCCATGATTTTAATGTTTACAGAGCTGTGGCTGAATCCATTATGTGCTTGCTCAAAAGACATTCTACTTCTACTTAATCTGTAGGCCTTCACTTTATTAGAGTGGTGATGGGGCCCACCCTAGGGGGTCATTCAAACCATTATTGACTGAAATTAGTGACTAGAACTTCTAGATAGTTATTCAAGGGCTTATTTTCTTACTTTTTCTTGCAGTTTGGTCAAGGAAGCAGAAAGTTCCCTAGGGAGCATCTGTGTAAGTTTCTCAATTACTAGTAAAAAGAAGAACTTACTAGAAAGATTCCTTTTCTACTACCCTGATTTCTTGCTTTGAAGGCTGTTTTATGCTTGAACCCATCCTGAGACTATGAGGTAAGTGTATAAAGATAAAACTTCCACAAGAATAGATAGGGAGGACGGACAGCCTAAGAATCTTAAATGTTTGCTAAATCAGTGAAGCATGCCTGAGTGTCTGTTAGTATTTTTCTGTTATTTGCAGTTAGAGAAGAACTGATTCAAGACATGCAAACTTTTCTTTCGGAAATGATTCACTATTATCTGCAGGATTGCCCACTTGGTATGACAGTATATCATATACTGAGCAGTATTTCCATTTCAATTGATCATAGGTCTCAAAGCTTTTTTAAAAAGCTGTCTGAAAAGCCCCCAGGTTTCACCATTGTACTTCCATTCTAGTCAAGTAATGAAATTGTAGCAAAATTAGTCATTAGTAACTTTCACTGAGGAAGGTGCTTTAATGGCTTTGCTTCTAGTTACTTGTGTAACAGAGATTCAATAAATATCCATGCAATAACTTAATAAAGTATAACGCACCTAGTTTCTTGCATAAGAGAGATGGTCTAAAATGTTTCAGTTAACTTTTCAAGGTGAATAGATTCTTCTTCTTTCAAAAATGTTATTATATTTCAGCAATTTCATGGAAATTATTTTCTTCCTTTATTGTGGTTAAGGCATTTAATGCCTCTATTAATATGCTCTGTGACACAAGTTCCAGCCCATTGGCTATAAGCAGAAATAATCTACCTAACTTCCAGGTGCTATCTTCAAGTAGGAGATGTCCCACTTTCCTGTTTTAGAATTGGGAACAAGAGGACATACCGGTGAGCTTCCTGTTCATGCAGGCTAGATGAACACTCACAGGGATCTGGATGCAGGAGGACCTTGTGGGACATTTTTCCTCATTTACCTTTTCTTTCGTTCACTCACTTCCTCTAATATCCAACCCTTACACCGGCTTCCAATAAACTCGAATGCTGGTTATGGAGAGACGAGGATGGGGTGTATGTTGAAGTCTTGCAAACCTGAATATTTTCCTCAGTTACACGATATAAACCTGGAAATGACCAGGTTATACTGAACCTGAAATGGGTGTGCTCGCCCATTCCCTAACAGAAATAGAAATTTCTGCTAGAACTAAATGTAGTTTGATGAGAAAGATGTTCTGCATATCTAGGTTGTGATTGTAGATTCTAAACTAGATTCCTATGTAAAAGATGACGTATTACTTTCTAAATCTGTTTCAGCATTGTTTTAAACATGGGGAAAGAAAGAAGGAAGAGAGACCTCAGGCTCGTGGTGAATACTGGGGAATGGAGGCAAGTGTAAATGGATAACTGGCATTCAGTTAGGACACTATTCATCAGAAAAATGTGAATAAAAGGCTGATTAATTCTAGAAGAATTAGGATCATGGTCTAAATCTAACTATTTCAAATACTTCTGAGTACATTGTTGTTGGTTGAGAAAATCATGCTGAAATCCTAGGTACCATATTTTATTAAAGTGATGTTAAATAGAAGAAAGTTTAAAACCTTCCATATTTGAAGACTACCTTGGAGCTCTTCAAAATAAGTGATTTCTATTGTGACTTTGACATTCACATTTTTCTTCCTGGCTTTGTGTTTTTAAGTGCAAACAACCATGTTTTAATACAATACATGAATATCATCACATACAAACTTCCTTAGAAGTTCGACTAGACACAATTCTATAAACAAACTGCTTTAATACCATTTTTGGATTCTACTGGCAGCTATATAAAAATGGAGGTTCCTTTGTAGGAAGATCTTGACAGAGAGCAGATTCAGGAACACTAAAACACAGCACTGAAAGAGAATTTCTCCCTTGCCTGTCTGTGCTTTAAGCTCTGATTGAGATTTTCATGGGCACGGTCGAAGATACACTGCTTCAATGTCACATGCCAATTTTACACCAATAACAGCTACCCAAGCATTACAGTCTCTTAGCTATTGTATAATGTTTATAAAGGATCTAGAGGTAATTAGACCCACTTAATTTTTCCCCTGTTTATTTTAAATAGGAGATGGATAAAGGAGGGAAGGGAATCGGAATGTTGCATAAATGTAACGATAAGGGAAATAACATGCACAGATTGTGACAATCCACTTGGAAAAAAATCCAAACTAATTTTGTTCTATTTCTTCTAAGCCATCTGAGAGCCTTTCTACATTTACCAGAACAGACTAAATTATACTATGATTGAGTTTATGGAAAGATAGCAGCACATATGTAATGATAGCACAGACAGATATTTATGAAAAGCTGCATTTCTATAAAAAACAAAAAGGAAAGTTGGTGGGTATTCTGAGGTATATTAGTTAATGTTTAAAAATGGAAACTTTAAAGAATATGCCACAAACATGCCACTTTTCCTCAAAAAGAGAGAAAGAAGTTTTCGCTTACAAGCGGTTGTTAAATATTGGCTTGGATGATACAGGCTTTTATCTTCCCAGATGCATGAATCACCTCTACAATATGTCCCTTTTGTTTGCATACTGGGATTCAGTGCCTGTCTAGGGGTGGGGGAAATGTGCGGAGAAAAACCTGTTACTTTGTTACCCTACCGCCAGATTGTTTCAAGTCTGTGTGTGCATATTTTATTTCAGAATTTTCCCTTAAATCTTGGCTTTCTTTCTTTCTTTCTTTCTATTTTGCATATTTTTGCCCATCCTAAAAGCATAAACCTCATTTTGAACCAAAAATAAATTACACGTTATTAATAAATTAAATTTTGTAAATGCCTTCTGTTTATTCTGAAAACTGCTTGGGTGAGATAGAAAATATACTGGCCTCATGTGTCCCACTTTCAGCAAATCTAGCTCTTTCTTTATAAAACTGTAGCTTCTGAAATGCTCTTGTATTTATCGGTGTAAGATTTTGAGTCTCTGACTTTGTAGGGTTGCAATCTGCATCTATATTTACATAGAGGCAGTTTATGTTATTTATAATTTGTACATGTATGCTGTACATACATTTACCAAGAATGTAGCATTGCTGGGAGCATTATTTTTGTCAAATTCTTTTAAAGTTGGCATCAATATCACCAGTTCAGATACGAAGGCAGAAACTTGGAGAAGTCAAGAGGAATTTATCCTCACAGATAGTTTTGTTGCTTCATTTTTGAACACATGGAGACAACCTGGTGGGGAGAGGGCGGCCAGCCTGAGCTCTGCTGGGAGGTAGAGCTGTATTTGAATCCAGAAATGTCAGGAAGACTCCTGGTCTTGAAAGGAAACTAAATGGGCTTTTTTTCTCATCCCAAATGGAACAGAAATATTTAATTTTTTTTTTTTTATGAGACTGGGTCTCATCATGGAAAATATGTTGCATTACTTTTTGGGTTTTCTTTTTTTATTGTTTTGCCAATTTAGACTTGGGAATCCATGCTGTAATTTTTCATGTTAAAAGTTTTGAAGTTAAAAATCACGTGTTTACTACAGAAAATTTAGAAGATATGTAAATGTACAAAAGCTCTGGCATTAAAGTATACTCTTTCTGTAATTCTTGCTTTATATAATTGCAGTAATTTTGCAACGTATTGTTCCTATATGCATGTGCTTTTTTAGCTTTGGAAATTGTGTTTGGGAGTGTAAGATGTTCATTTCTTAAGAGTTGAAATCGTTCATGTCACGATTGTAAAATCATTTTTAGCCAATCTTTTGTTGTTTAGAATTTTAAGTCAAATTTTTCTATTTTACAAATATTTCTCTGAATATATCTCACCCTCTAACAGCAATATTTGCAAGTTTCTGTTTGCATACTTATACAAGCGTTGGATTGTTACAATTATGAAGTGATTTGCAAATTGGGTCGGCAAATGTTTTATTTTAGTTTTAACTTTTATGTCTTGGTTGATTGAATCTCTTACTCTTCCGTTCATGTGGTGATGTTTATTCATTCTTTTAAGTATGCAAATTATGAGACTACTTACAGGGAACATTCTGTGCAGTGAACTTCATATTTGGTTCCAGCCCACACAAAACTTACAGGTTCTCAAGCTTGATGAACAGAGGACATAACAAACAAATGATTTTTTAATTGCAAATTTTTCCAAGTTGTCTGAAAAAAACTCAACAGGGTGCAAATATAGGAAAGAAAACCTTTCTTCTTACAAACAATGTACTTTATATTGGAGTGGTCAAAATATGTGCATATATAAAAGCTAAAAATATTTTAAAGGAAACACCATGAAAGTAGCTCTCCTCATCTCTTCCAAATTTTATCTTCAAAGGAAATCAATATTCAGCTGTTTCTTCTATGTCTTTACAGAAATATTGTTTGCATGCATGTACATTCAAAAAAATGAAAACAGACTCACCACTTCCCTTTTTAACATTTTCCTTTCAAGAGTGTGCTTTTCAGTATGCATACAGATGCCTCGTTCTTTGTAATGGTTGTATATATTTTAGAAAGGTTTCACTATATCATGCAATTTAGCATACCCCTAAAAATATTTCCTTCAATTGATAGATGTGCTTGATTTCAACTATGCAGTTCTGCATTTATTAAATTACTTTTATTCTTTCATATTTTACTTTCTTTGTAATATATATTTATTATGATAATTTATTCAATATGTTTATTGTAGAGTAAATTTATGTACAGTTATAGTTCATTACTGTTTATTAGTATTTTGTTTAAAAGTATTGTTCATTGTTTGAGTAGTAAGCAGAAATGAAATTAATAAATTTATGCTTCAATATTCTCTTCTACAACTCTATTTTCACTGATTATATTGTTTATGTTTTTATTTTAATGTAATGACATATACAGCACTGTTATTTTATTATAGCTTAGAAATGATATATTTTTGTTTAACTATAAAAATAATTATGCATTCCTTTGTACTTAATATTATTATGTAATTATGTGGTTATTATGTAATTTGTGACTGTTTACCATATAATTTTTCTTAGTTTAGTTTGTATGTGTTTATTAATTTTAACATGTATTTTTATACATATAATAAAAATATAATATATATATACATTGTAAAGTAGAAAACTAAAGCTGTTTAACATACACTTCACATCACAAATTTAATTTTTTTATGGTGAAAGTAATATCTATCCTGTGGCAAGGTTCAGGTGTACAATGTACGTACTATAATGCCCACGTTGTAGAGCAGGGCTCTTATTTTTCCACTATAATTGAAATTTTGTGTCCTTTGACTGACATCTCACCAGTCTCCCCACTCCCTGAGATTGTGGTAATCGCCAATAACTCACCATTTCTCTGGGTGACTCAGTTAGATTAGATGTGTGAGTCAAATAATGTGGTATTAGATTTTCTGGGCCAAGTTTACTTCACTTAATAGAATGGCCTCTAGAATCACTGGAGATATTGTACAGGACAAAACTATTTTCTTTTTTTAAAATACTGAATATTATCCATTGTGTGTATATACATTATCTGTTCACTTGGGTTGATTTATGTCTTGACTATTGCTCCTAATGCTATAATAAACATGGGAGTTGTGTCTATCCCCAGAAGCAGAATTTTTGGATCGTATGGTATTTCTGCTTTTAGTTATTGGAGGAACTGCATTTTCTCATGATAGCTTTGGCAATTTACATTCCCATGAGTAGCGTGTGAGGATTTCATTTATCCACATCCATGCCAACGTCTGTTGTCTTTTGACTCTTTGATAGCAGCCGTTCGAACAGATATGTGGTAATACGTCACTGTAGTTTCTATTTACATTTCCCTAATAATTAATAACATTGAACATGTTTTAATAAATAAACCTACTGGTTATACGTTTGTTTTTGGAGAAGTGTCAATTCAGTGCTTTGTCATCTTTTAATCTACTTCTTCTGTTACTATTGAATTAATTATGTCCCTTACATACTGGGCATATTAGCTCCTTATGAGAGATATGATGTAAAAATATATTTTTCCATTCTGTGCAAAGCCTCTTGGATCTGTTGATAATTGCCTTTGCAGTACAGAAGTTTATTAATTGGATGCAAAACCATATCTTTTGCTTTTCTGGCCTGCACTTTTGGGATCACATAAAAAAAAATCTTGTCCTCACAAACCATATAGAGCTTTTTCCCATGTGTTGTATGTCTAAGTCAGTTCTTATGTCTAAGTTTTAAATCCATTTTCAGGGCATACTGTGCTTGCATTGAGTTGAGGGTCTGAATATTATATATATGACTATCCAGTCTTTCTAATGGCATTTATTGAAGAGAATATCCTTTCCCAAATATGTATTCTTGTCATTTTTGCTGAAAATCAATTACTTATAAGTGTATGGGCTAATCTCTGATCTTACTATGCTGTTCCATTGATCCACATGTTTCAGCTTGTGTCAGTGCCATGCTAGTTTTGTTATATAGCTTTGTAGTGGGTTTTGAAATCAAAACTGTAAAGCATGGATGCACATTTTATCTTTCCTCTTTTATATGTCCTGGGCTACATATAAAATACATAATATATCAACTTTTTTATTAATATTTTACTTCGTTAAATTATTTTATGAAATAATCCAACAAGACCCGATTTAATAAATAAGAAAATATGTATGTCCATTTAGTAACAATAAATGACAGTCTTCATAGGCACACATGTAGGTGGGGTGAAATACTAATAGCTGCATTTTGCTCTCTAAGTGGTACAAGCACATGTAGCGTCTGATACTTCCAGGCTTTCACTAGATTGAGGGAGAGGTGGTGGTGCGTTGCAAGCTCTTCTGCACACTGTTCTCTTGTTGTCTACATTTTGTGCTTGAGTACCATGCAATCAAATAATGAAAATCATTGTGAAATGTAATATAAATGTGTTAAATCGAATTTTGGTAGAGATGTCATCAAGTCTGTAAATCAGATCACCCATAATCAAGGTCATGTAGCTTGCCCCTTTCTAATATGGTTGTCTATTATTTTTTTTTCTCACCTAATTGGTCTGATTTAGGACTTCTAGAAGTATCTCATGAATGGGTGTTGATTATTTTGAATGTCCTTTTCTATTTTATGAGTAGATCACATGTTTTGTTCATTTTACTCTCATTCATTGTATTACAATAATTGATTTGTGTATGTTAAACTAGCCTTGCATTTCAAGAATAACCCCATTTAATCATAAACAATGATCCCTTTAATGGCAGATGAGTTAGGCTTGTAGGTATTCTGTTGTAGATTTTTGCACTTATGTTCATCAGAGATATCAGGTATATAATTATAAATATAAATACTTACACTTGTCATTTATCTAGTTTTCATGTCTAAGTGATTTTGGCCTTATAAAATAAGTTTCAAACTACTTTTTAATTTTTTTGTGTGTGCAAATTTGAACAGGATTACAAGTTGTTCTTAAAATACTTGGTTGAATTCGTAGTACATTCATCAAGATGTAAGTTATCCTTGGTGGAAAACTTTTTGTTATACATTCAGCCTTAATATTCGTTATTGTTTGGTTTATTTTTTTATTCTGCCATGATTCTTTATTGTCTAGAAATTTATGTTTTAGTTTGCTAAATATTTTTGTTGTAAAATTTTTTTGTAATGTCTTTTATTACTTTTGGTTATCAGCAGTATCAGTTGTGATGTCTCCTACATTATTTTTTAGTTTTGGATTTTCTGTTTATTTTATGGTCTAGCAAAATGATTGTTAATTTTGTTTGTATTTTCAAAAAAATTCAGCTTTATACATATTTTGTGTTATTTCTCTACAGTGTATTTTACTTATTTGTGATATAATGTTTATTGTTTTTCTACCAAATTCAGCAAAATTTGTTCTTCTTTTTCTAGTTCCTTAAGGTGAAACATTACCTTGTTTAATTGGAATACTTCTTCTTTGATGAAGGCATATATTTCTATAACTGGGCTTTAAGAAATGATTCTGCTGAATCCCATGTTTTGATACGTTCTGTTCCTACTTTTGTGTCTTTTAAGGTATTTTTAAAACTTTCAAACAATTTTCCTTTTGAATTTCCTTTTTTTGTTTTTTACTCAGTAGCTCCTCAGGATAATATGGTTTAATTTCCATGCATTTGGGAATTTCCCAAAATTCCTAGTTTCATAACCTGGTGGTCATAAAATGTTTCTTTTGATTTCAGTATTCTTAAATGATTTTAAGACTTTTTAGTGGTCAAACATCTGATCAACCTCAGTGAATGTTCTACGTATGTTTGAAAGTATGAATATTCCTTTGCTTTTGGATAGAATGTTCTGTGAATATGTGTGCTGGCTTTCATTGACCTAAAATGTAACTCAGGGCCAATGTTCGCTTATTGATTTCTATCTGAATGATCCGTCTGTATCATACAGATAATGGAATTCCAGAAAATGGAATTGTAATCATATTGCAGTCTTTTCTACACAGATATTTATTTTATGCATTTAGAACCTTTTCTCTTATAGCTTCTTGATGAATTACTTTATTAATGTAGTGCCCAACTTTGTCTTATTTTACAGGTTTTACATAAATTGTGTCTTATTAGATATAACTTTAACTACCTTTGCTCTTTTTGGTCAACACTTTCATAGAAAACATTTTTCTACCTTTTTAAATTTCAAGCTAGGTATATCCTTAAAGTAAAAGTGAGTTACTTATAGGCAACATGTAGCTGAATTTATAAAATTTCTTATGCCACTCTATATAATTTAATTGACCAGCTAAGTCCATTTGTATTCAGGATAATTATTAATTGGTAAAGTATTCATTATACTCATTATGTTAATTATTTCCTTTTTTAGTTCTTTTATTTATCTGCTATAAACCTTTACTTTGTGGCTACAGTCAAACTTACTAAACCATCTTGTCTTGATAACAGATTATTATAGCCTGGTAACAAATTATCTTTTCTAACCAAAAACACTTTCCATTTTTATTCTCATTCCTTTGTAGTTTTGTTTGTGATATCACAATTTACATCTTTTATATTATGTATCCCCTAATAAATCATTGTTGCTATTATTTTAATACTTATGTCTTTTAACCTTCATAGTAAAGATATGTTATTTATGCACCACCATTATAGTTTTTGAGGATTTTGATCTTGGTTGTGTACTTACTTTTAGCAGTGAGTTTTATACTTTCATGTTTGTGTGCTACTAATCAGCATTTTGTTTTCCAGCTTGAAGGGCTCCTACTCCTCACCTTCACATTTCATAAGTCAAGTTTAGTGGTGATAATCTCCTTTAGTTTTTGTTTGTCTGGAAAGTCTTTATCCTTTCTTCATTTCTGAAAGACAAGTTGGTGTAATGTAGTCCTTTTAGATGTTTAGTCTTTCTACTTTACTCTGTATTATATATAGCCTTCTTCTTTTGGAGGGAATTCTGCATGCATTTGTGTGGTATCTACAGTATCCATTTATTCATTTATTAAAACTAAGTCCCTATGTGGTAGGTTCCACACTCGTCTTTTCTGATTCTAATTTCCCTGACAGCTTTATATCTTGACAACCAATTTTGTTCTTGGCATTTTACTAATGTTCCATGATGCAAGCCAGACATGGTGGTGCACACCTGTAATCCCAGCACTATGAGAGGCTGAGACAGAAGGATCATTGTAAGTTTAAGGCCAGTCAGGGTTACATAGTGAATTTAAGGCCAGACTGAACTACATAGCAAGAACTCGTCCCAAAAAACCAAACTAAACAAACATAATGCTTTAAGAGTAGATCATGAAATGCACATAGTTTATATCTCATCAATTTTATAATTTACAATTCAAAGATTCTTTTGTCTGTTTAGTTTTATGAGGGTTTAAACAATATATTGAGTAGTTAAGTTAGGTTTTTATGTCGTTTTTGGCTATATTGTCTTTTAGTGCACCAGAGATGTGAAATTCTGAAATTCCCATGTGGCAGGGTGAGGTAGTCTTATGTTTAGAAGGGGACCTGGAATCATGTGTTTGTGTTGCTTAGTTCACCCCTTCCATCATCACCTGTGGGCAGGTGCTCACTGTGTGTCTCCTGGTTCGCTCTCTACTCATGCTGTTGTAGTCAGGGGTTTCAAGGATTTAATACAGGACACATGCTTTATAGGATTATTTTATATTTATCAAAAGAGTCAAATGAAAAGGAGTGCAGGAAATCTGTCCACACACTAAACACCAAAAACTCCAGTTGAGGGACTGGATCCAAAGGCAATGTCCTTGCTGATTCCAACTGGAGGCATAGAGCCCATGACAATGCCTCATGCAAGTCTGTATCAAGGATCTGCACCACACTTTTATGCCAGTTATAACTATCTCCTGCACTCTGAAAAATGTAAAGCTTTGCATGTCTAGGTTTTGGCTTTCCTCTGATTTAGTGACACTATATTCATCTGTCATGTCAACATCCTAATAAAATCAAGGAAAAATATAATTGTGTAGATTACTTATTTTTATAAGACCAGAAACAAAGCTCTTTTGACTTTCTCTCAATATGAAGTTGAAACCATGATTTATTTGATATTTATTTTCTATATTTTCTTGAGCCTTGCTTGTTAAAGTTTTGTTTACCAGTGCTGATTTATTATTAGTATCTGAGAAAACTATCTTGGATTCTTATTTCTAAAATCATTTGAACATAAAACTATAGAAAATTCATAGTTTTGTGATAAATGACTGGTGAAGCCTATTCCAACTGCTATGTTTGATTAAATTTCATATTTTTAAATTTTAAATTGTATTTTAGGGTCAGGGATGCTGGTCAGCAGCACAACACCTGCCTGGTAAGTGCAACCTCCTGAGTTCAATTTCCAGTACCCCCCCAAAACATTTGTATTTTAAGTCGATATGTTAGTTTCTCCCTGATAATTATTTCTCTTATAACATGAGATATTATTCGATAATTATTTCCATGAAAACAATAAGGGCTATATTTGATGACAGAATTATTCCTAGTATGACCAAAATTCCTAGTGGTAGGAAATATGAAGTTCCAGTCAAACTTCAAATATCACCTTGTGCCTATTGTTCAAAACATAGGTTACTGATTTTCACATCTTAAACTAGTTATGTAATTCGGAAACCTACACTTCCAGTTTCCTTGGGCAGGAGAAATGGATGGCTGAAAGAGAAAGGGGGAGAAAGAAAAGAGGGATAGAGAGAGTGAATAAATGAATGGTACCATCCATGTCTACTGAAAGTGGATCTTCTTTACTTGCCCACAGATTCAAATATCAATTTCTTCTAGAAATGCTCTTACAGTCATACAAGGAAGCAATGTTTTCCAAGGATCTGGATAGCCCCCAACACGGTCACAAGTGCACCTGACACTTAACTCTCCAAAACTCATGAAGAATAATTTAATCATAGGCCAGAATTTTGAATATTATCTGATGGTGATGATACACATTTAAAAATTTTAAACTAGAAAGAGAATACTGACTAAATTAAAGTGCTAAGATAATTTACCTGACATATGAACAATGTCTTGATTGGAAAACCGTAGCAGTGGAAACTGGTAGAAGATTTAACAGGTTATTCTGTGGTTCAGAAAAGTTAAAAATTATGAGTAACACTAATGTGGAAATTGAGAGATGCGGGCAAATTTAATGTATGATTTTAACATACTGGCTCCTTTTAACTTGTCTCTTTCTAACTTGAGTACTGGTTTTCAATTATTTTCATTTATAAGTTCTTTTAATATCTTAAAATGTATAAACTCTGCTTTTGTAGATTTTCTTTTGACTTTTGCTATTTGACATTGGATTTAATTAGTAGCATTTTTGATATTGTTGTCAAATCAACATTCTTTCCTTGGTGTTAACATTTACTGCTCACTAATTGTACCACTACCCATGTAATCTGTGGTATATTTAATACATATCAATGTGCTCAAAAGGAAAGTAGCATAATTATACGCTACATAATTACTTTGTATCCAAGAGAAATCTAAACAATAAATTCAAATACTATAGTACTGTGCTGTTATCTTGGAATTTCAATGTAAGGTAAACAAAAAATGCAAAAACAAAAGCAAGAGAACTACTTTTTTCACCCAAGACTTTTGATGTATGTGGAATCATTCCTGAAATTTCTGGCTTTTATTTTTATAAGAAGAAGAATGAAAAATAATTGTGGAGGCCTAATTTTACTCAATTATGTACAATATAGACATAGTCTATTTGATTTTGAAATATGTGTATTTCTAACTGAGTTTATCTCTTTTCTACACCTTTCTAAAGGCATTAAGAAACACTGAATAGACTGAAATATGCAGTTTTTATCAGCAGGTCCCCGGTTTGCCTCTGTTAATGATAAGTGATTTACTTTCCAAGTAATTGCATGTGACAGTTATAAGAAATGTTCTCGACCTAAGACTCACAGTATTCAAATCTTCAGTATCTATTTTTTGGGTTTTTGTTTGGGGTCAGGTACTGGAAATCAAACTCAGGATCTTGCACTTTCCAGGAAGGTACTGCATCACTGAGCTATATCCCCAGCCCCATCTGTTTTCTTACAGTTTCTGAGCAAAGGGTACATATTTTATTTTTTTAAAAACAAAATTATATTTTCACTGCTTATTTTGTTACTAGTTATTTTATAAGCTAAATTATGACATCGTTGATAACAGGATCCTAAACTTCTATGGTTTAAAGAATCAGCAGTTTTTACTTTCTCTCTCCAAAACCAGTCTAGGATGGCTGATTGGAGGCTGGTTCAGTCAGTCATCTCAAAACCTGGCTTCCCATCGTTCATCTCTGTCCTCAGTGTGCATGCTTGTGATGGCTTTTTTAGGGTAAAACACTAAAAATTGTTAGCAGTTGAATTCTAGTTTGTTCTAGTGAAATTTCTAATCACATACCTGAAGTTTTCATCATGATGAAATTAAATTTAAGAAGAAATAAAGTGTCAGTAAAACTTGTAAAAGAAAAAATAAACATAATTGTATAAAGGTATACATTCCTCTAAATAAATTAAAATCTATAGACAAAAATTCATGATCTGATTAAACAAGTACAACATACTGAATATATTTCTTTTTTGTTGCTTTTTTTTTTGGTACTGGGAAACAAACTCAGGACCTTGCACTTGCCGATTGCTGTGCCACTGAGCTATATCCTCGGCCTCCATATTTCATTCATAGAGTCATAGAGTATCATATTTCTCAGTTGATACTCTAATATTGATTGTAATCATTTGGAAGCTGGATAGAATAGTGCACTTCCATGTCATTTGCATGCGTAATGACAACTAGTTATTTTTCTTAGTCATCATAATATAGAGTGACTAATACTTATTCCCAAGATTTGTTGAACATGACATATTTTACTAGGCAATTTGAGGCCCACAAGGCTATGTAAAATGCGCAGTATGTTGTCGAAAGCATGGTGAGTGGAAGGACAGATAATAATTAAAGAAATTCCTAGTTCTATATGTTAAACAGGTCATTACATATACTTCATATGCTGTATTTGACAAAATAATTTTTCAAAACAGAGGAAAAGTTTAAACTTTCCTTAAGGATCCAAGACTTCATAAAGCATATCAGTTAATTAAACATTGAATAACAGGGGCAATTTAACAATTAGAAAGAATGAGTACTTGCATTTAGAAAGAAAAACCTTATTCTGGAATTAGAAAATAATCTGCTCAAATAATATTTTGAGGGAGGGGCAAGGGAGCAAGAACAGTTAAGAAATTGTAAAAGACTGGAAATACAAATCATGCAATAGTAAAGGTATTATTTTTAGGAAATAGGAAACTATTTTCATGCTTGTGACACAACTGGCATTAGGACAAACATCTTCAGAAGTAGGATGAAGAACAAATATTAGTGTCATACACAGTAGGCTGATAAGACTTCCTCAGAATAAGTAAGGAAAGTGAAAATAAAGTAAGACTGCAAATATGCCTAGGTTTTGAGCCCCAGTAGGAGCTATATGACAAACTGGAGATAAATAGAGCAAAAGCTGCTTGAGGGTGGAGACGCTTACTTGGCCTTGTGATCCTCATGGACCATCTTTGCACAGATGTTCAGCCTGCAATTAAGGACTCAGCATACAGCTCTTTAGAAAGTGTTGGAATGGAGGATAGAAGAAAGGGAAATGAAGTTGTGAATGTAAATGAGTTCACCCTGGCCAGAATGTAAAGCTATCATTGTTTAACAATTAGTACTTCGCTATGTGGTGGTACGTGGGGTAAAAGGGAAGGTAGAGGTTGGAAAAGTAGGTATCTTCCCTGCCCTAGAGAAACTTCCAGCATTGTTAGGTCAGCAGTAGTAGGCAAAGAATGACACCAATTTTCAGAAATATAAACTATTATACGGTCCATCAAATAAATTCCTAGGGTTTGTATTAGCCTTAAATATTGAGGTTGACCAGGACACTTGAAGAAGGCTTTCTTGAAAAGTAACTTGTACAGTGGGAATTGTTGGATGAAACGGATTAACCGAGCAAGGAAGGGTTACCAACAACACATGAAGATTCGTGCTTTTTCCTCAGTTATTAATTCTATAAATATTCATGTATTTAGTTATTTTTAACAGAGTGAAATGTTTTCCCCAAGTTGAACATCACCAAAAGATTTATGCTATGAAGAAACCGCTCAACCTTGTGGCTCTGTAGGGAATTGTATAGGAGCTTGGGCAATAAAGAGTTTAACCAAATAACTTAAAAGGAAAATCTGTGGAAATGGCATACTCAAGGAGACTTAAGAAATATTCAGGATGTAACCTTGGGATTCTAAAAGACAATGAAGGCATATACAGTTATGTACATGAGCTGGACTGCACGCGTACTCTGGAAAGAGCTGGATCCCTGAGATTTCTAGCCTTTAGTTTCCGCACAAGAAAGAAAGGAAAGCTAAAGTAGAGTAGCAAAATGCCAAACTGAGTGACAGATGTGCATACCAACACACACATGCACCCACATGCACACATGGGCACATAGATAATCTCAGTACAGACTGGAAGGCTTAGTCCTAAGTATTTAAAGAAACCTCTGCCCAGTCACTAAGCTGACTAAATACAGATCACACAGGCATAAACAAATTGGTTCATGAAAATTACCAAATGTCAGGAAGAATATTTTTGTCATTACTTTGTGTTTTTTCCATGCACTGCATTATCCCAATTATGTCCCACTTCCCTTTTTATGCATTATTTTGATCTTTATTTCATGTTGGAGCATTTCCTCAGATGTCTTATAATCCATGGGTGTCTCTCTATACTTAAGATCAAGCCACTGAAAAGCTGACTGGAAGTTCTGATACCCTTTTTATGGTGAGGTCTACACCTGTGAAGAAAGTTTGCCAATGATTGGAAGGAGAGTTTCAGGCATCCAGAGAGGTTACAAGACCAGACAACCAAGGAACCTTTTCCTAAGGCCACAAGAGAGATTCTGAGAAAAGGTATTCTAGAATGGTAAATGTAAAAGAGAATAAAACAGCTGTGGAGAGGTCAGTAGATTTGACAAAGAACAGCCTGCAGATCGCTACTTAAAAAAAAGGTATTTCCACAGAACTGCAGGTTATTCACAGAAGGTCAGACAGCAGTAAAGGTGCCTGGAGGTGAAGGCTGTTTCTCAGATGATCTATGAAAAAGAGTGAGAGAGAGAGAGTGAGGGTGAATTATAATCTGAAGGGGAGCCAGTTCAGATGTTTGGTTTAGATGGTCTCTGTTAAAATGAGACAAATGAATCAAGGCAGTAGTCATGTTTAATTTTTCATTTACCAAAGTTCCTTCAAGAGATGTGCACAAAATCAACTTAGAGATTTTAATTTCATCTCTCATGGCTCTTCTAGTCTTGTGATTGATGTGCTGATCTATGGAGTTGGGTAGAGACAGATGGTACAAAGAAGAAGGAATATCCAGCAATAATTTAAAACACTACTCTCTGATAAATGGTAACTGTAGTTTAAGAAGGACCAGAGCTATCTTTACTTAGGGGAGAGCTTACCTAGAATAATGTTATAAAATGTTAGGAGCGTGTAACTGAATGTGGTACAGAAAACCTCCCCGTTCCTCACCTCTCTCCCTCTTTCCTTTCGCTTATACTAAGGAATTAATAAATGTGCTGAACTGGGTGGAAAATTGTCTGTCTATCTATCTACCTATCTGTCTATTTATCAAGAAAGGGAGAGAGGCAGGGAGTCAGGAATGGAGATGTTTTTATTTTTTAAAATTTATAACCAACTGATGATTGACAGAATAGTAGCAGAAAAGTAAAAAAAGACAAATAGAAAAGAATTCTATAATATATCTGATAGAGATATCATAAAATGTCATTCTAATACTGCACTGTTACTTTTTTGTCATTGCATGAGACTGGAATGCCTGTTTAAAACAGGATCAGAATAAAAATGGTAAATTGTAAACATTTCTCTGAGGCAATGCGAAGTTAGTGTCACTACTTTTTCTTTGGTGAATGGTGAGAAGGTCAGGCAACTGGGGGCTAATTTGTGGTTTCCTAAGAGCACTTAGGAAAGAGTGGGACATGGAAAATTGAACATGCCTGTTACTCTACTTAATGGTTGACGTGGAGGCATAGTAGTGACCCAGTTTAATGTGTCATCAAGAATTTCTTTGGTATTCAGTCAGCATCGTGCAGATGTTTTTGTTATTGATTTTATCAAACAAGACCTGAAAGTTACAAATTCTTGTGTAATTGTTGACTGTGTCAACTTGAGAAGTTTATAACCCTAACTAAATAGGCTCAGCAGTTCGGTACCTGAGGGTGTAGAGGACCCACCCTAGGGCAGCTGATCACCTGGATGATATAAAGAGAAAATGAGGAAGGATGGACTTGATTCTGTTCTTTAGAGGAGCTCCAGTCTTCACCTTCAGCTTAGATGTCATCTTCTGGTTTATCACACAGACTCGTCAGCTTCCACCTCATATCCTTTGCTCTTCTGGTGTAGAATCTTCAGGCTCCCATCACAGAACCTTTGGCCTCTGGATACGGACGTGCATGGGATACTGTAGTGAGCTCC
This sequence comes from Chinchilla lanigera, assembly GCF_000276665.1. Taxonomy (NCBI): domain Eukaryota; kingdom Metazoa; phylum Chordata; class Mammalia; order Rodentia; family Chinchillidae; genus Chinchilla; species Chinchilla lanigera. The sequence continues at coordinate 13,677,485 of NW_004955413.1, forward strand.
AGACCTTGGACTGAAACATTCAGTCTCCAGCATGGTGCATGTTTCCTCATCCAACTCTGTGACTGACCACCAAAAGCCAATCTTCTAATTTCTCATACATTTGCATACCTTGTGTTACATCTGTTTCTCTAATAAAACACTAACTGATATACTTTGTTTTCTCACAAATGGTGTACTGCAGCATTTGGCCTACAGGAGTTTCTCTGAAGAAGCTTATTTGGTGTTGGATGAATGAATGACAAAAGGAAATATTCCTCAATAAACTCTCCCAAATGAAAATTATATAATTTAATACAATTTGAAACCTTAAATAATGTTAATAGTCCAACTTCTCATAATGCCTGGGGTCCACCTTATTGAATTCACTCTTTAATACACAGAAAATGTGTTAAATTTTCTAAAAATTGAAGTAAAAGTTATTCTGAGTGATTCCATGGCACCTGAATGATTATCAGAGTTCTTGAGAAAAACCTTCAATAGGATTGTTTTCTGTATTTTAAAGGCTCTTATTCCATTCAGTTATGTAAAATAGTTACTTGTTTTCCCAACAATTCCACATGAAACAACACAGGAACAGGAAAATATCTGATTACTTTTGACACCTTCTGTAGCACTGTACTTCGTTCAGAATATTTATCCACTGACCTAGTCCATTCATCTTGTCTTGCTTCAGCTGTGGATGCTTTACTACACCCTAGCTTTTGTGCCAAGTTCTTGTTAGATAGACTGCAGTGTAATGATAGAGACCCTTTGTCTGGAAGTTTATATCCAGTTTAATTTTAAGACCTTCTCAACATAAAACACAACACAGTATTTTCTTTTAAAATTGTCTCCAGCACTCCACTGTAAGATGTTTGCAGCAACTATCCTTAGCAGCAACTATCCTTAGAACATCTGAGATGGTTTGGATACCGGGGGTTACCCACAGATCTAGGGTTGACATTGGCCTCTACATGATATTTCTGGTCCATTTTTTCCTTTTGCAAAGAGACCGCAACTAGGCAGTTATGTTGGTGTGGCTGTCCCTGGTAGTTTTGCTGATGCAGTTCTTCATTTTGCTAGACAGTCTAAAATACCCAATTCCCTTTCAAATGTCCCTAATGGATTGAATTTCCTGAGTCTGGAAGCTACTCAGCTAAAGTTTGAATGTGGGGTAATTTTGACAGTGAAATGGGAATTGATGGCTTGGATATGTTTGAAGAACTACATTTTAAACAGTTGGTGATGAATTATGGTTGTATTTCAAATTCTCTGTTCAATTTTGTGGTGCTCAAATGCCTTAAGGGAAAAAGACTTTAAAACCATAACAAAATTTTAACATATTAAAGTTATTGCTAATATAACTTTATTTCTTTCTTATAGTATCAGTATACAGAAGGGGACTGCAAACCTGAGTCTAGGTGTTGGTTTCACTGGAGATCTATTCATTTAATTGATAGGAATAAATGCTTTAATAATATTCAAATCCAGAGAGTATGTCAGGAGAGATTCACATAACATTTTAGAGCACTTGAAAGATTTTTGGAAAATATCGGGAAGCATTTCATGTGGCCCCATGATGTGATATCAAAACAGATATGCATTTTAAAAATTATGGTCATTTCCTTTTCTTTATAGCCTATTTTGGATTGCAAAATAATTTTTATTTATCCAGTATACATATTGGAGTATTTTCATCCGAAGTTTTCTACTTTATTTCTCCCTTAGTAGAAATGCATCACTTTGTTTTCCTTGTCTTTTGGCTTCTTTTATCTCTGCCTGTGGACTCAGAGCGCCGGAGTTGACTTTTCTCTCTCTCCTGTGGGGACAGCACAGTCAATAACTTTAATGAGAACATTTGATGCATAAATATTACAAATCTGGGATCTCAGTGATGAGATGGTGGAAAGAGAAATAAATAGCGTAACTGAAGCAAGTGGGATGTTAATGGTGCTGCAGGAGTTGTTGTCCTGTGAACAGCCAGCATTGGAACTTTAGTTTTCCTGACAGGAATGGGAGCTTTTCAAGGACAGAGACTGTCCTGTGAAACATAAAGCAAGGAAAATAAAGTCACTATTTGATAAATACTCTTTGGTTGGAAAGTCAGTTCCTTGCCTATGAAGATAAAATGTAAGTCTGTAAGAGAGACTTACAAAGGAAACAACCACCAGGAATCTAAAATAGCTATGAAATAGGAATTAGCATGAGATTTTCACATTTATCTTGACTGGCTTTTAAAACAATATGTAGACTGAAAGAGAAAATAGAGCATCCAACTGTGTTGGAACAAATTTGACTCACATTTCTCCTTTACCGAAGTACAAAATATATCAACCAACATAGGGAGAATTTCTTGGAAGCGAGCCTTCTTCTACTGCATTATGTGTAATGTATTTGCACCTGTTTTTTCCTGCAATTTTACCAACAAGGGGTCTAGGGAAGCGTTCCGCACATTTGGCCTATGGCCAAACCAATAAACAAAAATGTCATTAATCACAGTCACTTGTCAATTCTCCATTCAAGAAGTTGTCTCTTTTCATTGTTGCCGCTAAAGCACAGGAAAGTTGATAAATTTTGTTTTGAATAACCAAGACTAAGATTTTAAAGATGAACATTTCTTTCAGAGGGATTTAACTGGGGCATTTAAAGGTAGATTACAGCTGCAAATGAGTATATCGGTGAGAGCAAAACCATGCACACACACGTGGCTGACTATCCGAGAAATGGTACTAAATGGAACGTGTATTTTAACTCGGTGCTATTTCTGCAGGACATTTTTTCTCCTTGGTTACAAACTCAGTTATAGTGTAGGATAACTATGGTGGTTGCAAACTCAGTTATGGTATAGGGTAGCCATGGACCTACTCTTCCCTTTCACTTAACAAGCACACCAAACAGTAGAGATGGATCACAGTCTAAGAGCAGAAGGTTCCTAAGATCTTCTGGGTTCCTACCCCAAAGGTTAAGTCATCAGCTCCTTCTCTCCTCAAAGAGAATAGTCAAATTAGCATATATCCCAGTCTCTACATTCAGTTTACAAAAGCATTCAGTAGATCAAGCATGGCTTTCTACTAATCTGGTAGAAATTGTGTGATTTAAGAAGATGGTGATGGAAAATATTCAAGTATATAAGTTTCACTGTATAAGATTTAAATAATCATGTGGGACTATGAGGTATAGTCCATTAGAGATGGAAGAGAAGTAAAAATTGGAGATGGACATGGATGTATTGTCTGCAAGGAGTGTGGTGAAGTGGCTGAGAAGATGGAGTATAAAATGAAGCCATTCTGAATCAGAAGACTTGTAGAAACTTTGTCATCTTGGCCAAGTTAATAAATGTGTTTTGAATCTGTTAAATGATCCTAGCAACACACACATGCACACCCATGCATACACACACATGCACACACAATGCTCTTTTAGCGTACAACATATGTGCAGTAGCAAGTGTCTAGTAATGATGTATTCACAAATATTAACACATACACAAAGTCTCTATAAGTGTACAAACTACCAGACTGGGTTTAAAATTTCATTATGTTCTTTTGTTGCCTCTCTAGGATCAGATTTTTTTATAGCAATAAAATGATGAAAATGGCAAAACACAATTTAGGAACTTATATAAGGAATAAGTTAATGATTTATGTAGTGGGACATAGGAGAGTACTTAGCGCATAGATTTTCCTCAATCAATACCAGTTGAATTTGAATTTGAAATTGCAAGTGGAAGTGTCTTTATCTTTGCAACCACCATGGCTACCCTATACCAGAACAATCTGCTGGGCATTTTGGGGAACTTTTTCAGCCAACGTGATGAAAAATTGTTGATGGATTGCATTGTCCTAGTGACATCTAATTGGATTTCCGTGCTTAAACAATGTTAAATACACAGTTCATCACACTTGCCCTTCTTCCTTGTCAGTTGGGATCCAGAAGTCCTGGGAAAATCTTGACAATATAGGAGCCGAGGACAGAAGGATCTCCAACACACTGCAGGGCATAAGCCCTTCATTTCGGGTGAGCCAGATACAGTCCGGGAAGCTTACATAACTTGCACGGTGGCTCAGTTCTGCACTGCGCCGTGTACTGGGAACCAGTTTCCTTACAAATCTAGAACTGTTTTCACGACTTTTTGTGTGGCAATCACGTGCACAGCATTTTCATGGCCAGATTCACTAATTAGGCAGAGGAGGGAGACCTGCGTTATGAGGCCTCAGCAGGGAGAAGTTCAGGAAGTGTAGATATGTTCTTATTTTAACCTCTGATTAATACAATAATAAAATTCCATATATTTTACTCTTTATATAATAAGTGGGTGGAAAAGATACAATACGCCAATTTTAACTTTCAAATATCTTTTAATGTGAAATTTTTCAAAAGAAAATAGATCTTTTTACCCCCGTATTTCCCAAAACACTGCTAGGTGTTTGTAGGCCTGCCAAAACCACCTTTACAAAATGATTTATTTGGAACATAGTTCATTTATCTTTCAAAAATAGAAAGTGAAATTACTACCGGGGCTTGGACTTGGATATATTTCCAGGAAAATTACGTTCTCTAATCCTGATCATTAAGCCGTCCTTAATGGCTCTTGGCTTGATTTCTATGGTGCTATCGTGTTTTTTCAACATTTAACTGAGCAGCTAAACTCTGCTGCTACCGGAGGTGCAGTGAACACACGAGTGGAGTACCAAGAATAATTTTTATATTAAACTTATTTTTAATGAAGTGCATACTCATGACAATTTATACCCAAGAAACTACAATGTACTACATTTTCATGGTATTTTTCTTAAAGAGAAATGTTTCCTTTGAGCTCATTTCACTCTCTATCGTCTGCTTCTCTTTTGGTGCCAGGATATTGATGTATATTAACTAGTAAGGTAAACGGCAATATAAATATTTGAGATATTCTCAAAGGCAGAAGCTTGTTCTTCTTTTTCTTTTTCTTTTCAGATGTAAAGATGACAATCAGTTCTTGGGGGAAACTGGCTATTAACTACCTGCTGAGTTTATTTGCACATGCCTTTCTCTTTATATTCAGGCATCTAAAATTAATTTGTTGCTAGATTACTTTTTTGTATATATTATTACATTGAATAATATTAGATTTTTGAGGGGAAAAAAGAGGGCAATTCTAAAGCGTTATTTTAGGTCATTCAGTCTCTAATCTTTTCTAGGGCTCTTTTGCATGTAAAGTGTCTATTTATTAAGTTATGGAAATTGGAATCCATCTCCTGGTTTCTAAAAACAGTTATTATTTTTGTCTGTGTACCAAAGGTGTTTATGCCTTCTCCTCTTTCTATTTTAATCCCTTTTCCTATTATTGTATTAAATGTTCTGCTCCTTGAGTGAAAATGCCTGTTTTTCAGTTCTTGCTTTTATTTTTGTATTTTTTATTTTCTTGGAGGCTTATGTTTTAGTTAAGTCTCCTTTGATTTGTGCTTCCTAAATTAAAAGATTGTTTCAGCTTACCTCTTGCAATGGGCTGTATTACTAAAGATAATGTATAGCACATATATATAATATTATATCATAATATCTTCATTTTCAATGTTTCAAATATCCATCTTTGTGCAATTTTATATTGTAAAGTACTTTTTAGGAGATTCTGAGTATTGATAAATGCACTGAATGCCAATAGGTCTTTTTTCCATCTGCCCATTCTTATATTTGGCTGCATTTTAAAAGCCAGGATCTTTAATGTTTGACATCTAAGAATATGAGCAAAATGGAGCCATTATTTTTTTCTTTCTGGTTTGATAACATTTCTTCTGGTAGAATTAAGGAAGAAATGTGATTGTAAAAGCTGCCCTTTGATTTTGTTATATCTTGCTGTTACCCTGATATAAGCACTTACTCCTTCAATGATAACTGCTGAAACAAATTTCTAGTAATTACTCTTCTTATCCATTTCAAATTCTGTTTATTCTACTTACTACTATTAAATTAATTATCTGACATTATTTTAGACAAGCTGTTCCTCTGGTTCAGTCTTCATTGACTCGACATTGCTGGGGAAAAAAATGTTCAAAATACTTAAATTGGCATTCAAAAGCTTGGAAAATGAAGCTCCAGCCCAGTGTTCCAATATCATCCTTCTATATAGAGAAGTGTGAAAAGTGCTGGCTCTTTACACTACTGTCTTATGAACTTGGGCCAATTATTTCCCTCTCTAAGCCTCAGTCTCCTCAGAGCTAAACAGGAGAGTAACGGCAGTAATCTCATACACTTATTTAATTGTATTAAATGTAATAATACATGCAAAGTTTCTGGAAGAGAATAGACTAAACGTGCTCAATAGAATTTAGTCTTAAAACATTTTTTATTATTTACTTGGCTCATGACCTCTTCCCCATATTATACACCTCCATTCCAAATTACCCACATGAATAAAAACATTTCTGCTGCATACTCGTGATAACTCATTCTTCTAATAAACTTGGTGTGTTATAAATCTGTGTGAATTATCTGATTATTAATACCATATTTTATTAAATTGCTAGTATAACAATCAGATATGATTATTTTAAATCATCAATGGATGTTGAGCAGCTATTATATTTAAGGTGCTAGAATAGATATATGTTTCAGGTTCAGCCCATTCTATGTATAATCTATTCCTGTGGTCAAGCCTTTCTTGCTTATAGAAAAAAAAAAACACCTAATAGGTACTATCAAGGCTTAAATGACTGACTAATGTTTGTGATTCATGATAATCATTACAAAATTGGAAAAGAAAAGCTGCAAAAGAATTATTACGTAGCCAAAACACCTTGCTTTTATTTTCATTCTTCTGATTATCCTTCTGTGTGTAACTATCTTGACAACAATATCTAGAGAACAATAATTACATATAATTGAAGTTTTGCTTAAAAGTATGTATGTTTCCTTACCTATCTTTGGGTAAAAGAATGAAAAGAATATACAGCAAATAGAAAATTATAATTATCTCAGTGTAATGACGTGAGAAGAGTGTCAAGAAAATAAAAATGCTTACTTCTAATTTTATATAATTCTGACAAAAAGGGATGGATTAGGTTTGAATTAAAAATTATGTAAAACTTATACAATTCTTTAGAAATAAAAATTATGTGTATATGTGGTTATGGAAATATTAGGTCTCTGAATAGTAATAAAATCAGAGTTTTAGAAACAATAGTTAAGACTTCTCATTTTAGTAAGTGCATAAAAAGCTTGGAAATGATTATTCCTACATTCATACTAAAAAAAATCAAAACAATCTAATATTTAATGCTTTTTCTTAGATCCAGGAGAGAATTTCAGTCATAGGACAAACTACTTTTCTAAAACCTAGAGACAGACACATACAAAGAATTAATGTTTGTGATAATCCATTTTTTATGGCTGTTACAAAATAAATGAGATCAGATAACATCACAGAGGAAAGAAGTTCATTTAGCTCACAGTTCTAAAGGTTTAAGACTCTGCTAAAATATCTACTTCAGAAAATGGCAAGAACCATTGGTTAGTGTGTACTAAGTGAGGGGAGAATTTTGAGGGGGATCAGTAACAGTGCAATTTTACACCAATATATTTTTCAAAACTTAAACATTTACTGTATATTTAAAACATATGTACTATTACTGTATTTTTTGCTATTTCTTCATCTAGAAATATCATGTTAAAATTGCAGAAACCAAGACAATCTCTAAAAAAAACCTAAAGTACTTTACCTATGGAGGAAAAGTACAACTACATAGGATTTCTCTTCAGGGACCATGTAATAAATAAGATATAGCAGTGAAGTGGGTATGTTGAAAACAAGGGAAAAAAAGAAACGTGCTAAACTAGAATCTGTACCAATAAAAATATCTTTTAAAACAAGAGACAAAGCCATTAAGATAATTATGCTTATAAAACCAACAAACCCTTAAAAAATCAATTGCTGGCAAGGATGTGGATAAATTAGAGCCCTGGCACAGCATTTCACAGGATTGTAATCTGGTACAAATATAAAAAATTCACTAGAGAATATATATGGATGACATACACAATAGCACCAATCATCAAGAAAATTAAAATTTAACAATAAATTATCACAAAATATGTATATTAACTGAGACAAAATAGGTGCAATATTAACACTGTCAATGATACACAGAAACTAGATTATTGATACATATTACTGGTGACTACTTAAAAAACGCCAGTCTGTTTTTTTTTAATAATAATGAAAGCAAATATGCAATTGCTCTAAATGTTGACAGTTGACCCTTAACATATATCACCAAGAAAGTAGGTCTATGTTCAGACAAAAACCAATAAATGAATATTCATAGAAGCTTTACTAATAATGGTCCCAAGGCAGAAACACTGTAGATGGACATTAAAAGGTGTATAGTTGAATGAGCTGAAATACATCCATGTCAAGGAACCTCATTCATCAATAAAAGTAATCTATGAATACACACACTCAACAACACGATGTGTCTCTAGTGAATTATGCTGAATTATTCTGAGTGAAATAAAAGCCAATGTCAAAAGTTATAAACTGTGACATATATATATATATATATATATATATATATATATATATATATATCCCAGATCTTCATAAGTAAATGATAGGTCAGTGGCGGTCAAAGTTTAACGTGGGTGAAAGATGGAAGAAGGAGACTGGATGTGGTTAAAAAGGGACAAAAGGGACAATAGGAAGAACTGTTGTGGGTGTGAAACTGTTCAGTATCATGGTAGATATAGGAAGTTGGATGTAGAATACAAATTTATATAGAAGTAAATATACACACACTCAGGAATGCATGTAAAATTGAGCAAATGTGAATGTCAAGTAGTTTTATCAAGTCAAGGTAGAGTCAGGTGTGTTGGCACACGCCTTCAATTCCAGCACTCAGGAGGCTGATGCAGGAGAATCCTTGTGAGTTCAAGACCAGCCTAGGCTACAAAGTGAGCTCAAGGCCAGCCTGAACTGCATAGGGAGACCCTGTCTGAAGAAGACAAAAAATAAAAAATAAAAAATAAAAAAAAAAACAAAGTCAAGGAAGCTGTAAATTTTTTCACATACCTTTTCCAATTTCCTCACCATATCAACTACCATGACAAGGAGTACTGTGTTTATCTTACAGGTGACAAAACAGAACCAAGGTTGCCTGTTTCAAAAATCCTGAGATCATTTCTGCTACTCTAATATATTTGCGATATGTATTTTTTAATGAAAAAAAGGTAGCTGTTTTTGATCCTCCTTTGTTCTGAATTGTCTATATTTTTCAAATGATAAATCATACCCCAGAAAAATTATCCCATAAATTTTGCTCTGTGTAACTGAAACTCTTACAATTTTAGAAATTTCAAAGATTTCTATTAAAGCCTTTTTGACATTTTTAAGGGACCAGTACAAAAGAATTTCTGTATACATTTTAAAACCTGTTATAAAAATCCATCAATTTAACTACAAAAGAATTTGTGTATACATTTTAAAACCTGTTATAAAAATCCAGCAAGACTGCCCTTTTTTCTCCTACTTTAATATTTGCTAAAAAAGTCTTGAATAAGGTTGAAATTAGTTCAGTATTCTGCTTTTATCTGACAGTATAGTCATATGTTTATTAAATATTTTTCAGTTAGTGTGGTAAATTTTATAGAGTTTACATTTTCAGAACAAACCTTCTTTTGTGTTAGTGTCCATTATTCTCTTAAACTATTTTTCATTTTCATTGAGAGATACTATTGCAGTTTTTCATTTGAATGTTTTCATGCATGGCCTCATAACAAATTTAAAACATCTACTGTCTTTGTATATTTTGGAGGAATTTATAAACACATTTTTACTTCTCCCTTAAATATAACCCTTTTGAGATAGGAATGTTCTTTGTAATGAGAGATTGAAGTTTTTTGATAAATATTAGACTACTCATATGTTTCTTTCAGTTCCATTAAGCAATATTCTTAAAAAATATGTACACTTAATTTGTAATGTGGAAGTTATTAACAATACTATTTATGATATCTTCATATTAGTTTTCTGTTTTTCCTAGTATCTATAGTTATTTACCCTGTTTTTAATTCCTGTTAACAGAAATTTGGGTTTTCTTTTGATTTAACTAATATTCTTAGATGTGTACCCACTTTTAAATATTCAAATAATGTAATTCAAACGTTTTCAATTTTATATGCAGTCATTTTTTTTTTTTTGGTTTTTCTCTGGTACCGGGAACCGAACTCACGACCTTGCGCTTGCCAGGCAGGCGCTTTGCCGCTGAGCTAAATCTCCAGCCCTGCAGTCATTTTTATTGTTTTATTTTTATTACTTTTCCAATGTTTTCTTAGTTTCTATTTGCAGGTTTTTTGTATTCCTGAGATGAAAGCCTATATTTTTATTTCAAGCAATTTCTTTTACGTTAATATGCCACTTTTTCCTGTCTTTCTTGTTTATATTTGTATAAATTTTTCTTTTTGTGATCTTCAGAATGTAAGTTCATGTTTTTCTGCATTTTTACCAAGTATCTAGACAACCTGTCTTCAAATACTTCTACCTCATATTTTTATAAAGGCTAAAATTAGTTTTAATGTAGAAATTCCATGTGCTGTGATGTGTTTTATCTGTTATTTTTAATTCTGATGTTGTAGATGTATATTTTCTATTGACTCGTCTTTATTTATATATTTTAATAGTAAAATGTTAAAATAATTATAAAATTGCATACATTTACTATTTTTAGTGTTATAATTTGTTATATTTTTGTATTGTATAATGATTACCATAAATGGAATAATTAATATATTATTTATAGTTACCAATGATTTTTATATATGGTAAAGTCATCCAAATTCTCAACTTTTATCAAATGTAAGCAATGAACATAATATCCTTAACTATAGTCCCTCTGTTGCACATTAGATTTCTGCAACTAGTCACCATATAACTGAAAGCTCTACACTTGGAGCACATTGTTTATGTGACATCTTTTTGGTAACTTAGGCAATCATCATTATATACAGTATTGTCTCCCTTTCTATGGTTTTACTTACTATAGTTTCAGTTTGCCACCATCAACTGTGATCCAAAAATACTAATATTTGTATTGATCCTTCAAGGGAGATTATATTCATGTAACTTATTGGGGCATTTTTATAATTGTTCAATTATACTATTACCTGCTCTTAATGTCTTACTGCTTCTAATTAACTCATTAGTGTTTATATAAATATTATGTATAGAAAAATAGAGAGAGGAAGATTGGTACTATCTGTTGTTTCAGGCATCTGGTGAATTTCAGGGAGCATAGACCCTACAGTTAAGGGACAGCACACTACACCTTCTTTAGTACTGCTTCATCTATAACCTAAAACTTTTGGAATGTTGTTCTATTTTTTGGTTTTATTTTCCCTTTTGATTTCTTTGACACATTGTTTGTTTGGAAGTTTGTTATTTAATTTTTACACATTTTTGCATCTTTCAACATTCTTCCTATGGTTAATTTCATTATGATAAGAATAAGCAATTAATATGATTCCAATCTTCCTAAATATACTCAGGCTTGTTTTGTGGCCTAACATGTTACCTGTCTTGGCAAATGTTCTGAGTATGATTGAGAAAAGTATGTATTTTTCTGTTATTGGATAGAGTATTCTGAATGTGCTGTGTCTCCCACAAAGTAAGACTGAACTAGAAAATAATCAGCCTTAAAAGCTAGATACAAAAATTGTCAGCCCAATAAGCCTATCTTGCTTTACCTTCCATCACTATTCTCTTTCTTTATGCCTCCTCTTTAAGGCACATAAGGCAAGAATAGGCTGACAGCATCCAGCATCTTTAATATGTAGTTTTCAAGACTGATTATTTTCTAGTGAGGTCTTACTTTCAGGGATATAAGGTGTCTATTACACCCATTTTTATATAGTGCTTTTCAAATCTATTGTTTGCTTACTGATTTTTTGTTGGATTTATTTTTGAAAGTTGAAAATTGAAATATCCCAGTATTATTGTGTCATTTTCTATTTCTGCTTTCAATTATGTTAATATTTTAGTTATATATTGAAGTGCTGCAAAATTGGGTGCATATATATTTACAATTGTTATATCTTCTTGATGAATTATCCTCTGTATGAAGTATCATCTGTTGTGGTTTGGGGTTTTTTTGTAAGGGGAAGAATATAATACAGGGCATATATTTTATAAGATTATTTATAATAGTCACCCAAAGAATCATATACAAGAGAGTGCAGGAAATCAGTTCATACACTAAAGACCAAAGAATACAGCTGAGAGGTTGGATCTGATGGTAATGTCCTACATGAGTTCAGCTGAAGACCTAGAGCCCATGACAATACCTCCCATGAGCCCAGCTTGGGGTCTAGAGCCTGTGACAATGTCTCATGCAGGCCTGTTTCATGAATCTGTTCTGGGAAGACCCAAAGGTCAGTGGTGGAATCTAGAAAGTCTGTGCCAGCAAGATGAAGAATCTGTGCTAGCAGGCTGAGGAATCTACACCGGAGCCAGGAAGCGATGCTCAAAATGAGTACCAGAGCTCCCCCTAGAAGTACCACAAACATCCTCAGAAGAGTGAGGTCCCAAGCTCCTCTGATGATGATAACAACTGAGTTTCCATCAGGAAAGTCAGTGCATCAAGCTTCTCCAGAAGACTGAGCAGTGCACCATCTTCCCCTCCAGAGCCAGGAAGTGATGCTCAAGGTGAGATCCAGAGGTCCCCCAAGTGAAAATGAAGCTATTCTCAGTCCCAACAAGGTCCTGAGCTCCCTGGAGCATGAAAACAGCCAAATTAATCAGGAAAGCCAGCGTGACAAGCTCCTCCAAAAGAATCAAAATCTCTTTACATCTTCTACCAGCTCCCAACAGGCTTCTCGCAGTTCCCAACAGCCTCTCTTCCTCTTCTCTAGTTCTGCCTCTTATGCTGCTGGCAACAGTCCTCAGGTGGGCCTCCCACATCCCGCACCATGCTTAGTCAGTTCAGCTGGAGCTTCTAAGTTAACCACCAGTTGTCAATCCATCACATCATCGTACAGTGATACTCTTTGTCTCTTGTGATAGAATCTGATTTAAAACCTGATATAAAATAGCCACTCTGGCCCTCTCCATTACCATTTGCATGGTCTGTCTTTTTTCATTCCTTCATTTTCAACCCCTTCAAGGCCATGGGGAGTCATATTACTGGATTGTGGACTTTCATCCATTCAGCCAATCTATGTTTGATTGGAAAATTTCTTTGAATCTGGATTCTGCTGATCTCAGCTGTGGTGTGTGAGTAGGCCTGCACCTACACAGACCTGGAGGGAGGTCCTCAAATTAGTTTTACTTTGGATCTTGAAACAGCTTTGTAAGTTGACTCTAGTATCTCTCAGTGGAGGTCTGATAGAGCAGCACTGGCTGCCAGGATCTAACAGAGACATATGGCCCTCTACCTTTTGCACAAAGGTCAGCTCTCCTTGATCCCAAAGCAGAAGTGGAAATGGAACTGGTACTAGCTATGTCCCACCCACACTCACTTGAGTTCTTTCCCAGGGACCCATAGAGCAGTATGTTTATATATACCCCTAGAGGTAGGTCCATAGATCTAGGGTCTACGGTTGTAGTCTTGAATTAGTCTTGTCCCTTGGTTATACCAAGATTGCTGGAGTTCAAAGGATCCTAGGATGTAATTAAAATGAAATTGCAAAAATTGACAAAGTAAATTGACAAAGTAAAATATCTTCAAATAACAAGAGATAAAGTATACATTATACAAAGGCAAATTTCCATAAGGTTAGCAGTAGACTTTTCAACAGAAGTCCTAGAAGCCAAGAGGGAATGATCTGACATTTCTCAGTGATGAAAGAAAAAATATCCAGGCAAGTATACTATCCCTAGAAAAAGTAACTTTCAGAAATGAAAAAGAATCACACTAGATGAACAAAATCTGAGCGAGTTCATTAATATGACACCTGCCTTACAAGAAAGGGAGTTCTTCATAGTGAAGAAAAGAAGAGGAAATAACTGCAGGGACACATATGATGGTATAAAACCTATTTATAAAAGTAAAAGCTTGACTCTTTGTCCAAGAATTAGCAAACAAGGAAACGAGCAAGGAAACTGCTATAGATTGTCAACTTACTTCCAAAAGCCCTTATTGTTTGTAAAATTTGACTTTAGTTTTTGTTGTTCCAATATCACTTGGATGTCTTTAAAATATATTTTAAAACATTAATCCAAGTTTTTCACATTTTGAATTGTGAACATTAACCTAGCAGGACCAATTTAACAGTTTCTCAAAAGCAAAAGCCTTTCCTTGGGTTTTGGTACTGGGAAAAATTATGTATTTTCTTCATAGTGAAAATAATGGAAAATCCAATGGTTTGATTGTGTTTCTTAAAAATATATATTATATAAAAAATAGAGCAAAACGGATGAAAATTTCTAAGAGGCTCAAAGTATTACACAAAACTCAGTTTGGGTATTTGTGTTTATGTAACAAAATTCATTATCAGTTAAACTTTCCAGAACTATATCTATATTTGAGAGCTGAGTGTTAAAATTTTCTTTAAGACCATAGTAAAGTCAGTAATAAGTATTATTATTTATGAAAGACTGAATACAGAAATTTATTAACACATTCTTTAAGATTATCAGTAGGTGGATAAGAGTTTATAGACTCATTTAATTTGTTTATAACAGATATTAACATTACTATGCTGTACTTTTAATTAAAAACCATGGATTGGAGGGAAAAAAACTCCAAAATTTCTGGGGGTTTTATAATTACTAAAATAGATATTTTGAAATTAGTTTTTATATGAAATAAAGTTGATATACATCACTATGTATATAAACAAGAGAATTTTCAAATAATAAATAGACACATAACTGATGTCATGTTACAATTTTGAGAGACAAAGGGGGTAGAGGTACAAAGCAGAGAGATAGATCTGGGGAATCATTATTTTATAAGATGTTCCCTAGGTTGCCCTTAAAAATATAAATGTTTAGGCACTCCAGGTTATGAATTCCAGTGTAATAAATAACTGGAAATAATACCCTGAGAATGCTGATCAATTAACAACAGATTATAGATTTGGAATTTTTACTTCATAACTAGTTATCTCATTAACTCTTGTTACTATACACTCTTATTTTTCTTTGTTGTTTATTTTAGTGTGAATCTTTCTAGTGTCAATCTCTATTCCTTTTATGTCTGTCATTCTCAAACTAATCTCTTAAATTGTGCTTTTTTATGTAAGATGGGAGTGTACTGTATTTAAAAATGTCCACAACCCTTTTGAAATTTTTTCCAATCACAGTCCAATAGCCAACAAAGGCCTTTATATGCAAAGCAAGTGTGAGCCTTATGTTAATAAATTCATAGTTTCTGTAGGATTGTACACCTGTTCCTTTCCTCTTCTCTCAGATTTATTTTGCTCAGAAGTTGTCCCTTTTGCACTACTCATAACAGAAAAACTCAGTTAAATTTCAGGGTGAAATTTCTTTTGAAGGAGAGATAGAAGAGGGAAATAGACACACAGAGGGAGAGAGAGACAGAGGGACAAAGAAACACATTGTGTAAACAGGCATCTCTCTTATTCTTTAAATTAATAATAAATAATATTCTTTGAGAGAATATTACTGCATGGGACAAGAGGAATACTTTTATCTGGAGCTCCACAGATATTATTAGATCTGATAATAAGTGTAAAGTATAGTTTTACATAAATACACATGCTTGCTAGCAGTCGAAGTTGGCAGATGAATTATAGAATACAAAAGCTAGTCCCTAGTTGCCTGGCTGTCCTGTGTATATGAAATTATATACTATGTGAACAGAGATTCTTTAAAAGACTTTTCCTGAATAATATTTCTAACAGTATAAGGAACCAAGACCTTGAAGTAAACCTTTTCATTTCTGAAAGTGGGTTTACTACTTTAAGATTCTGTGTGGAATCCTCTGTGCATTTATACGCTGCCTCCTACTTCTTGCCCTGTGTACCTGAGTTCTAACACAGTAGAACCTGAGAAACCAGCTTATCCTCTAAAGCTCATTTCTGATGGCTGGTAGGGTACAGGTCAGTGCTGGTGTAGACTGCTGAATCTTAATACTTTGCTACCTGTGTGCTTTGTATTGGAACTCAAGTGAAATGAAATTGTTTGCAGAAATCAATCAGCATATGTTTAAACACCCAAAATAAGCTCCACACACTTGTATATTAAAGCTGTATCAAGCAAAGCCTATTAAAACTTACATGGTAATAAAACATACAGAAAAGACCATACCAATAATATCATAAATAATTGTATAAAGTCAGCTAAAGTTAGAAGATAACTACTGCCATGTATGAAATTTACACCTGATTAATGTTTAGAATATGACTACTGCTTGCATATCAATAAGTAGTGCAAAGGGTAATGCAAAATAACTTGGCCCACTGGCAGTAATTTGTAACAGTTAAAGTAGATTATTACTGCATTCATACTGATAAAATCAGTTACGGTTGTAGTGGCAGTAATTATGCAGTAGAACTGCTATTGTACATAATTTGAAATCAACAGGATTTGCTTATGTAAAGTGAGAAATTTATGTGAAATTTGAAAGCTGACATATGTGATAAAAAGATATCAAGGAAGACTAAGAAAGAGAATACTAAAAGAAGAACCCATTTGAAGAAGAAAAGTAGAAGTTTAGACTGAGACATGTTATGCTGGTAAAAAAAATCCTAGTGTAAATGGCATGGAATTATTTGGGAAAGCAACTTTGGAACTCATGATTTTAGTATGAAATAGAGATCTACTACTGGGAGTCAGAAATATATAGATTGTATTAAAGCCATGAGAATTGATGAGATTATGAGAGAATAAGCATTAAAAATAAAAGATCAAGGGACAATTCCTTAAAGAATCTGCAGATGAGGTAGAGAACAATCTATAATAGGGACAGGACCAAGAGCTAGTATATACCAAACGCCAAGCAACTAAATTGGTTTGCATTGCAGGTCCTGAACAGTTGTGTCAATGTATTAGGCCAAGCAAAGTGAGTCCTGCCAATGAACCATTGCTCATAGCAATTATTAATGTAAGACTTTGAAAATGGCAGTTTTATTGAAAGATGTAGAAAAAGAAATGATTGGTGTGTGTCCAAGAAAGAAGAGCGAACTAAAGGAAACAAATGCAGGAAAGCATTTCTGAAAATTTTAAGTATATGATGAGAAAAAAAAAGATTTAGGTGAGTACTAGGTGCAAATCACTATATCTTTTCATTATGAAAGATGTTTATATATATATATTCATCTGCTTATAAATCAGAAAATAATATCTTTTTAATTTATCAGTCATACAGAAGATTAGAGACACGTAAATGAGTCAAAATATCTGCTTTATCAAAAGATTTACATTTAATAACTACAAGTATACTATTTGAGGGTGAACGGATGTTTAGTG
>NW_004955413.1:13694964-13784901 GCF_000276665.1 Chinchilla lanigera
ATATATATATATATATATTCATCTGCTTATAAATCAGAAAATAATATCTTTTTAATTTATCAGTCATACAGAAGATTAGAGACATGTAAATGAGTCAAAATATCTGCTTTATCAAGATTTACATTTAATAACTACAAGTATACTATTTGAGTGTGAACGGATGTTTAGTGTAAATGAGATTTACATATATATATGTATGCTGTAGGAATGATGGAAAAAGGATGTAACTAAGAATGAATGAGGGAGAGGTACAACTCTGCAGATGTGGTTTTTCAACAGTATGGAGAAAGGGACAAATGATAAAACAGCTGACACTCAATAGTTGCTCAGTGGATCATAAATAGCTCTTACATGGTTACAGGACACAAGCTAAAGCAAATTTGGGTTGGTAGACATACAGCGTATATAAGCAGTAACTCTTCATTACTTTTACTATATTAGTGAAGTGGAGGCCAAATTATTTTCCAAGTATGAATCTAGTGGGGAGATTATTAGAAAAAAATATAAAATAGTTTTTCACAAGAGTTGTTGAATGATGAGATAGAAAACTAGCACAATATACTAGAAAGGTTAAGTAGCAACTATATTAAGAGTGTTGGACCAAGAAATCTGTCTGTCTTTGAGGTTGTGTGCTTTAAAGTCACATTCATTTCTTTAATGCAAATAATAGAATGTTGTAGTGATTCCCTTTAGTTCATAATACACAACTTAAAAAGTTATTTAGAGTTTAGTGGCTTTGAAATGTAATGGAAGAAATTACAATATCTGATTTGCACTCAGGCATGCCATTTTTTCTGCTATTTTTTCATTCTATTTTTTCCCTATTTGAGATTCCTCAATGGTTTTTTTTGGCTAGTAGTTCCCAGTTCTTGCTTCATAGCTCTTTGTAATAGCCTACAATAATTTATCAATTCTGCTAATAGATATTTCATTTATTTCCAATATTTAGCTATGATGAACATGTTTGGCAAGTTCTAATGATAGGATATCACTTTGCACAACTGAGATATTAGCTGGTAATTAAAATAAATACTTGCAGGTTCTTGAGGAAATATATAACGTGTTTTTTACTATAGTGCATTCTGAACAGAATAGTGGCTATTTCTAAGAAAATATATGAGTACTTCTAGATTTTTACTTAAATTTATAAATCTGTGTGCCATATAAAATAGAAGTTTCCAGTTAACTTGTAATATTTTATGCTGCAAATGTGTTTTCCACATGTTATTATGGCTTATCTGCTTATAAATCACAAAATAATGTCTTTTTAATTTATCAGTCATAATAAGAGATGTAAATGAGTCAAAATATCTGCTTTATCAAAGGATTTGCATTAGAGTAACTACAAGTATACTATTTGAGGGTGAATGGATGTGTAGTGTAAATGAGATTATTGTATGTGCAACATCTTTTGGGTTACATATGAATTATTTTTCTTTATCAAACACACAATTCCAGAATCTGCGTAAGTGTCATGTCTGAATAGTTATAGCTTAGTAAATATCATATAGGGTGTCAGGAAAATTAAAAGATCAAATCTGCCATCTCCCAGATATAATCCAGGGAAGTCATATAATCTCTTGACAATAATTCTTTCATTAAATCACTAATCTTTCCATTGTGCTGCCCTACCAATAAGGGGAAGTGATGTATAGGAAAGGTCTTCAAAACCTCCAAAAGTAGGGCTAGGGTGTGAAGCTCAGTGTTATAATGGTTTCCTAGCATGTGCAAGGCTAATGGTTCAATCCCCACCACAATCCTCAACATAAATAAATAAGTTAAAAGAATATAATTATCAAAGTATACTAAACTGTTTTGATAAAAAGCCTAATATACATCAGCTTTTCCCCCTTAAATACCTGGGGGCCAAGGAATACATTGGAATTTTTATAACTTGAATGATATCCCAGAAACGTTAATGTTAAAACAGTTAACTTTTACAAAATGGTGTTTTTCTGATTTAGTGTAGGTAAAAGTTCTCTCTGCTTTAAACTCTGAACTGTGTTATAAACACTACATTTTGCCATAAATCAAAAAGAATGAAAACTGTGTTATGAATCTACTGTGCTACTGAGGTGCCAGGACAGATTTACCCACTTAGGAAGCACTCGAATCTGTCTAGATTCCATTGACCTCTGTCCAAATACAAAGTGCTTCATACATTCTTAATGATGACAATAGTGACCTAAGTTACAGTTGCCTAATGGTGTTCAGCTTTAAATGTTGGTGGTACCAGTTCAGCCTGTGAGAGATTAGTGCCTACACCATGGAAACCTTTATCACAATCAGTGCTGATCTGCAGTATAAACAGAAAGGCCAAGGTTTGAATAAAGAGGCTAAATTCCTTTCTTCTTTCTGTGACTATTGCTTCCAGCTTGGCATTACAAGCAAATTTTTTATATATCCACTTTGTATAAATTCCTATTTAAGCACAAGATAAATCTCAACGGATCCAATTTGCGTTGAGAGGACAGCATTGCATGGTTCTGAGTCAGAAGTCCTGGATTTGAACAGACTAGTTTTTTCAGGTTGGTAGCTTTAGGCAAGTCACCTAAACCTTGGAATTCTCCATCACTTAATCTGAAAAATAGGAATAAGAATATCTATTGAATAAATTTGTAATACTATAAGACAGTGAATCAGAAACATGGTAAAAAACTGTCAATGAGATATAGGTTATTCAGTTTTAAGTTTTCTTGTTAACTAATTTCACACAACACTTTGGTAGCCATTATCTACAATGGTTACGACAGTTTTAAGAAGTTCATAAAACCTGTATCAATTTTCTGTTTCTCTTTATTTGGAACAATTGCTATGAATTTACTCAGTTCTTAGGGTGGAGATTGATTGTTAACAATTAATAAGTGATAGTTGAGTTGCTACTCGTGAGACGGTGCCCCCGTTTACTAAGCAGAATTTAAAAACTGGATTATTATTTCAATATTGCCTAAAATACACATCTCAAGTTTATTAGGATATGTTACCCATTTCACCAACAATTAGATCTAAAACAGAATGATTCTCCCCTTCTTTTTTCCTTGCTTCTACTTTCTCACATATCATGTATTTGTCTGCTTTAAAGTCTTGAAAAAACAATCTGACTATGTTTCTTCCATGGGTAAAACTACTGAACAATTTCTTATTGCATTTTAAATGAATTACAAGCTCCAGATAGGCATTAATTGGCACCTGCCTCCTTCCACATTTATATATCAGCCCCTTCTCCTTTTACTAACTTTACCAAAAAGGCAATATCATATCATATCATCATTTTGACCTGCCCTTTTGTTGTCTTTCAAATTGTTGCTGATCTTTGCTCCTTTGGAATATTCTTTTCCCTTCTTTCCCCAAGGTTGATACTTCAATCTTCAAGTCTCAATTAAATGTCACCTTTTTAGAGATACCATTGCTGACCATTACACATAGCCTCCTCCACACTGTCATTTAAAATATTTTGCATTAGCTTGCTTTGGCCTGGTTTCTCCACTAGAACAAGATCTGCATGTCCACATAAGCCACGTATATTAAAATCACCAGTGTTTGGGCTTTTGACCTAACATATATTTATGGATGAATGAACAGATGACTGACCTTGTAGCTGTCTGAATGGTAGGATGCTTAAAAACTTTGCTGTACCATCAAAAAAAGGAGAAAACATAACTAACTGTCAATCAGTATATCGCTATTAGTTGTGAGTCTGTACATAAACTGGAATTTTGTTGTAAAAACATGATTTCCCTTTATATTTTCACGAATTATTTATCATTTACTTGCTGTGATTTTGGTAAGCATCTGTTCTGAGCAACTTAAAGATATGTCTTCAGATTCTTGATAAAAAAATTAATAGCATCAAATACTTCCAAGGCTTGAGAAACATTCATCTCATTATTGTCATTTCAGAACCAATGTCCACTCCTTCATCTACAGAGTAGAATCCTCTTTATATATAAACCAGTCAGTTTGTCATCCACAATTCCACTGACAAAGACATCATTAGTTTCTAAATATTAGCATTTCAAAAGATGTCAAAGATGGCATAGAAAAGAAAAAGTAGCCTGACTATTTAACCTTTCAGTCTTAAAAAGTCTAATCCACCAGATTAGAAAACTAATAATGTGTTTCCATATTTCTGCCTTATATGTTTGTTTTATACCACATGCAAATAATTACATTTTTATACCACATGGAAATGTGGAATTATTTCCACATGGAAATAATTACATTTACATATATTATGTTTAGTACATATTTCCACTCTTTAGATGAAATGAAATAATAGAAGACTAAAGAATTGTTCTACTCATTTAGTCTCACCAAAATAGACTTACCTCAGCTATTTACACAGAAAAAAGAACTATTTACTGTTTAAATATGTAATCACATAGTGATTGGTGATGAATTGTATTTTGAGAATTAAATTATACTGGATGGAAATCCCTGCTTGATATCTTGTGAAAATGCCCTGCCTTATCCAAGATTTTTGCTGATTATTTGTACCGTATATTCTCAAAGCCTCTGTTCTTTTCATGCAACTTTTAATCTCTTCTATCACACCTTACAAACCTCTGGGTTTATTTACATTTACGGGGACTTTGATTTTCATTCAAGCTTGTTATACAAAGCCTATCAATAAAGGTAGTATTAATAATGTGTGTTTATGGAGAGCAGTTTACATTGCAGCCAGGGCAATACTACTCGTCAATTTTTAAATGTCTTCCCTCCATCTTTTTTCTTTGCCTATATGGTGCATTTCTGAATGATGCTCAGATAAAAGATACCTAGATTTTTTTCTTTACACATATTCATATTTCACATACCAAAGTAAGTGTTTCAAATAAAGTAATTTAGGACAGAAAGGTAATTTCTGTTAGCTAATAGAAAGAAGAGATATAATACCAAGAAAGGTTCCCAATGAGTGACCACACAGACAAAATTTCCCTTGGATAAACCAAATTTCATCTAGTGGTAAGAACACCACATCTTGTCAATAGTTGAGACCTGCACCAATTCCTTTATAAGCAAAGGCAGTAACTTAAAAGTGCTTTGATTAACATGTAAGGAGGAAACTTGTTTTGGGAATGTTCACCTATGTGAGAGCATAGAAACCTTACTGTATCAGCTTAGATTGTTTATTGGAAAATGGTACTGTTTTCCAATAAAATATTAGTCAGGATATAAAATAAGGAAAATTAAGCAAATTTCTCCATGGGAGGATTCTCACTGTTATCATTTCACAACCAAACTTGAGTTCATTTTAAAATCCATCCACATGAGGATTTTCCCATAATTTTGGGGTGATCTTTTGCAAACCAGGAGAATTATTCTAGAGGTGGCAGACTCACATGTGAGGCGACAGCTCTGCCAGTATCTGCGTCAACCCTGTGCTGTCAGACCTGTTTCTCACTCCTTTCACTGATTTCCATGAACCACGACTTTGTACTAACTGGGCTAACTTTGTACTAACTTTGTACTAAGATTGACTCACAAAGAACATTGGTTCTTTCAGTTTTGTACCAAGGCTTAATTTTAAAATAATTTTAATTTTGCAATTTGAAGTCCATTATAAACAGCCACTACAGTACTCAAACTTGGATTAATGATTAAAAACTCTTTGATAGGGGGCTGGGGATTTAGCTCAGCGGCACAGTGCCTGCCTGGCAAGCGCAAGGTAGTGAGTTTGATTCCGGGTACAGGAAAAAATAAATAAATAAAATAAATAAATAAATAAAAATAAAAATTCTTTGATAATATGAGCCTATAGGAATATTTTTTGACCAATGGGAAAAATGGAAGAAATTACTTCAGCCTTCATAGTAATAATTATGTGAAGAATTATTTTTTGAAATTTAAAACCAAACAGGTAGAAGCTGTCAAGACACACTAGCACAGAATCTGTGGAGCTAATTCCAGCTTACTCTTTTCTATTCACGCTCCTTTTTCCCACATAATCTTATTTCCATCTGATTCACTGTTGGATAAGATACTAAACACAGCTGTGGATCAAAGATGTCACTTACAGATCCACCTGATGGATAAGATCAGTGATGGAATAGTCTCAGTTCCCTGGGGTTTTTATTTTTCAAACATATCCTGATGGTAACTGAAATTCCTTCTTGAAGTTTCCTTAAATTGTTGCCTTTTCTTATCTTCCATCAATTTTTAAAAAATATTTATGGCTAACATTATATTTTTGATTTCAAATAAGTCCAATTCTGTAAAAGCTATGAACGTTGACTTCTGTGCCTAGCTATGAGCACAGACCACTCCACATAGCTGCTAAATGTTAAAATAATGCCATAGTAATTAATTTATATTTTTCAAACAATGGCATGCACAATTCAGTGCATGCTGTATTTCAGAACTCTCAGAATTATGGGGTGCATTATTCAGAGCTCGTCAGTTCAGATTGATGCAGAGACTGGGGGAGACATGAACAGATCACAAAAAATTGAGAGAAAGTTAATGCTAATTTTGTTCAGAGAATTGAAATGTAAATACCACGAGAAAGATGCAATTAAAATAATGAAAACAATGGCTACATACATGGCCCTATACATTTTCAATTCTAGCGTAACGTGAGTCATTGTTTGGTGGTAGTTATGTGACTGAGTTAAGTATTTTATAAGTATTACTTCACTTACTGCTCAAAATAATTCTGGAAAATAGGCTGCTCCCCATTTTACAGATGAAGCAGCATGATTAAGAGAAAGAACTTTTTCAAGGTTACACAGGCAATATATTATTGAATTGAAAGGTAGTTTGACTAGGAGAGATAACACTTGGGAAAATTACACTTGAACACGTACTATCTATATGCAATTTATAATCTTACTAAGGGGTGTCTGGCTTTATCTCTATACACATAGAATAACATGAAATTATTTATATTTAAAGTTATTTAAGAATATCCCGCTTGGTTCCTTCTTCAACTATCCACCTTCAAATGAAATTATTCTTTTGTATAAGCATTCTTTTAATATTTCACATGACTAAAATGCAGTGTTATTCTGTTTATGTTACAACTGCATCCTAGAAGATATATTATTTAATGTATGTTTCTGGTACTAATAAATGAGTCTTACGAATGAGAATATTTTATATTATGGGGAGATGTTGGTAGAAGTTCTATATCATACCAAATGAATAGCCAGAACTCAGCCTTGACAGTCTGGAAAGAACTGTGATAGCAGTGGACATTTTCCAAAATGTTAAATATCTTTTTAACTTTTCTACTTATTCTTTCATATGTTATCAAGAAAAATATTTTGCCAGAAAAAGTTTTTAGGGAAAGCACTTCTCCATCCCACCCATCTATATTTAGGAAATTTAGTCTCTACCATGTAACAATTTATGAATTATTATAAGCCTCTCAAGGTTTTCACAAAAACACTATATACAAGCTTAGGAAATGCTTGGGGTCTCCTCTTTGTGAAAACTTCTTGGGATATACTGACTTAGGTCTCTTCTCCTGAGCTACTGAGTGCAAATTGGAGGATCTTTCTTATACTTGTGAAGGTACTACTTATTTAGAATCCAATCACGTTAGAGAGTATCCTTCATTATCACATTTAAATGAATGAAGTAAGTTTTACTGTTATGTGTTCCCTGAAAGCTCAGGAAAACACAAATAACTTTTAAAAATACAAGTCTACAAAAAAAGAGCATACTGCCTTCTTAGCTTATTGTACAGTTCTCCCTGGTGATGAAACAAAGCAGTTGAGCTTTTTGAATTGAAGATAAGATCAGAATTTTTGTGAGCTATCACAGTTGGAGTAGGGAGATTGTTTGATTTTTAAAGTTATGATGTTAGCAGGAAAGGAAAACAGTTGGAATAAGATTACAGTTGAATATGTTTAGCATTTCGTGCATGTTGGGATTTTTTTTTAAATATCAATTAAGAATTTAAGATTCTTGCTCTAGGTATTTATTACACATTTTCATGGCTTGTACAAAATCTTTTAAAACATACAAAGATCAAAATTTATTACTATTATGGTGATAGTATTGAATAATGAAAACTAGCTTCAAAATGTGGCTCTACAGCTAGGAAAATGTGCAGTATTAATACTTATACTATAAACTACCTGAAAAATTACAAGGAAACATTATGTTTATGCTCTACATTAATCATAACAATGTATTAAGTGATGTAAATAATCAAAATTCAATACAAATCTCTAGAAGAAATGAAAAGAAATTCTTGAAAAATTTCCCAATTTTTACACATTATTTGTAGTCATATTATTTAGGGTATGAAGTTTAACATTCAAAAAAGATCTCAATGATGTAAAAGAAGGGGTCTAATTCCCAAATATAAAGAAACTTTTTTTGCATAGCCTTTAAATTTTCTGATTATCTTTTCTTTATTCTTAATTAATCAATGAACCTAATTAAGTGAAACATTTTTAACTAAATTCACCCAAGCATATTGCTCTGTCTTCTGTGAAGGGATGAAAGCAAATGTTTGCCTTGGATGGAAGAACAGGCAGTCCCTGCTTTTATTCCCCACAGAAACACTAATTTTAAAAGCATCTGGGTTTACAATACTTCTATTAGGTTTCCAGAACCTAGAGGAGAGGTCGCATAATCTGGTACAGTACAGCAATTAGAAAAGTTAAATTGAATAGATTAAGTTTCACTTATGTAAACAAGCTGTCTTCCAAGCCGGCAAAATGCAGTACCAAGAAAGAAGCTCTTGTTTCACAAGACAGGTAAATCTATACACTGAAACATTCAAGTTTATTATTCTAAGCTTAACAGTTTCAACTAGCAACTAATCAAAGTTAAGAAATTAATATATGAATAAAATTGTGAGTTCTTTAGTGAAAAACTGTTACAGAAAATGAAATATAAATTTTGGAGCTGAAGACCACATTGATCGAGGTAAAAAAAATTCAATACAGATGATAAAATCAGTTTTGATCGAGCAAAAGAAAGAATCAACAATCTTCAAGACAGGTCACTTAAAAATAACTGTTTGGCTCAATGGAGCCAAATAGGTACAGGGATGAAAATGAGTGAGCAAAGTATATGGGGCATGTAGGTCATCGTCAAGTAAACCAATATACGTTTTATGGGTGTTACAGAAGAAGAAAGTTTGTTTAAATAATACTGGCTGAAAATTTCTAAGTCTAGAAAAGGAAATTCACATTTGGATTCTTGAATCCCATCTAACCCCAATATAAGTTTAGCTGGAGAGGTCTATATCAAAATGTATTATAATCATATTGTCAAATGTCACAAATAAAGAATTTTAAAGCAGCAAAACAAAATGAACTCACACAAGAGAAGAATATAAAACTCTTAGTGGATTCATTGCCCAAATGCAGGCAGACTGGGTAAGAATAGTATGACCTATCTAGTAAAATACTCAAATGCAAGTGTTAAGTGAATCAGCAGCAATAAAAATTTGTGAATAGTTATATATAACATGAAAACAAGTAAATGACAGCATCAAAACAGAGTATGTATAGGAGAAATTATAGTTTTGCCTGTGAAGTTAACTTGGTATCTGCTTAAAACACAGTTACAAATATCAACAATTTTGAATGAGAACAAAGTTGGGACATTTCCTAATTTACAATGTTTTACTTAGCTACAGGAATCAAAACACTGTAGTACTGGTATAAACACATACATATTTACCAATGGAATACAATGGAAAGACCACATACAAGTTAACTGATATTTGATAAGGGTGCCAAGAATACACAGAATAGTCTCTTCAGCATACACTTCTGTTAAAAGTTGGATATTGACATTCAAAGAATAAAATCAGATTTTCATTCTTCATCCTAGACAGAAACTTATAATGGACTAAAGACTTAAATGTAAGACCTTTAACTATAGCAAAAGAGATCCTTGATATTAGCCTTAGAAATTGTTTTTTTTATGTTGCACCAAAAATATAGACAACAAAAGCAAAAATTGACAAATGCAATGACATCAAAATAAGAATCATCTGCATGGAATAGGAGACAATCAACAAAACAAAAAGGAAGGCCAGGGATAGGGTTAATAGGTAGAGGGTTTGCCTAACATGTAAAGCCCTGGATTTGATCCCAGTATTGCATAAAACATTATTAAAAATAATAAAAAAGGGGAAGGAAGGAACAAAGGAAGAATGAAAGGAAGGAAAGAAGGAAAGATTAAAGGAGGAAGGAAAAAAAAAAAAAACTTTGTTCCATTTTATGCAAATGATAGGTCTGAAAAGTTTCCATATTCCAAATATATTTACACAGTGCAGTTTCAAAAAAATCAAATAGCCAATTTAAAAAGTAGCAAAAGAACTAAGTATGTACTTCAAAATCAACATTCTAATGTCCAACAGGCATAGGAAAGGAAGCTAAAACTTGCTAGTGAGGGAAGTTAAAATTACAAGTACAAGGATTGTATATCTTAGTTACCTCCTTGTTGTTGGGACAAAATACCTAACACCCACAACTTAAATGGGAGGAGTTGTTTTATTTTGTTTTTGCTTACAGACTCACTCTATAGTTAAATTCAAAAGTTACATAGAGGAAGGCCTTGGGACAAGGAAAACTATTTGCAGCCAGGAAACCAAAAAAGAAGGGGAGTTAGGGAAGGATCTGTACCTTCCCTGTCACATCTCCTAGTGTGACCTCCTATCAAGCCCTCCCTTCCAATAGCAAGTCAGTTATGAATGCAGCTGTTATTAATTCACTAATAAGTATAATACACCCATGATCCAGTTACCTTTCAAAAGCCCCACATCTGAATATATGAGGCTCTGGGGAAACATTTTAGACCTAAAACTATAATATTTTTTATATTATAAAAATATAATCCCCAGCCCTGCGAGAGACTCAAGCCCATCTCATTAAGAAAAATTTATTTACTCAATCCCTAAGGGCAGCCAAAGTCCTAACAATGTCAGCATTTCTGAAAACTCCAAGTTCGGTCTGCTCTAACCCCCAAAACAACCTCAGCTGTGAGGTCTGTAAAAAGATAAAAGATAAAAAGATAAAAAAGAGACTTAAATACTGCCAACATACACTTACATAGTGTCAATATTTCCATTCCAATGTAAGAAATTCGGGGATATTAGCAATGGGATTAAGTGAAGAACAAAATTTCACAGGGTGAACATTAAACCCCATAGTTATAAGCAAGCGCCCAGGGCAAGTGTGACAAGAGGTGGACTACAAGGATTGAGGCAACCTCCCTCTGTGGAAATGCCAGCTGCAACTTCCTGATCTCTCTTTTGGGTTGACTCTGCTCACTGACTGAGGCCTTACTTAGCAGATGATCCACGTACCTGGCATCTCCAACTTCCTGTGATCTCAACTACACTTTCACTCTCACAACTTCATGCAGTGTCCTTTGAGTGGGATACTGACTGGCCTTCCAGGCTGCTTTTGAAATCTGTTTGTTAACCTCTTCAACTCCCCACTTCTTGCATTCTGCATGCCCATAAAACCTGCACCATGTGGATGTCATCAAAGCTTTCCACCATCCTGAGCCGTAGAGAGGCTCCCATGCATAAGGGTTGCAGAGATTTTGGAGTGCTGTCTGGCTGAACACTATGAACCAAACCTTGGGGAACCAATTCTCTCAGCAACATTTCTCCAGCGGGCTTCTCTGTGGCTGTTTCCTCAAAGAAAGTCTTTCAAAGGAGTTTGCATCATTTGCTGTCTTTTTTGTTTTTTGAGAGAGAGAGAAAGAGAGAGAGTCTCACTATATAGCCCAGGATGCCATCAAACACACAGTAATCCTTCTGACTCAGCTTCCTCAGTGGTGGCATTACAGGCATGCCTACATGCCGGATTTATATTTATTGCTTTATACCCATAATCCAGTGAGATGTTTGGTCTTACTGATTCTTAATGCCCTCCAACCATCCTTCCTGTTGTCCTGATGCAAAGAACTTGGCTTCTTTTTTTCCCTAGAAACCACCTCATTGTTTCATTATATTTATCTTTTACTTTAAAGCGAATAAAAAAATTAAAAAACATTAAAATGATACAGAATTTTAAAACAAGATGATCGGAAATCAACAACAGTTGTTATATGACATATTGTTATTTTCGAAGTAGTTGTTCAGATTATCAGATATAGACATGCAAAATTTGTCCAAAAAAATTTAAGCATTAACTATTCCTTTCAGTAAACCCGTAGAAATTAGTAGTAAAATTAACTAAGCTGTTATATATTTATATGAAATCTATTGGAAGAGAAAGTAGGTAGAAATCTTGAAGACACAGAGGTGGCCAGACAGTTCTTGGCCTCTCTTTAATGCTAATCTTTTCAGCAGCCATTCTCTCCTTTTCCTCAATTTTGCAGCTACTTCCTTTCTGATCAAATTAAAACCATTTCAAGTGATTTTTTCATTTATTTGTTTGTTTCTGTTCTTAATCTTAGATTTGGCTAAAAGTTGCCAACAGTACCCATGCCACAACCTCAATGTTAGTCTGCCTTGAAATTTCTTCCACCAGATTAATTAGTTTGTTGCAGTTACTCTCAGGTTCCTGCAAAGCCTGAGGATATGTGCAAAATGCAGACAAATTTTCTGCCAGAGAATAACACACACAGCATTACTCTAACTGAAAATGCAAGCCCTTGCTCGCAACTGAAATCTTCTGAGCCTGTATTTTGCATTTGTATTAGCATTCTAGCATCTTGTATTAAGTTCAGCTTACAGCATTCCAGAGGTTCTCTATCCTGTATCCAAATCTTTCTAACCCTTTCAGTGAACCAGTTTCAAACTGCATGATTATATGTGCCACAGAAATGACCCTATCCTCTGTGTCAGCATCTCTTAGTTACTTTCTTGTTGCTGACATGAAATATCCAACATTCAAAAATTTAAAAAGAAGAGGTTTATTTTGGTTCACAGTGAAAGGCAAAAACAGCATGGTATGGTAGAAAGGCTTTGGCAGAAGAAAACTGCTTGGGTCATCATGTTCATGAAACAGAGAGATGATGGAGGAGCTGGTGATGAAGATATACCTCCCAGGTCACATTGGCAGTGACCTACAGCCAACCAGGCCCCACCTCCTAATGTCAAATTAGCTAGGGCTGCATGAGTGGATTAATACATTGATGATTACAGCACTCTGATTATCAAACCATTTTCCAAAATCCCCATCTCTGAATAAATGAGGCTTTTGGGGGACATTCTAGCTCTAAACAATAATACCTAGAAATCTCCCTTCTGGCTTTATACCCAAAATAATGAAAATTAAAATTTTGTTGAGATAGCTATACTTCCATGTTCACTGTGCCATTATTGACAATAGTCATGATAAGGGGAAAACCCAACTCTGTATTAAATGATAAGCTGATAATGAGAAAAAAATATATATATATATATTTGATTATCCATGTTCCTAGATGTAAATGGGACCTTTATAATAAATGTCCTTAAGAATGTATTAAAAGTTAAAAAGATAAGTAGAAAATGCCTTTAACAAAGCTAACCTACCAAACAGCACAGTAGAGCCTACTTTATCTATAGTGTGCTGAGAGTTTTTTCATGATAGTTCAACTGGGCAAAACTATCTAACACAAAGCCTATTTTATGAGGCACAAAGTAAGTAAGGTGCTAAGTATGTAAGTAGCTGAATAGTCTCCTAGGAGTGAAAACCAGAATAGTTATTCTGTATTCCTAATTTAGGAAAAGATCTCAATTAAAATTTTGAAGTTTGGTTTCTGTGGAATATGTATTGATTGATTCTGTATCAATTTAAAGTAGGAAAAAAATCAAGCCATCATAAGTCAGAGGCCATTTAAAATTTTTAGTCATCTTTTAAAAGAAAGAAATTTTGTCATTTGTTCCAACAGGAATGAAACTTGATGAGATTATGCTAAGCATAACAGGTTAGAACTAGAAAGATAATTATTAAATATATATGGGAAATATAAAATACTAAAATACATAAAATTGAGAGCACAACTGTGGATTCCAATGACTGGAGAAAATAGAAAATGGTAAGATATTGTTGAAAAGGTACAGACTTCAGCTATAAAGATGAATCATTCCTAGAATCTACTGAATATAATAGGGCCTGTCACTGACAATATATTATTGTATAAGTAAAACTTTACCAAGAGAATAGACCTTGTTTTCAGTGTTCTGATCACACACAGAATAATAAATAAAGAAAGAAAAAACTTTAAAAAATTACAAATATACTTGTGGAACTGATTGTGGTGATAGTTTCATGAGTGTGTATTTATCTCCACACTCAGGCTGTATGTGTTAAATAGCCATATCTTTTTGTATGTCACTCACAGAGTACCATAAAGAGTAGATGTAGATAAAATTCATGTCACGGTGCTGTCTTGATCCTTACGGTCTCCCCTCCTGGATTCTGCAATGAATGTACTTTTCTCTGTCATGCTGACCACACTGAGTAGGAATATGAGAAGTTATTTTCTTGTAAAATAGATAGTTTTGCTTTTAATACGGATCTTTTCTGTTTTTGTCTTACATTGATCAAAGTTCACATTTAACATTTCCACTCTCAATAGTGACCTGTTGCTTCTATTATTATTTTTGTATTTTATTTACTACATAAATCCATGGCAATTGTAAATCAGTGTCTTCTAAGATTGTGTTTTTAGGTCTTCATGTGCTATATCATTGGTGATATATAACATGTAGATTCTGACTCAGTAGATCTGCTGTTAGTTCTAAAAGTTTGCATTTCTAGTAAGGGGATGCCAGTCTTACCGGCCTTAGTAGTCATTCTGCGTAGCAAAATCATAATAGCTTCGAGTCACTGTTACCAGAGCATAAATTTCTGTGAGCTCCTTGTTGTGAGTGAGAAAATGTATGTATATGCATTGTGTTCTTGTGTGTGTAAAGAATACAAGTAAAAATTATATTTTCTTTGGTTTGTAACATTCAAGATAAGTGATAACATAGAATGTTTTCCTTTTGTAAAGCAACAATTAATTTATCATGAATAAATAACTTCCTTAGTTGAAGGAGATTTGAGTATTACTGTATAGCCCTGCCATGCTACACCTGTACTTTCACTCCTTTGCTTACTAGATAATCATTTATTACATGCATTATTTCAGAGAATGCATGGGGCAGCATCTATAGAGTGCAGCATGATAGATGCTCCTCACATTCAAGGACCTCACACCTTTATGAAGAGATAAGCATGGTAAGAAAGTTGGTAATACCGAGTTTAGTACAGAGAACTATTAGTGCAGTGGCAAATGTAAACAGTGCACTTAGTGGATTGGGGAATATTCACAGAGTATGTGACTTAATAGAGTAAAAATATGCAGACAGTAGAACATTAGGGAAGGAAATTCCGTGCTCTTATAAAGGAAAAAGTAGCACTTGCAAAAGCAAAGAGGCATTAAATGTCATGATATATTCAAATAATCACAGATAATTCAGAAGCACTGGGGAGAACTGGCAAAAGGCAAAGCTTCAAAAATAAACAGACCATTAAACCATGAATGGCTTTGTTTTAAGAAAGATGCATCTTTGCCTTGTTGACGATATGAAAGTATTGAGTTGTAGAGTTTTAGGAAATGCTAAATAATAAAAAAGACACCTGTGAAGGATATCAAATCAATAGAAGGGGGAAAATGAATTCTGCATTGAGACAGTACCAATGATCAGGGGAAAAGTTGTCTTAGAAGTAAAAATGACAAGTCTGGAAAATTGGATACCAGAGAAAGGAAAATGAAGGAAAAATATTTTCAAATTTCAAGGCTGGTTGATAGGTGAGAAGCAACAGTATTCATCAAAACACTGTATGAATTGTTTAAGCGTGAGAACTGTCTTGGAAGTAGTAGTAATGAGTGGAGTTTTTAAATTGTTAAATTTGAAAATTTGGTAGGGAAATCTAACAACTGGACATCAGTTGTCTGAGAATACAACATCTATAGCTATAGATGTATCGCTATAGATATCTACATCTATAGATATATTGATATAGATATCTATATAGATATATAGATAGATATAGATATAGATCGATATGGATATAATCTCTCCATGAGCTCAAATTACCTCTTATCTTCTTTGTGCAACCCAAAAATATAGCTTTGGTGAATCAAACTGCTGTCTCATTTGCAATCTCAAAATCATAATTATTCTTCTGGCTTGCTTTTAAATTTGAATATAAGATCCTAAGATGATAGGAGACCTTTACATCATGTCCAATAATAGCAAAGATGATTAGGTTTTTTAGAAAACATTATTAATATTTTAAATTTTAAACAATTTCTTATATATATGAATATATATATACATATATATATATATATACACACACATACATATACGTTCTTAACTGCTTGTTTTTGATGAGACAAGAGAATGAGATCTGGTGGTTTTAAAAATGCCATTCTCTAGTATGTTGTGCTAATATTTTAGTTCAGAAATTTATATCAGTTCATGGTTATTGGGGTGTTTGGATAATATTAATACAGGACTTTGTTTGATCATATATAAATATATGAAGATGAGCCTCATTTGATCCCAGTTGATAAATGACTGGGTGATGTAAAAATTCCCACCAATTCTCCTTGTCTTCTTCTTCACATTCAAGAAGAGAGTGGGCTCTTCAGCTCATAGATAATTAGTTTATGCAGCTATACTTCCAGGGCTTCCAATAAAGTGTGCTGGTTTAGGTGATTAGATTTAAAATCAAAAGGAGACTGAAAAAGACATTAACTGTAGGTAAGACTGCATGGTTTGGAACAAAACACAAAACACAAAATTGCTACTGGGGAGCAACTTGCTCACCTGCAGTCATAGCACAAGAGGTATAGTTTATGATTATTTTATTTACATACACATCAAACTGATGAGATGAGATTTACATTTGCTCTACTTCTTTGTTTCCATCTGACTATCATTAACTTTCAAGATTAAATGAGAAACTTATTGAACTTTAACATCAAATACTTATTAGTAAATTGCTAGGTAATTATACGTGTATGTGATATATTTATATATTTATACATAACCTACCTAAATCTGCAACCAAAGCCACTGGTAACTTTGTGTAACTCTGCACCATTAATTTCTTCAGAGTGACATTCTGATGTGAGCTGAACAGATGGAATTGCAGGATTGTTCTAGCAAATTTATCATAAAAAATGCATCCGACACCTGTGTAATTTGCCTAATCATTTTCCTAATAAGCTCCTACCATTAATTATGCACGATTTCCACAATGCAATCAAGATAAAAGTAAATCTGATGACTTAATACCCTTCAAAATAATTGGTTCACCCAACACAAGGCGTCCTTTGCTTTCCGTAGCCATTTTAGTTAATTAGAAAAAGGGTGCACCCCGTTGGAGTCAGCAGAACCGAGGCTGATCGCTTGGTGGGAGGTAGACCTGCTGGGTTTTTGGGCAGGAGTCAAGGATATTAACTGGTGAAAGAATAGAAAGGAATGTTGCCCCTGCTCGTCTTTTCTTCCTTCACGACCCCCTTTCCAACTTCCCTGCCTCCCCCCACCCCACCCCAGTAGCAAACAGATGCAATTAGTGTTCTTCAGCCATCAGAAACCTGACTGCAGGACTCTGTGGGTCTAATGAGAATCAACTTTTCTGAGGCTGCTGTCTTGCGGTGCAGTCCACCTGTCACATCATTAGGGGCAGCATGTGCTTTGAATTCACTTTGCTAAATGAGATTTACAGGCCCCACTGAAACCCATCCCGCAGCATCCCTGCTTCAATTAGCTAAAGATTAATTGTCTGAGAAAGGGAATGAAAGTTTTACTTCAACTGACCTGAAAAAAAAGAGGTAGGGGAAAAAAAAAAAAGAAAGGAAGAAAAGTATGGTTCAGGTATTCCACATAGGCCTGAGGCAGTGTGGAAAAACGTGATAATTTAAAGGTGCCGCAAATCTCTTACACCTCGCCTGGATGAATGAAATTAACTAGCACTAAAAGCTGTCAAATTAAAGGTTGACTTCCAGATATTAGCACCTTAAATGTCACAGAATATTCTTTTTCTTTTTTTTTTTTCTTTTGGCAAACATTCGCATCAACACACCTGCACATGCACACAAGCGTTTTCTTACTGCTGTTCATGCTAACTGCTTGTTCGTGCCCAGCCGGGAGTTACTTGCTATAAATCTTTGATGTAACCATGGCTACAAAATAACTGGTAATTACAAAATTTCCTCCATGTTAATGTTACACTAATTACGTTTGAATATGTTTTAATGGAGAAGAGGAGTTGGAGGTGAGAAAAGCTCCTGGAAGAAGGGCCAAGTGGGGGATCTCAGCTCCCACCTGCCACGTGTTTATTCCCTGTGCTAGGCAGACACAGAGCCATCAAGCAAAGGTATAATGCTGAGAACTAGAATTTCTTTATTTCTAAATCTCAATGCAAATTATGGAAAATAAAACCTTTAATATTATGAGGAATGACCTTTTATCAATAAAGAGTTCTTCATTTTTATCACTGTGGGATATGCATAGATTTATTACGATTTGGATAGGTAATAGTACAGCTTTTCTAACCAGCTAGAATTATTTTTAACTAGTTAAATAAGAAACACATTTCATCTTCCTAATATGCAGCATAAAGACTAGCACAGGCAACCTCATGCAGCGGGCATGTCCAATTCTGAATGGAGCACCAGGAGTCAGCATGCCCCATATTTGGAGGGCGTGGTCATCCAGGGTTCCTCTGGGTTTTAGCTTATTTTTAGGACACTGCAACTTATCACATCTTGTTTGCACCCCTTTGAATTTGCTGGCTATAATGTCTCGTTTCACATCATAATTTCACAAAATAAAACCCTAGCAGGGTAAAACTACATAGCACAGAAGTGTGTGAAACCAAAAATGTAAACAAAAGAGAAATGTAAGAAAATAGCAAAACGGAGATACTTCTGCTTTGAGTGTGACTTCCCTGTCACCTACACTAAAAGATTAAACAAAAAAGTCAAATATGATAAAAATCTAAAATGAATTATTTTACAATATTAGGGAGTCTATTTGAAATATAAATGTGAATTCGCTGCTATAAATAATAAACCTCACTCTAAGTATACAATATATTTAAGTAGTAGTTATTAAAATACACCAAAAGATTTTAAAGACATCTAAATATTATTTCTTGTAAAACTTTATTTAAATGTGCATTTTTAATATAATATGCATTTATATAATTTCCATATATATAGATGCTTAGATGTAGGTTCATTTTCACATTTTTTATTTTAATTCCTTGTCTCACAGTGTGCATAGCCAAGCATTTCAGAAAACGAGTTGTAGGATTTCACTTCCTCATCTATAAAATTAGACAAAGGCTGAAAAAACTATGGCTGCCCTGAGTTACAGTTTACATATGGACATAATTTTTTTCCACATCTATGGACGTTTTGATAGTTCAAGGTTCTCATTCCTTAAATCTGATGATTAAGATCTAGTCAAATAGGAGGTGACAGATAAATTCTCACTGCATAAACCCTCTACATATTCTGTTTGCATGTTAGTATGAATATCAGCTATGTTCTGAAAACAACTCTGCAAAAACATGCATGTAGTGGGTACATTGGTTGAAAGTTCCTTAGCTTGGCCACTAGAATTTTGATTGAAAAGAAAGATATCATGTGCTCAGAAACCCTCTCACTTTCTAAATACCCACGTTCATGTAATAATGTCTAATGTGCATCAAATATTAATTATAATACAGACATATTAACAAATATTACACCATTTAATCCTTTACACAATCCTATCTGTTGATAAATATTATTATTTTGTCAGTATTTGGATGAATAAAATTGGGTCATCATGGATAAGTACTTTGTTCAAGCACACTCTAAATAACTGCAGAACTAGGGTTCCAACACTTTCCTTTGCTTACCCTATGCTGGCTGTGACAAAATTCAAGCCCATGAATTATTGTTTAAAACAGATGTGCATGTGATTTCTATAGAAATTTGAAATAGTGATGAAGCTTAAATGATTTCTTTTTATAGATTGGGTGTAAACAAGTGACTGCTAGTGGAGGGGTAGGGAGAGTAAGGTGATCATGTGTGATGTATCGTATAAATGAACTGTCACCTAACTCAGTTCTTGGTGGCATCATTTCCATACTTTTGATTTAATATCTGTCATTATGAGACCATATTTTTTTTTACTATTTCTTATCTTTTGGGTAGCTTATTTTAAAAAAATTAATTTGGTTTAATGGACTCAATTTGCAAAAAAATACTCAGAAACAATGTGAATGAGGCTATAGAATCTTTTTGTTTGTTTGTTTGTTTTTTGTTTTTGTTTTTGTTTTTTTTTCTCCAGTACCGGGAACCGAATTCACGACCTTGCGCTTGCCAGGCAGGCGCTTTTGCCGCTGAGCTAAATCCCCAGCCCTGAGGCTATAGAATCTTAATGAAACACAAAAGTCTGATCATATTAGATGTGCCAAGTTTCAACTAGAATATATCTTGAGTAAAACTTAAGTAGACCCTATTTGGACCTAAGCAAAATAATTCTAGAATATATCTGGATAATTAATATGATAAATTAACATTTTGAAATAAGAATAAAAGATTTCCTGCAAAATAGTCTAATATTCAATTTATACTAATAAGGTACTATTTATAGGGAGTTGCCCTACAGCCCAAAAGTTCAGACTAGGTGTATCCAGATCAAAAGCACATATACATGTGTAAAATTTTCCAATTAATGGTGTCATGGTGTGATATCAGCATGATGGCTAAAAAGAGCTGCTTATCACTTGATCCTTTATAGAAAAGAATGCCATGACTAAAAATAAATGACCATATTCCAAGTGGAGTAACTGAGGAAGTTCACTGGTCAGTAGCAGTAGAGTGCTAAGATTCATTTGGATTCTGGAAACCCTAGCTTTCACATACAACTGGATTGGTTCAGAGCCAAGATAACCTTCTGCTTGCAAGGAAATTTAAATTGGAGACCATGAAGGTTTTGCTTTCACGGTAGATAACAGCGTGGGAGACTTTTGCAGTCCTCAAAGGCCAAAAACATAGTTTAGAGAGTTACCCAGAGTTTGTTGGACAGTACTGACACAGAATATAAGTCCACATTGTACACCCATCTCAATCCTTGTGACCTACGTAGCCATGGTTTGGCAATATTTTAAAAACGGACTGACTCCTAAAGTTCAGCTTCATCTTGGGGACTAGTAGTCAGAAACAATTCCCACCCCTTCATCTCCTGGACAACCAGCTATCAAGATGATGGCTTTACCATGCCCACCACAGAACATTTAACTCATAGTACACAAGCCCAGCCCTACAGTCATACAGGTGTTGAGTCCTAACCCATACTTAGCCCCTGTCCAATCAGCTGGACAAATATCTTTCTGTGTACTCGAATTCAGCCCAATGACCAGGCAGTTGTCTTTCCATAAGGTCTACTGCAAAGAAGGCCAGATCAGGGTATCCATGGATAAGCATGTGACTCCATTTCTATGGTGAACCCATCACACAACTAGTTGTTCTGCAAGCCCTATGCACATCTGAGTCTAAACCACAGCCAGCCAGTCTATACCAAAGTTGTCCTTTAGAAATAAAGATGAAGTAAAGTATTTCTCAGACATGCAAAAACTGAGGGAAATTATCACCACTAGACCACCATTCAGCAAAGAGTCCACCATATAGCCACTGGTCAACTACACTCACAAATGCCATACCTGGCCCAACAGCCAGTTAAACAGTGCTTTACTCCATTGACAGTTGACACATCACTAAAGTCTCAAGGATCTGCAGCCAAGGTCACAGAATAAATCACCAATAGCAGATCCCAAAATGAAAGAAATTTACAAAATGCTTGCAAATGAATTCAGGGTAATCTTTTTAAGAAATCTCAGTAAGATACAGGATGATACAAACAATTCAACGATATCAGTAAGAAAATTCATGTAGTAAATGAGAAATTCTCCAGAGAAATAGATGCCATAAAAAGGAAGCAAATAATTCTCACAGAGAATGCCTTCATAGGATACAAAGCAAGAAAAATAATTTCTGACTTGAGGACAGAATTTTTGAATCAACACAGAAGGAAAAAGCAAGGAATTTAAAAATGCACATAGTTTATGGAATCTCTCATACACATCAAATAGCAAATATTTACTTCATAAGAGGCCCAGAGACACAATTGATGAAGTTAAAGAAATGTTATATAACAAATTGATATGTAATAATAATGTCCCAGAGTTGGCAAAGGCATGGATATAGAGATCCAATAAACCCTAAAACCCTCAATTAGACTTAATTCAAAGAAGCCCCCTTCATAGTGCATTACACCAAGTTATCAAAGATGAAAAGAGAATTCTGAAAAGAGCAAAAGAAAAATATCAAGCAACATTTGACAGAATCTCCAAGGGACAAATAGCAGAATTGTAAGCAGAAACTTTACAAGACAGGGAAAAGAATAGATGGCATTTTCCTGGGTTCTGAGAGAAAAATAAAGTTCAGAAAGGACAGAATACACAGAAAAGATATGTCTCATAAATAAAGGTGAAACAAAGTATCTCTCAGGCAAGTAAAAAGTTGAAATAATTCACCAGAAATGGAGCAGACTTATAAGAAATGCTTCAGAGAATCCTGGGTCTAAAACTGAAATGATGATATCAACAAATATGGAACTTAAAAAGTATAAAACTCACTAGTGGGATACACCAAATGAGCAAAAGTAAACCACTGAATTACTGGAAATCCTGGGCAGAATAATTAAGAAAGAGAAAGAAACAAAGAAAATCCAGATTACAAAAAAGGAAGACACTACACCTGATTACAGATAACCTGGTATTCTACATAGAAAAACATGAAGATTTTAAAAAAGTACAAAAATTACACAAATGCAGTGATGTTTCGGATATAAGATAAATATACCAAAAGCAGTAACATTTCTATATACTAATAAGGAATATCTGAAAAAAATGTATAAGCAACATCACTTATAATAACTACAGTAAAATTAAAATTTCTTGAAACAAATTTAATAAAGGAGGTAGAAAAAACTTCTACACCTAAAGTATATGAGACAGAAAGAGAAGTACCATTTCAAAAATTCATATGAAAGTTTTCAAAAGACCCCAATTAGCAAGCAAACTTGAAGAAAAAAGACAAAACTAAAAACATTTAAATATCTGACCTCAAACTACATTATAAAGGTATTGTACCCTGAACAGTGTGGTACTGGCATAAAAACTGATATCTGTGACAGTGGACAAAAAAAATTTTAAAAAAACCTAAAAGTAAATCCACATACTTATACCCAACTGTCTACCACAAATTTACCAAAAACATACACTGGAGAAAGGACAGTGCCCTCTATAAATGATGCTGTAAAAACAGAATATCCAAATCAAATAAACAAAGCTAGATCCCCATCTCTCAGCATATGAAAATATCAACTCAAACTGAATGAAAGACTTAAAAGTAACATGCAAAACTATGAAATACCAGAAGAAAGCATATGGGACTTCTGGACATGGCTCTAGGTAAAGACTCATCAGATATGACCACAGAAGCATAGGCAGTGTATTATTCAGTGCTTACTAGACTCACATATAGAAGAGAGCAAGAGATCTGTCCTTGTGTTAGAGGTCCAAAGAATCTAGCAAAGGGCCTGGATCCCATGGTAGAGTCCCCTTTGAGTCCAGCCAAAGGCCTAGAGTTCACAGCAATGTCTGGTGTAAGATCTCTGATGGAAGACTGAAGGACCAGTGCTGGAAAGACTGAGGGTTGGCATATGGAGGCTAGAGTCTGCTCTGGCAGTCTAATAGACTGATTGAAGAATCCGTGCCAAGAACCAGGAGAGACACCCAAAGCAACGACAAGCACCAGAGCTTCAAGCCGAAGTGTCTGTAGCAAAGGCCAAAAGATGATTCTCATGGCAAGAACAAGGACCA
Source organism: Chinchilla lanigera (assembly GCF_000276665.1). Classification (NCBI taxonomy): domain Eukaryota; kingdom Metazoa; phylum Chordata; class Mammalia; order Rodentia; family Chinchillidae; genus Chinchilla; species Chinchilla lanigera. The sequence continues at coordinate 13,718,823 of NW_004955413.1, forward strand.
GAGCTCCTCCCATGAAAACAACAGCCATCATCTGCGAAGGTCAGAGTCAGCCAAGAACAGCCAAAGCTTCTCCAAGGGAAATTAGCATCAAATCTTTCCCTCCTGTTCTCATTTTACACTTTCCCCCAGAACCATGCTAACTCAATTCAGCTCAGTACTTCCACTCAAGTTGACCATTAATTCATCACCAAAGGCAACTAAAAAAAAAAAAAAAAAAAAAAGACCAATGAGTTAAATGAGATAACATCAAACTAAAAATCTTCCGCACTGTAAAGGAAGCAGTGAACACAGCGAGGAATGGACTTACAAGCTATTGGCAAAGGACTAATATACAGAAGACAAAAGGAGTTCAAACAACAGCAATGAAATGTCTTGGTTACTTTTTTCTGGTTGCTAAGACAAAATACCCAACAGCCAAAATTAAGGAAGGAAAAGTTTATTTAACACACAGTTTGTAGAGGTTTTGATCCATAATTGCCTGGCTCCAAGGCAGGGTGGCATGGCAAAGGGCAACAGTTCATGGTGGTAGAAGACAGCAAAAGCAACAAGAGCAAAAGGGCGGATGAGCAAATATCCTTTCATCTTTTATATTGTAAGCAGGCTACCACCCCCTAGGGTGGGTGTATGTGGCACTCACCATTTCTGTGCCCTCCTCTCACACAGGATGAGGATGTTTACGAAGTAAGGAGCCTGGGTCCCTGCTGAGTAGCTTAGTTAACCTCCTAAACTTCTCAAGTTGACACAATGTATCAACCATTACACAAATATAGAATATATTATTTATCTCATTAAAGATGGGCAGATGAGGTGAGCAGACATTTCTCAAAAAAAGATAGTCGGGGGCTGGGGGTTTAGCTCAGCGGCAAAAGCGCCTGCCTGGCACGCGCAAGGTCGTGAGTTCGGTTCCCGGTACCGGAGAAAAACCAAAAAAAAAAAAAAGATAGTCAGGATCCAGTGAACATCACAAAGTGCTCATCATCACCAGCCATGAGGGAAATGCAAATGAAAGCCATGATAATAAATCACACCTTAGGTAAAATGGCTACTATGAAAAAGACAAAATATGCATGCTGGTATAAATGCAGAGAATGCGATACACTTACTAGGAACCTAATTTAGAATGCTTATTACATCAAAGAGTGCAGAAGTTCCTAAAATATATTAAAATAGAAAGACCACATGATCCAGCAATCCTACTACTGGATGCATATTCAAATGAAATAAAATCAGTCCTTCCAAGAGATACATGCACTTCTATGTTTATTGAGGTCCTATTCACAATAACCAAGATAGGGCACCAGTTTAGGATCCCAACAACAGATGGGTGGCCAAAAAATGTGGTATATTTATGCAGAATAGAATATCATTTGCAACAACAATTTTGCCATATATGGCAAGAAGGTTGAAATTTGATAGACATTATGTAACGTGACATATACCAGGCCTAGTGAATCAAGTACTGTGTGTTCTCATCCATATGTGAAAACTAGAAGCAAGGAACAGAATAGTGGTCATTAGAGCCTATGAAGCAAGGGGATGCAGGGATGGAGAATGGATAGTTAGCAGGCAATTACTTTCGATGTTTTATCTTAGACAGGCATACTACTTCAAACTAGGCAGTAGAGGAAGTTTGAATGTTTCCAACGCTATGAAAGTGTAGAAGCTTTAGTAGCTGAACATCTTGATTAATTTTGCATAATATTTATGCATTGTGCCTGTAGAAACAATGGTCCTTAGGAAAAAATTATACATGTGAAAAAAAAATTGGCAGTAGAAAGAAGCCAAGGTTATTTAAGTGTCCTTATATTTCTACTATACTGAACTATCTTGTTTTGCTTACTTATTTTGATAAACTAAGTAGTATGTTATTATCATATGCAACAAGAAAAGAAAATCAAAGTGTCTAGAGAAAAGGGGATTTGTTACATCCCTATTATAAATTTTAAAATGCAAATTTAAAAAGTAGAATTCATAAGAGAATCCTCTAAAACAATATAAGAGCAAGACATGGTGCAGACTCCTGTAATCTTAGCACTTGCGAGGGTGAGGCAGGAGGTGACCTCAACTGTGAGTTGAGATCAGCATGGGCTACATAGGAAAACCCTGTTTTGTTTACTAAACAAAAAAACAGTACAAGAAACTATTTGTGATTTCAAATATAGCATGGAACATTGTGAATTTGTATAAAATAGACAAAAATAATTTAGAATTTAAGGAAAGCTAAGTTTTGAACACATTTGAAGTTTGCAATCGAGGATTAGCATTTTTAACTATGGACTTTTGCAAGTTTATAGTTATTATTTGAATTCAAATTATTTGGTCTTGAATTGACAATAATCTGTACCTTATGAATTTATGGGATAGAGAATAGGTAAAGTATATGGTATATTTGACTGAGAGGCAGGCACTAAGCAAAAGCATAATAAATATTCCTAAGCTGTCACTGTCCCTAGGTGGTAGTAGAGTATTATGACTATTTTCCTTGTTTTTAAATATATTTGGAAAAATTTTAATAGAATGTCAACAAGCTTATTTGTTTAGGCTTCATGACACAGATGTGTATCTTTCTCTCGAGTCAAAGTAGCAGTATAACCTAGAAGAAATACACACACATAAAACACTTTATTTCATCCTTTTAGCAACCATAACTATATTATATATATTTACTATATTCTTTTATTTATTCATTCTTCAAACAATTTTTAATATAATAAGTACTGGTTAATACTCTCAAGTCTAAAAGCGTATCAATGAACAAAATATGTCCCTTTTATTAAACAGTTTATAATCTCTTGGAGAAGAAAATTAGAAAAAAGTGCATGAGGGGACAATACATATTAGAGAGAGAAATAAAGAAGAATTATAAGAACTCATTTTCCATACAGTGATCAAAGAGCATCGACCTGAAGAAGTAACTTCTAAGCATAACCCTGAATAGACACTGTATTGTACCACTGAACTTGTCAAAGTAGAATAAAAACTGTCTGACTATTCAAAAGTCATAGTGAAATCTACAAAGCAAAAAGGAGACTTCATGGGATGTTTAAAGTAAACTTCAAACATTAAAAGACATACTTACAGGACATATCTGAGTATATGTGTGAAAATCTTTAATTGATTTAAGTACATATTTCTTTCAATTTCCAAAGTGCTGAGCAAGATAACAGAATAGTACTATATAGTAAGTGTCCCACTACAGGAACATCAATTTGAACAAGTATCTATGTGTAAAAATACTTTCACTAAGAAAATTATTTGAGATCACAGTACTGGGTAGCAGTAATAAGAAAATACACATTGAGACAGGAAGGGTAGACAGTTATACTTTACCCACATCACCCATCCTTCAACACCAGGCATTGTAAAGTAGAGACACTGCCTACTGGGGGCAAGATAGAGAAGTGAGAGTAATGAAAATCACACCAGACAGATCCTCATGACCTGACCTCAGACCAGCACCCATGGTCTGTTCCCAAACAGCAACCCTATTCCCAACAGGAAGCTGCGGCTCCTGCAAAACTGAATGGAGATCTTGTTTATCCAGTTGCCAGTTGACAGCCATAGCTTTACGTTATGGATAAACCTCAGTGACATCTAGGTCTCAGAGGACATAAACTCCAAGTATACCCAGTCCTGCACGGGCCATGGAACTCCTAGAATTCCTTTTTGGAGTTGGACTGGCCTCAGGCATCACAAGATTCCAAAGTTTGCTGTAGTAGCGATGTCAAATTTTTAGGGCAAGGCAGTCTTAGGGAGTTGCAATAGCTTCAGTGGTCCAAAGTATTAAGGATTAGAGACCAAGGACACAGCAAAGACTAGGGTAAGTATCTACTTATTTTGTGAGCAAATACTGGCACACAGCTCCTAGAATCACATACAATTAGGAGAACATAATTTTATAAAATGTACAGTATACATTGTAAATGAATAACGCTAAAGAGGTGGCAATACATAAACTATGTGACAAATAATTCAAAATGCCTTTTATTTTAGGTAGCTTGGTGAATTTCTAGGATCTACAGAGAAAGAATTCAGAAATTTATCAGAGAGATTAAAGTAACAAAATACCCATAATGGGAGCTGCAAAATAAAATGCACTACCAGAAAATTGCAATAGAGACCAGCAACAGAACTGATAATAGAAAGAAAGGATCTGTTATCTAAAGACAAAGTACTTGAAAATATACACTAAGAAGACAAAAACAATGAATAACCTTTATGAGGTTTATAGGTGACTTTGAAATAACAAATTTGAGTCATTGACAGGGAGTTGACAAACAAAGGAATAAAAAATGGTTTAAAGAAGGGAAAGAAGGGGAAATTATGAATGTATATATATACAGGATAGCTAACATAGTTGTACTTCTGACTTCTATTGTTATACTGAAAGGAACAATTAATGATTACTTGTTTGATCAATCCTGCATGTCTCTATTTGTTTTCCTGAGAAACAACTTTGAAAATATCAATACATAATTCTACAACCATTGTTAATCTCCTACCACTTTGTCTGTAACTCTGTATTGTTTGTATTGTCCTTATGCTATTTTATAAATGGATGTCTGTTAGTATGTTTTCTTTCTTTTATTTTTAAAATAAATTTTAAAAAAGAAAGTATCACAAAAAAAAAAGGATTTAAAGTGAATAATAGCTGAAAACTTTATAAACCCAGAGGAAGATATAAATTTCCAGGAATAGGAAAGTCAAAATCTCCAATTAGAGGTAATGCAAATAGTACGCCATGACATATTATATTTAAATTGTCAAAGATCAAAGACAAAGAGAGAATCCCAAAAGCATATAAAGATGAGACACAAATAACATATGAAAGTGTTCCATTCCACATAGCAGCAGACTTTTCAGTAGAAATCTTCAGGCCATTTGAGAGTTTCTAAATGAAAGAAATCAATTATTAGCTGGGAAAACTGTAATATTATTCTTCTAAAACAAAGGACAGCTAGAAACTTCCAAACAAAAGCTGACGGAGTTCACTATCATTAGACCAATCCTATAAGAAATGCTGAACAGAGTTTTTCAAATGGAAAGAAAAAGACACTAATGTGTAGCATGGAAATATTGGAAAGTTTAAAATCTACCAGTAAAAATAAGTACAAGTTCATAATACTCTAATAATGTAACAATGGTATGTAAATCACTTATACCTTTAGTGTGAAGATTAAAAGACAAAACAATTAAAATTACAATAATTTGATAAGGAAAATAAAGTTACATAAATTATTTTATAAGAAATTCAAAATTTCTTATAAATTTGAATTTGGTTGGGGAATGAAAGTATAGAATTCAAGGGAAGCAACAAAAATACTTTTTAGTATAAAATAACTTGTTATAAATGCAAGTTGGTTTTCTAAGCTGCATAGTAACCACAAAGCAAAAACCTGTAATGAGTATATATTGTGTACGATGAGAGGAAATTACTCATGCACTTTGAAAGACTAGAGAGGAAGAAGGGACACAATCTCCAAAACAAGTATAAAACATCTGACCAAAGGGTAGGGTAAGTCCATACTAATAAATTTTGGGGGTCTGAATGCAATATATTTTTGACTGAAAAATAGAATGGTAAATGGGCGAAAAAAGCTACAAGACACACTTCATCTGTAAGGGATTCAAAATGATGAGTTGGTGAAGGATATTGCATACAAATTGAAACAAATAGAGTTTAAGTAAAAAAAAAACTGTAAAATTAGACAGGTTGTAAAATGACAAAGGGATCAGTTTAACAAGATTACAATGATTACAAATATTTAAGCACTCAACATTGGAGCAACTAAATATATGAGCTATACATTTAAATATAAAGTTATTTCACAATTCAATGATATGAAATATCAATATCTTCTCTAGTGGCAAAACAGCAAATCAGAAAAATCAATTAAAAATCAAGTTAAACTGCACATAACAAAAGTTACAGAATGTTTTACACAATAGCTTTGGAATAAATATTCTTCTTCACGGTACATGGAACATTTCCCTTCAGAAAATATGTACCAGTCCAGGATGCAACTCAAGAGATTTAAAAAGATTGAAACCCTATCACTTATATTTTTACCACACTGCTATAAAAGTAGAAATCAAAATAGGAGGAACCACCAAAACTATATTTAAATAAAAAATACCATGCTTCTGAATCAATAATGAATCAAGGAAAAATCAAAAATCAAAATCAAAGTAATTCCTGGCAAATAAAAACAGAAACACATCGTAGCAAAACCTGTGGAATACAGCTGAAGAATTTTGAGAGAGAAGAGTATAGCAACAAGTACCTGTATCAAAAAGAAGAAACCTTGCAGATAATGGATAACATTATACTGTATCTCAAAAAAAAAAATAGAAACACAAGAACAAATTTAACACAAAATTAGTAGAAGCAAGGAAATAATAAAGATTAGATGAGAAATAAATGAAACAGACTAGAACAAGACTAAGGATCAAAGAAACCAATAATTGATTTTTTGAAATGACAAGCAAAATAGACAAATTTTTGGGTAGATAACCTATGAAGAAAAGTTAAAAGACTCTAGCAAACAAATTCAGAGGATAATGAAGGAAGATCACAGAAATACCAAAGATCAGATAAAACTGCTATTCACAACTATGCACTAATAAATTGGAAAATCTGGAAGAAATGGTTGAGTTCCTGGACACATACAACATATCAAAATTCAATCATGGTGTGATAGAAAATCTGAGCAGACCAAAAACAAATAACAAGATCAAGTCAGTAATAAAAGCTCTCCTACCAAAGTGAACTCCAGTACCTAAGGACTTCACTGCTGAATTTTACTAAACATTTAAACTACTGAATCCAGTTCTTAAACTATCCTAAAAAGCTGCAAAGGAAGGAATATCTCCTAACTCATTTTACAAAATGAGCATTACCTTGATGAGCATTGCCTTAATACAAATATCAAATTAAGACAACATAGAAGAAGGTTCTATACCAATATTTGTGTTGAATACAGCTGCATAAGTCCTAGAAAAACCCCAGCAAACTGAATGCAAAATAAAATAGGAAGGTAATTCACTAAGTTTGATTCACATCAGGGATGAAAAGATTATTCAACATAGATGAATCAATAAACATGATACACACATTAAAATAAAGGTGTAAGCAACATGATCAGTTTATTAGATGCAAATAAAGCATTAGACAAAATTCAATATCTCTCCATGACAAAAATTCTCTACAATTAATTATAGAAAGAAAGCACATCAACATAATAGCATCACACTGAATAAAGAAATGTTGAAAAAGCTTTTCCACTAAGATCTGGAACAGGAAATGATGTCACTTTTGTAACCTTTATTCTCTTCTAGTACAGAAATCCTAGTCAGAGCAATCAGGCAAGAAATTAAAACTAGAAGTAGCATGTAATCTAGTGATTCCTGATATATATGAAATGAAATTAGTATGTTAAAGAAATATCTGCATTCTTGTATTTGTATTAGCAATATACAACGCTGCCCAAAATGGAATCAACCTCTGTTCATCAATGGATAAATAGATAAAAAGGTACTGTACAATAACGGATAGAATAGTGATCAGCCAGAAAAAAATTCCTATCACTTACCACACAATAAATGAACCTGGAGGATATTATTCTAAGTGAAATAAATCAGCAACAGAAAGAAAATATTTGCATTACCTTACTTGTATACTGAATCTAAAAATGGTGATCTCATAGGAGTAAATAATATATTACTAGATGTTGGAGTGCTTAAAAGGATGGAAAGATGGAAGAAAGTTGATCGAAAATATATAATTATGTTTAGATGGGAAAAATGAGTTGGAGAGATCTATTGTGCAGCATGGTAACCATAGGTAATGATAAAATACTTTCTATTTGGGAAATGCAGAAAGAGGATGTTAATGGATGCAGAAAGTGGATGTTAAGTATCTTCAACACAAAACTAATGGTATGAAGTAATGCATCCATTAAGTTAAATGTCACCCTTCTGCAATGAATATATACTTGAAAACATTACATTCTTCAAAACATATGTACTATTTCATTCGGTCAATTTAAGACTTTAAATACAAAAATAAAATCATTTTAGGTATAGTTCATAGATATTTATGAAACCAAACTTCCAAACATAATTTTTCTATTCCCATATATTTCTACATAGATATGTATTACACACATATTAAGAGCAACAATGACCAATAATGTTTACTGAATAGTTACTTTGAGGTAAAATGTGCTAAACATGCCTCAATAAGAATTTCATAAGGTGTTCATCAGTATTATCCCTATTTTAAAAAGATTAAACCAGAGGCAGAGTCTTTTTTTTAAACCCCTAGTTTGTAAGTGCTAGGGTTGTGATTCGAATGAGGTCTATTTGGCACCAAAATCACTGTGATTAATCCATAGGTTATAACACTTTAGGTTTGAGCTCTGAATTCATATGAGAGATTTTAATTTTAACTAAAAACTTCTCTAATTAATTTTCAATTAATAAATTTGAACTTTAAATCAGTCATGTGAAAAAAATCTTAGTAGATTTGGCTGTAATACAATAATTAACTAATTCATTGCTTTTAAATATGAGTATGGATTTGAAATAATTCAAGTGTTAGTTCACTCGATCTAATGCAAACCTTCACAGAACAGTTCCTTGAGATTTTAGTTTTTAAAGTTAAAGGAAGTTTAGAAGTTTAATGTGTTACTAAACTAATAAATAGTGTAAATATATAATTATGTGTCTTCCAGGTCCTGGTCATTTTATAGATATTGTGTAGATTATAGAATACAATAATAAGCCAATGAAACATTTATTATATGCACAGATATCCCAGAATAATTATGGTAGTGTCATAATAACTATAAATAAAAATGTTTTATTTAAATAAAGTGCTTAATGTGGTCCAGCAGCTGTTATTATCATGGTTAATATGCAGTTTTTCTATTACTTACAGCAGCTTTACCAAGTAGAAGATAGCACCTACAAATGGACAAACTGAAACACTGAAACCTTATATAAGATTTCTAACTCCTGCTGGCTGCTTATCTAGAGACAGATTTTACATTCATATTGGCCAAGTACTAATAAATTTTCTAGAGTGAAATCTATGTCCAAGATGAAGCAACATTATAAAAATATACTTATCTATTTACATTGTATCTACCCTTGTAGTGCAATGGATTTTATCCAGAATGTCAGGGGGATTTCTCTTGTTTTAAAATGCATATAACTAACTTTCAGTACACTAAGAACATAATTCACTTAATAATGTAAAAATTAATTATATAATTTATTATACAAGGCTCTGATCAGAGCTTATTTTGGACCAAGTATCAAAATAAGAGTATCTTTAGGAGAGGGTGGAATGTCCGTTAGATATACTGGAAAATCATAGACAAATAATGAATTAGTCATATGTCTTTTATAATAATGAATGTGCAAAGAGTAACTTTGATAGTTGAGATAATCTGTCCCAAATATTAGAAAGAACTTACTGTTTTGTTACAAATAGTTTAACGTAGGCCAAATAATACAGTGATATTCCATAGGAATACTTCATGGAACTTTTGTTTCTGTTGATTTCTCTGTTTTCAAACTTCGAAATCAGTAAATTATATCTACCTTACATTGAATAGTATGATTTATGTGCCTTTCACCTATTTAATTGTAATTTCCACTTATATAATAGACATAATGTATCTGGTAAATAGCCATGTGCCATCTCACTAACTGGGTATTAGATCCTACTAAGAGGTCTTATTTTTACAGAGCACCATCAATCTCTGTTCTCATGAGCTTGACTTCCTTGTCAATTGTTTTTACAAAATGATAAAATCAACAAATGGAAATGGCTTGAAAGGTCATTTCAGTGGCGGTATTGGAATGGAGGGGAAAAAGTAGGATACTGACTTCTCAATACATAGGCTTAAAGTAGGTAAATGCTTCGAATTTCTGATGACATCTCTGTCTTACACTGAAATCACTAAACACAAATAAAAGAAGTTTTACCTCCATGTGTCTGTTGTATAAAATATGTTTCAAATATATTATTGCTGCATTCCAATATTTCACATTGAATTAAAGGATTTTAAAGTGGTAAGTGTCATGCAGTTCTATTTAGTAAGTTGTCAAAAGTGAAGTTAGTGAGGAAGAGAGATCTATTTTCGATATTGTTCATTTATAACGAACGAGGAATATTTTACTCATGTAATATTTCTCCCTCTCTCTTTGCTTTCTTATAAGGGAAATTTTAAACACACACACACACACACACACACACACACACACACACACACACATCCACTAGTGACCGTGGGACGAGAACACAATTACAAGTTTTCTCACAGCAGTGAGCTCTCAATCCCAGCTGTGCCTTCAGCAACCTGAGCCAGCGTGATTATGCTAAAGCACCCCTGGATCCCTTTCTCTCTATTTCATTCCATCCAGGGTCTTAAAACTTAAAACATTTCACATGCTTGGGCAGTTTTCTCCGTAATTTCACTCAAGCTGACAGTGTAGTGGGAATAATGTGGAGGTGTAGCCTGCAGGTGAGAGGAGCTTCTTCAGTATATTTTCCCTTCAGCCATCTGAACATGGGATGCATTCCAGGTTGGAGAAAATCTGTTATGGTAAGAAGTTAAAACATATCACAAGAGAGATAATATTTCCAGAGCTAACTGATTTAGATCAATATCTTTGCAGGCATAAATTGTTTGAAACTACAAGCTTCTGGGCTTCAACAACATTAAGAATGGTGTTCCTTAGGAAGTCAACAAACTTCTGCACATATGGGGTACAACAAATTTAATTATGACCTTTTGAACTGAATGAGAACAGACAAGATGGTTTGTTCAGTCTTTAACTTTTCATCATCAAGGATTAAGGTGTATATATGCTGTATATAGAGTCTGACAAAAAATTTATATGCTCTTTAGAAAAAAATGTATAAATATTTTAATACTAAATTTATTGAGACATCATGAGATTAATACACAGTATCTTTGTCCTCTATAATTACAAGAGATGCTCAGAATGGTGGTCATTAGCTTCTAGACATTTACTAGTACAGAAAACTGCTGCTTGTGTAACCTTGATCATTGAGGTTACTGCACATGTATTTTTAATTTCTTTTCTAAGGGCCAGCAGTGTAGCGGGTTTTCTTGATTTATGATATCTTCTGGAATCCCTCATTAAGAGGGTAACACCAACTGTTGAAAAACTGTCATATATGGGCTCTTATTCTCTATTATATATGTATATATACATGCATACACATATACACACGTACACACATATATGTGCAGATGTAGATACACACACATACACACACACACACAAAGTTAGAATAGAAAAACACAAAACTTTTGTAAAATATTAAATTTGGTCCTAAACCAGAATATCCAGTTTACTTACAATCATGTCTCCTTTTGAAACACACTGGAACTCTTTTCTACTTTGTGAAACATATAGCAAAGCTTATGGTGATATTTGAGAGTCTATCACAGACAGAGACCACCACAGAGAGAGGACAAACATCTCCTGGACCCTTAACCTGTTACTCATTAAAAGCATGATCTATTTTTTCTGCTGAGGCAGACAGGTTCTTGAAGGCTGCTTTTGCTAAAAGACTAGGGATTCTTCACTTGGGCCTACCAGTGTCCAAGAGGTAACTAAAACCCAAACCCTGACCTTCATCGTAGATCTGCTTTTATTGTGTCAACCTACTGAAATTTTAGGAGTTTATCTATTATAGTGATTGATGCTACTTGAGGGACACAACTTGTATATTTATTTATTTACATATTATTCTTCTAGGGGGAAGGCCTCAAGCTCTGCCTTTGGGCATGTTAATCGTCTACAGTACCTATCTAAAAAGTCAGCAAAACAAAGTCAATTAGCCATAATTCTAAATGACTTATCTCATTCCCCTTCAAGACTGAGGAATTTATAGACATTCAAGTACCAATGAGTCTCCAAACATTACTCTAAACCTATTGTCACTGTGGATTGCAAGAAAGCCTCCACAATACTGAGACTGTGTAGCAAAAACAGCCATCACATGGAAAACCAATGCCTTCCTCAGCAATAAGGTTGTCTCCTGCAACCATCTTATAAAACCCAAACTGAGATAATGATCAGTTGGCTCCTAGGCCACCTTAGCTAATGTAAAAGTTGGTCATATTCTTTGGTTCATGGGTCAGTCTTCTCTCCTTCAGCTCTTCAAACTGAAGTTCTTTTCCTGTTTTCTCCTACTTTCTAATTCTGTCCCATAAATCTACTCAGGTCTTGCACAGACAGACCCTGAAAAGCTTATCTATGATGATTCTTCAGGAGCCTAACTTTGTAGGGTGAGTTAAGGTCTTCATCTCCTCCTTGGGCTGATCTTCTTGGATCTTATCAGTGACATATCTAAATCCTCATGGGACATTCTAGTGCACCTATAATCCCAGAATGTGCATATCTTAGACTCCTATCTATGCCGCTCTTATTCTGAAAAAAATATTAATTTTTTTTTGTTTTACCTTGGTTCACTTATTGGTAATCTCAATCCCTTTGTTGATTTGTTCAGCATTAAAAAAATTACCCTTTAGGGGATATATGATTTTTAGGTATAGCATTTCAAACCTAGAACAGAAATATTTCAGGGATAAAGAAATTCTGATACTACTTTATAAGTTTAGATTATATGATATGTGTATGTATGAAATTCCAGAAGCAAATAGATTGAAACTAATGTGTTTAGAAAGAAAATTGTTGCCCACTTTTTTTGCAGCAGGTCTACATTCTGCAAGTTGCACATCTAGAGAATAACAATCATATGGATAACAAACACTTGTGTACAGATCTAAAAATATTTGCACCTGCAGTCCTTTCTCTTTCCCCCACAAAGCATGCTGAGGACAGTTTGAGTGTCCCACAAAAGGGCATTTGTGAGAATGAGCTGAATAAGCCATAGCTAAAGAGAGTAGCAGAATTACTAATTATCAGAGTGACTGGAGAATGCCTCAAGAGCATTTAAGAAAATTCTGAGTCCAATTTATTGCTGGAGGCATAGAACTACATATTTGTTTTGAGGACCGAGTCATGGGACACTCTTTGGGATCACTGTCTAGGGCTGGTGCCACCTGATTCTCCCAGGCCACTCAACTCATGCTAGTGGCAGAATCTCATGCAGTGCTTTTGGAGCTGGCTTTCCAGGTGTTCAAATGGCAAGAGCTAGGAAATCATGGTGGGTTCTACAAATATTTCAAAGGAAAAGATAGATTTCCAGGCAAAACTTTGACACAGGGTCAGAGCACCTGCAGGAAATCCTTTTTGGGCAATGCCTAGTGGAACTGAAGAAGTGAAGCTAAAGCCAGGACCCCAGAAAGACAGAGCAAAGGGCAGCATGCCATCTGAGCTTTGGAAAGCCACCAACATCAGCATGTGGCCAGTGAGAGAAACCATACAAACCAGCAAAGCCAAAGGAGCAGAGGTGCCTTAGCACGCTGGTGTTCAACCCTTGCAGCAGTGTCCTCACGATACTGGAATAAGAACTTTAAGATTTAATGCCTGCCTTGCTGGGTTTCACTCTTGCTTTTTTAATCTTGATTTATACCTTTCTAATTCCCTATATCTCCCTTTTGAGATATGAATTTTTATGGTTTGTGTATAGGGTGTCCCCACAAAAGAATAGATGTTTTAAAGTTGATTGGATCATGGGACTGCTATACTCATCAATGAATTAATCCATTGCTAATACAGTTGTTGACTTGTTAGGAGGTGAGGAATGGTTAGCGGTGGCTCACTGGGGGTGTGATCTGGAACAGTATACAGTATCTTTCCTTCCCAGCTCCTCCCTTCTCTCTGGGCTTTGGGGTCACCATGACAGGTTCAACTCTCCTCTTCTGGTGCCCTTTACCATGCTTTTCCTGCTGTGGTGACAAATGACCATGGACTGAAACATGAGCCAAAATGAACTTCTCCTTTGAGTTGTAGGTGTTGAGTACTATACCTCAGCCACCACAGAACTACTAAGACACAAATGCATACCCTCCACATGCCCTGCCATTGCATTTAGTAAGGGCATGACATTTTTATTATTATTATTTTACAAGAGTTCAAATCTGAAAGAATTTGTGAGTCTTAGAAGAGGACTTAGGCTTGAATTTTTAAGTAATTATGGAAAATTTGAGACTTTGGGACTGTTGGAGACAGAATGAGTACCTTTTCCATTGTGAGACTGACATAAACCTTGGTGTGGCAGGGGTCCAATGTTATAATTTGGGCATAATTTGAGTGTCTCCCAAAGGTTTATGTGTTGGAGACTTGGTCTTCAATGTGGTATTGAGATTTGGTATAGAATCTTTAAGAATGTTGGCACCAGAGGGAGGTCCTCAGGTCAGTTGGAGGCCTTTCCTCACAAAGAATTGTGGGAAAACTAACCCTCTGGCTTCTTGTCCAACAAACTGCTCCCTTCCTCACCACTATGAGCCCTTCATGTTTTGACGCAACAAAAATTGCCCTCAGCAGAGCTGAACCAAGGCCCAGCACCATGTCTCTGAACCTCCAAAACTGTGACTTATGTAACTTTTCTCTTTTTAAAAGTTGTGTTGTATCCAGTATTTCATTAAAGAAATGGAAAATGAAGTATTAAGACAAAATTAATGGAATCATATGTATTTCTTAATAGTTTTTTCAAAAAAGATGATAACATAAATGTTATTAGGAACTTGTTTTGAATACCTCGTAAGGAAGCACAACCATCAAGTCGGCACACCTATGACAAGAATTTCCATCCTGGAGCAGATATGAAGAGAACATTAGGGCCTTGAAGTCTCAGCTTTTTCACCTACTAAAATCCTTTACTTTAAAATCATGATGAAGATTGCCCTAGTTCTTATAAAACTTGTCAAGAATCATTGGTAGACATAGTTACCTTAGACCTTAAGGGAAAACTAATAGAGTACTGACTGTCACCTTTACCTCATTTACACGCTCTGATTAACCAGTTAAGGACTGTCATTCTGTCAGAGCCTCAGCAGTCAACATTGACTAGGAAACCGACATGCAGGCACCTGAAGTGGTGTTTTAAAGGCAATGCAAGATAGATAAATTATTCTCTGTCACAGTGCATTAAGAGGAAATTCTGCACTCACCATAATAACAAAGAATTCCCCAACTAAATTTGCTATGATTCTGATTGTAGTTATCTGCATGCAGTCAAATTTAAAGAGAGAATTAAGAGGAATAATATTGTTATTTCTTTTTCTTTTTTTAAAAAAAGAAAAAGGTGAAATGAGCACCATAAAAGGAAAGGAAAGCCCAGCTCTGTATATTGGCCTCTGCTCTTACTAACATATTTGATTGGGCAATGCCGTGATCACCTTGACCTTTCATTTTCTGTTTGGTAAATGAGAGCAGCTGATCCCAATCTATTGAAAGAGGCAGGGTTCCCTAAATGTAAATAGATTGTATACTGAAGAAACACACTCAAGGAACTCTGTAGATGTGCCATAGCCTCTCCTGCACCTATTTTGAAATGAAATTGAAGAATCTAAAGTGTGCAAAATGTCTTGTAGTAAAGCTTTATTTATCTCTGTGATTCTTGACTCAAACTGAGTGTACAAAGCATCTAAAGTGCTGTGGAGAAGTGCTCTGAACCTTGTTCTAGACAAAGGAAGATTCTCCAAGGATTGGTCAAGCCAACCAACAATTTAGCAGCTTTTGTCCAGTGCACAGGTGAAGATAATATTAATTTAGAAAGTTAGAATGGAGGGACTAATCTAATCAGTTGAAGGTCTAACAGCCTGATCTCCAGGAGAAGGAATTCTACCAGCTACCTTTGAACTTAATAGCAACATCAACTCTTGCCCAGGTCTTCAGTCTGTCAGTCTATATTGCACATTTTGGGCTGGGCAGGCTTCACTACTGCATTGTCTGATTTCTCAAATTTTTTTCTCTACACACACACACACACACACACACACACACACTTGATTCTGTTTTTCCAGAAAACTAAATAAATTTTGGATTCTAATCAAAGACAGTGGTTCTTTGCTGGCCCACAGATGAATGAAAACTAAAAGCTATAATTTTTAATGAAATATTTGGTTAATTATTTAAGGTAACTGATATTTGATTAATTTAAGTATGCTAATATTGATTACTTAAAAATTGATCATCTCTTCAATTCTATGTAGGAGAAGTATTCAATTTCTTAATGCTTCCAGAAGCATTGCCTATATCTTTGTAATTATTAAAAGAGAAGACAAAATAATTAAGACTAAAATATAAAATATTTCAACACATGATGACCTGAGAATATGGACATGGGTAGATTTAGATCAATAATTATTAACACAACATCAGTAGAAGCATTCATGAAGGAGCAGTATAGGGGTCCGCATACTAAATCAAATAGGAAATAAAATTTGTATGGAGTTTTGCATTTTTTTGAGGTAATGTATGGATAGATTCATTAGTCCACAGGTGTTCAATTAAAAATAAAAAATTCAAATCAGTAATTAAAGAGCATTCTATAAGTAAACATCTCTCCAAATTTCAAGGATTAATAACAAGATATATGCCAAAAAGCTAGTTTTCTTTTGTTTTCTATTAGTCGTAGTATAGCATCTCTCTATATAACTTTATCTATTTGTCTCTGTCATTCTCTGTCTCCCTTTCAACAGTAGCAAAGAATGTCTGCTAATAGATTTGTTCATTATTTTCACAAACATAAAACATTAAACATATTTTGACTATACCATGATTAGTAAACATAACTCTTTAATGTAACTATTTAATAGTAATATTGTTCAATAAATATCTCATGTCAGGCCTATTTTTATTTTCCATACCGTCTGCTAGCAAATATTTTCTTTAAAAGGCCAATAACAACTACTTTAGTCTTTTGTTGTTGGTGGTGGTCATATGATCTCTATTGTGAAAACATTTATTGTGTCTTTGTGGTACAAAAACAGTTGTTGTAGAAACTATTTGCATAAAGGAGTGTGAAGCCATGCATATACAATTTGCATCCTGTTGTAGACCATATAAACATTACATTTTAGATTTTCGTTGAAACTAATTACAAATATTTAATTATCTATATGTGAATTACTGCATTTATAATCTGTGGTATTAGCCTCCCATATTCAGACAATTGCTATTGTGTTTCAAACATTTCTTTTAAAAATATTTATATGCTTTTCTGCTAATTCAATCTGAACTTTAAAATACAGAATTATAAATTTACTTTTTATTATATTTATTTTTCTTTCTTAGGTTGTTGGTTTCATTGTGTATTTTCTCTATCTTTTCCTAATTCACAGGTGTTGCATTATTTGTCCTTCACTTGTTAATAATTTTCATTTTATAAAAAGATTTAAAATATCTTACAAAAGTTGATTACTTCCTCTATTCTAGATATTACTTTCTAAGTCCTAAAGTTGATTCTGTGTGGAAGAGTATCAGCTGTCTAGGATCATGTTTATAGATATTAACTCTTTTCCTCCTGCCAGATGAAATATGCCACTGTAAATATGATAATTTATGCTGAGTTATAAATTCATGGTGAAAACAAATATAATTTTGGAAGTCAATTGCAGAGAAATCAGAGAGCCACCCATCAAAGTGTATAGTAACTACCACTTGGAAATGAAACTATATATTGTCAATAAAGTAGACTCTATAAAAGTACAGAAATAACTAGTAGATATGTTTTAGGCAAGCAATGAAACAGGGCAGAAAGACAGGGAACAAACAATAAGAAAATGATATGAAAAAGAAAAACCAGTATGTATCCATTATAACCATTATCATACATAGTCTCAGCTCACCAGTCAAAAGAATCAGACTGGCAGAGTGGATCAAGAAGCAAGATTCAACAATATGCTACATTCAAGAAACACACCTAACCTAAAAAGAAATTCATAGACTAAAAGTCAAAGGGTGGAAAACAATTCTTCATGTCACAGGAACCCAGAGAAAAAGCAGGGGTACCTATTCTACTTGCAGATAATGCAAACTTTAACTGAAAACTGATCAAAAGAGATAAAGAAGGGCACTACATACTTCTTAAGGAAAACTCCAAGAAGAAGAACTGACAATTGTAAATATTTATGCACCAAACAGAGGCTCATGCAACTACATATAACAAATATTAACAGACATGAAAAACCCAATAAGCAGTAACACAATTATACTGGGGGACCACTATACCCTACTCCCACAAATAGACAGATCAATTAGAGGAAAAATCAACTAAAATATTAGTATGAAACCAAGCCTGTGAACAAATGGACTTGGTAAATGTCTATAGATTTCACCATAAAGCATCAGAATACACATTCTTCTCAGTAGCACATGGGACAGTCTCCAAATTAGACCACATACTAGCTGACAAAATGTGTTTAAATAAATGTAATGGAATTGAAATCATCCCATGTATACTGTCTGATCATAATACAACAAAACTGAAAATCAACAACAAAGTAAGTCACAAAAAATACATTAATGCATGGAAATTAAACAACACCCTTGTGAACAAACAATGGGTCACAGAGGAAATTAAGGATGAAATTAATCACTATGTGCAATTGAACAATAATGTCAGTACAACACACTGAAACTTATGGGACACAATGACTGGGAAATTTATAGCAATGAACTTACTCATTAGGAGAACAGAACAAGCTCAAATAACTGACTGTTGAACCTCAAACTTCTAGACAAAGAAGAACAAATCAAACCCAATGCTCATATGAGGGAAGAAATTATAAAGATAAGAGCAGAAATTAATTCAGTAGAGACAAAGAAAATGATACAAAGAATCAGTGAATTGAAAAGTTGTTTCTTTGAAAAAATAAATGCCATTGAAAAACCATTAGCCAACCTCATCAAAAAGAGGACAGAACAAAAATTCAAGCACTTAGGAATGAAAAGGGAGAAATCACAACAGATCCCACAGAAATCCAGGAGATCATCAATATCTGCTACGAAAACCTATAATTTCATAAAATGGAAAATGTAGAAGAAATGGACAGATTCCTAGACACAATTGGATTATCAAACCAAACCAAGAGGATATAAAATTCTGAATAACCAATATGAGCCAATAAAATAGAAAATGTAATTAAAAATTTACCAACAAAGAAAAGCCAAGGTCCTAAATGATTCACTGTTGAAATCTACAAGAAATTTAAAGAACTGATACCACTAATGCTAAAACTCTTTCAAGAAGTTGAAAGAGAAAGAGTACTTTGAAAAAAATTCCTGAAATAGAGTATTACCCTGATTTGAAAACCAAAGAGGAATGGAACCATAAAAGAAAAGTACAAGGCAATCTCTCTATTGAGCATAAATGCAAAAATTCTTAATAAGATACTGGTAAACAGAATGCAGCAAATCATCAAGAAGATTATACATCATGACTAGGTGGGATTCATTGCAGGAATGCAAGGATGGTTCAACACACACAAATGAAAAAATATAAAGTACCATATTAACAGAACCAAACACAAAAATCACATGATGATCTCAATAGATTCAGAAAAGGCATTTGACAAAGGCTAATACAGATTCATGATGAAAATCCTACAGAAAATTGGAATAGATGGTCTTTACCTCAACCTTATAAAAGCCATCTATCAGCTTTGATTCTAAAATCAGGATCAAGACAAGGATGCTCATTATCACCACTTCTATTCAGTATAGTGTGGGAAACATTAGCCAGAGAAATTAGATGAGAGACAGAGAAATAAAAGGAATTAAAAACAGGAAAGAAAGAAGTTAAATTATCATTATTTGCAGATGACATGATACTCTTCATAGAAGACCCCAAAATTTTCACCAAAATCTTGTAGATTTAATATCCAAATTCAGTAGTGTACTGTGATACAAGGTCAACATTTAAAAAGCAGTAGCATTCCTGTACACAAGCAACAAAGTCACAGAGAGAAAAATTAGGGAAAGCACACCCTTCAAAATAATATCTGAAAATGAATACTTGAGAATCAGTCTAGTAAAGGATGCAAAAGATCTATACAGTGAAAATTACAGTACCCTAAAAAAGTAATCAAAGAGGATATGAGAACATGGAAAAATATCCTTTGCTTTTGGATAGAAAGAACCTACATTGTGAAAGTGGCCATATTTCCAAAACTGCTACACAGATTCAATGCAATTCCAATCAAA
This sequence comes from Chinchilla lanigera, assembly GCF_000276665.1. Taxonomy (NCBI): domain Eukaryota; kingdom Metazoa; phylum Chordata; class Mammalia; order Rodentia; family Chinchillidae; genus Chinchilla; species Chinchilla lanigera. The sequence goes on from NW_004955413.1 coordinate 13,738,986, forward strand.
ATAACATTAGCATAGGTCACATATCTAGAAAAAAAACACTCTTAAAATTCCTTTGGAACCAGAAGAGACCTAGAATAGCAAAAGCAGTTTTAGGAAACAAAGACAAGTCAGGGGGCATCACAATCCCAGACCTGAAATTATACTACAAAGCTACTGTGATAAAAAAAAAAAAAGCATAGTCCTTGTGGGGGGAAAAATGCAATTTTTCTCCTACGTGTAATATATATTATTTCTTTGGCTACTTTTAAATTTTTCTCTTTGTCAATGGTTTTTAGCAATTTGATTGTGATGTATCTAGGTGCAATGATAGTCAGAATTAACTAATTTTTTGTATACAGGATAGATATTTTCATCAAATCTTTTCAATTTTAGCTATTAATTTCTCAGCTATTTATTTGCCCCTCCTCACCTTTGAGAGACCCTTGTTACAAATGTAGGTACAATCTTGTACAAAGATCATTGAGGGTGTTCATGTTTTTAGTCTTTATTTCTCTTCTGACATTTTAGTTATGATAATTTCTGTTACCATACTTTTAGTTTAGCTATATCTTCTTTTAGAGAAAGTAAATCCTGTCAATTTCATACAGGTCTGCTATGCACCAAGTCTGTAAAATCATTTGATTCTTTCTAATTTCCATTTTTTAATTACCTTGGCAAGCATTTTTTTAAACACACACAAACAAGTGCATAAATATTTTTGCTAAATTAATCATCCCTTGTTCTGTTTTCACCATCTCATTTTTCTCTTGATTATGTATCACATTTTTACCTTTTATACCTACTTATTATTTATTGTTTTTTGGATATTCAAATGTATGGATTCTTTCATCTTATACTATTTGATTTTGTTCTGCTTAATATCAATTTACCTGGAAATCACCTTAATCTTTTTTAAGCTTGTCTTCACATTTTGTTAGTGCATATCTACAGTATTAGTTTAATCACTGTTCTAAAATGACATTTCTAAGGTATCCATTGAATTTCCTGGTTGTTCAGTGAGCTATCTTTGAGACAGTAGGATGTCAAATGTGTGAGCTCAGTTTGTAGTACCTGTGTAGATCTTACTCATATAAGCTTCTTGGCTTCACAGGGTCACCCTTTGCAATTTCACCTCAGTGTGTACGCAGAGGTTTAAATGAGTACCTTTAAATTTTTTGAATTTATCTTCCTTCTCTAGGATAATTTGGCCAACAAGCTCTAATGAGTTCATTTTTTTTTTTATCTCAACAGGGTTTATTTCTGGAATTCTTTGAATATCAGTCTGGAAAGTGCCTTCAATGAAGAAAGCCTGGCCATAGGAGAGGATACCTCATTTTCTTTCTCACCTTTAATGAGGTATTTCAGCTCAGTCTGTTGTTCATTCTCTATGAAGAAATTTTAAAATATTGTTTATCTACTTTCCTAGTGCTTTTGTTCTACCCTCTCCTTCCATCCCTCTCCTCATCTTCTTCCTCCTCCTCCTCTTCCTGTTCTCCTTCTCCTCCTCTTTCTTTCTTTGAGTGCGTGTATGTGTGTGTGTGTGTGTGTGTGTGTGTGTGTGTCTTAATGAAGGGGGGGCTAGTACTATGATAATCAATGTTGGCCACAAACCAAAATTGTCCTATTTTTTATCCCATACAAATGTTCTTTACTATCAGAAGTCTAATAATTATTGTGTGGTTAATTTAAATTATGATTCTTGTATATTCACGACTTCCCACACTGTTGTGTGACAGAATGGTTACATACCTCTTACTAGACTCTAACATGCTTTAGGAGACATTTTGGAGACTATCACATCAACAGAAAAGATCTTTATAGTATGTGTTTGTGTGTGTATGTGTGTGTGTGTGTGTTAAGACTAAATAGAATAAAGTCCAAAAAATTATGTAAAAATGTATACCATTAATTTCTACAAACTTTCTATATAATATATAGTCTGTTTAAGAAATAATAGAAGAAACATGCATAGCAAATGTATGACATATTTAGGAGGAATTATAACATCTTATTCTACTACAGTGGTCAATATCCTCTTAGAATCTTGAAGGATTCACCTTACCATTTTGCAGAGGAGATTTTTATTCATTTAATGCTGCTATTATCATAACTTCTTATGTTTATCCCTATATGGTTTTACTTTTCCCCTTATGTTGACTTTTTTCTTCCTTAATACTACTACTTTTTACTAGAATCTATCGACATCCTTAAACTTCTTTTTATACACAAAGTTATAGAAGCTTGTGACCTTTGCCTAAAGGTTTTACCCAAATCAGTAAAAATGCAGCATTAGTGAATATCTTATCACTGGTACTGAAGTCACTGAAGGCTAATTTCATTTGCCTCCAAAATTATGCAATGTGTGGAGACAAACAGGTGAGGAAATAAAAGATGCGAAACTATACCAACTCACTTCAGAAAAACTGTATAAATCGTTATCATACTCAATTAAGACTTCCTGTGTTGATACTGATGAATGTATGTGGCTATAGCAGATAAATTTAAATTTCACTAATTGATTTTCCATATTCCCAAATATGTATGTTTCAGTCATTACTTTACAGGAAAGATAGTCATAAGATACAGGTAAGGTATCTATTGTATTCATAAGGTACTAAAATCTTCTCATAGAGGCGATAAACTGAATGGATTGATATTTTACATCTAAGTTAAGTGGATTGAATTGGATCACTGTGCATGATCAAAAAACATGTTGAATGCTTAAATTTTCTTTTAAAAAATGTATTACAGTAAAAGTAAATTAGCATTAATCCTCCTCAGTATATTTCCCTTTGCATCAAATATATTTGTCCCATTCTTCTTGACACTTTCAGAAGCCATTCTACAAGTCCTTTTCTAAGTCTTTAGTTGCACTGTCATGGCTGCCTCAGTATCCTAAATCCACTCAAACTGTTCATTTTTGGATCATTTTGATTTCGATGAAGAGCCAGAAGTCACATGGAACCATATCCAATGAATAAGGGGGATGGGGACACACTGTAACATTTTTATTATTCTGCTTGTCCATTGGATGTCACTCAGTTGCAGCATTCGCTGTGTTTTTTATTACACTTCATAAAGAAACTCAGGAAAGAGGACTTCTAAGACTACTTCAGAAAATTCTAAGAATGAAGTAACCATGTTCAATGTGAAGGGGATTATTTTGAGGGGAATTAATAAAACTGGTCTCTGGTCATCCCTTGTATGTATGTCACAAACCTTAGAATCTTTTCACCAGCTTACATTCTAACCATGGCACATATTCTTCTATCTATGAGGAATACTTAATAAAGCCTGCTGTAGTGGACTTTTTGTTTTGGCTTCTTCTTTCTCAAAACTCATTACTTTTGAAGTGCACTTTTATCCCATAGAATGCATATACTCCAAGCAGTTCTATCAGCCCCAGTGCCTCATATCATTTATGATCAACAAATGGATAAAGACAATATGGTATTTATACACAGTGGACTATTACTCTGCTATAAAGAAGAATAAGCCAGCTATTTGTAGGAAAATGGATACACCTTGAGATGATCATGTTAAGTAAAAGAAATCATATACACAAGCTTAAATTTTGCAAGCTTTCGCTTATGTGAGAAAATGAAAATATAAATAAAGAGGAAAATGACAGTCAGTTAATAGGAAAAAAAACGATAGGTTTCTTGCAAGAGAAAGGATCAAGGAATGGAAGGAAGGGGTAATAATGGTAATTGGTTGAAAATAAATAATTCAGATGTGTTCTATACATGTACTAATTCCCACAAGGAATGTAATCATTATGTATTTCAACCTTGGACTAAGAAAAGAGAAAAACTGAAAAGAATATCCTCATCACTGTGAACATACACACACACACACACACACACACACACACACACACACACACACACGGGCATATGTCCCAGTCAGAAATAATCCACAGACTTTTCTTGGCAAGTCCACATGGATATTGTCCCAAGGCTCCTCTATAGGCCCTGGAAGAGAGAAGCTGCCTTTCCTTTTTAACTGCTAGAATTGGTTAGCTGGCAGGTTCTGAATGGATCTGACAGTGGATATCTTTCCTGCCATGTGGAGATAATCTACTGGTGAATTAAAGCAAAACGAGGAGGACACTACATCCAAAAGATGCAGAAAATGACCCCAGCATTTATGAATCCTGAATAAAACAATGTCAAAGCCAAATCAACAGCTGAAATTTCTAGTCCCAAAACCAATGATTTCTATCTACACAAAAGATTTTCAATTAAGTACCTATGAATTGCTATAAAATTTACTAATATAAGAACTAAAGTGACAAAACACTTTAAATTCTATTTAAAATATAGGATTTTGTAATTGCATCTATGGAGACACATTAGATTTCCTACAGTTAGTATTCTACGGTGTATTATATATTTCACATTACTTTACATTTCATTTTCTTCCAGATGTATCTTTTGTGCTTAACTTATTAATGGACATTGTAAAATGCATTCTCAATTTGCAAATTTCTATAACTAAATTTGGTTCTCTATATTTTTTTCTTACTCGGGTTTAATGTCACATTAGATGCCTCTTGTTTACTTTCAAATCTTTTTCTTGGCATATTCATTTGTTTGCTTTTTTTTCATCTTACATTGTTAAAGATGCCCATATTCCTGTTGTACAAGTTAAAAACTCATCCAAGTTCACACATCTAGAAAGAAGTGAACATAGAATTTGGACTCATTCATGCTGAACTTAGTGTTTGAAGTCTTCATGACTAGAATATATTACTCCTAGGGTAAAGAAGGTAATATTTGCTTGCAATCTTTGAAGTGATAGTGGAACTCAAAGCTAAGCAAAGGAAATATTAATTTGACTTGATTGGACTGAAAATGATGCAACTTAACAAGAGAGCAGTGCTGCTACTTGGAGTGACTAAGAATACATCTGTTTGGGTCACTTGACCCGTACTGTGAAAATTATCAGGACACCAAACATAAGGAGTAAAATCATTTTGAGCGAGAGAAGTCAATTGTATTGGTTAGGGCTCTCTAGAGGAATATATATGCAGCAAAATTTATTAGACAGACTTTCCGGTTCAGAGGCAGAGTTGCCCACCAAGGGCAACACCGGAGAGCCAGAAGATGCAGAAACTGTTCAACAGAAGCGGCTGAAACTGGAGAACAACAGGGATTAAGCTCACAGTGCCAGTGGAAGGTGGAAAGCCTGGATCTCCCTGTAGAGTAACTGATGTGATTCTAAGTTGAAAGGTCGAATAAACTTGAGTCTGACAGCTGGAGATGATGGCAGCAGTAACAGAAACACTTGTTCAAGCAGACTGGTGCTCTTTGGCAGAATCTGCCTTCCTAGTTCTTCTCCTTAAGTTCTACCTGGTCTGAAAGCCCATTTGATGATGCCTCTATCAATCCTGTTGTGCTGGCCACATGCCCGTCAGGTCTAGAAACACTTGGACAGACTCACCAGAAATGCTCTTTACTAAAGTGTGCTTTACAGGAGCCTGTTAAGCTAGTTGGGTGAGCAATCGAGGTTAACCATCAGGCAAATGAAAATTTAAAAAGAAATAAGTTTGTCAGCACTTTGTTAGAAAATTTCCAGTTTAGAAATAGTTTTCAGGTTAGACTTTTAAGAATACATTGTCTGAATGTCTAAGGAAACCATGGATTTAGACAAGAATACTCGAAGGGAGTGTGTCCTAAGGCCAGAAGAACAAAGATGGTACCATAGTGAGCTCATAGACATTTGCGTTGTAAGGATTAGATGAAATAATAAATGTACTGACCACTGGAAATAGCTTTTGCTATAAAAGAATGTACTAGACAGTATGATGATGATGATACTGCAAATAATTTTAACCTAGCTATAACATGATTTTTTTTTCCTTCCCATATTTGCCAATAGGTTCAATTCTAAAACTGGACCTTAGAGAATTAGTCCATTATTTACCTCAGGTGATACATAACCTCCAACTCTTACTTTGAGCTACAAAGAAATTTTATTCCAATACACAAGCTACACTTTACTTCTAATGAAAAAAGGTGAGCGAATCCTAGTTAAGCAACTATGAGAAATCCTCCTGCAGTGATTCTTTTTTCAGACTCTGCACCTACTACACTAATTTTTAAGGCTGCTAAAATAAATACTGGGAAGTTTATATAGTAGCTACATCCATATACAGTTTTTCCCAGATGAAACAGTAAGATTTATCTCCACATCTCTTTACATTTCTCACCAGATTACACTGGTATAATTTGGTCATGTTCAAGTATATACGAAATGTAGTTTTTACTCTTTTGTCTAAACACATCTTCACCTAAGGAAGGTGAAATTTGTGCAGCTCAGGGGACTAGGAAAAAGAGGTGGAAGGAGAAGTTGAAAGGCAAAGAGCAAGCTCAAACTGTCATGCCATGTGATCTGTCTAAATTTTCCCCACGGGATCACCTATTCTTCCTGTCAGCAGCAGAAAGAACTTGGGAAGCAAGGAAGACAATTCAAAAATTATGGGAAATCCCAGGTGAAGTGGCAAAAATGAATGATAATATTTTACACAATGTGAAGTAGTTTAATTCCAAAAGGCATTTTTAGATCAAGCACAGTTTCTTACCTACCTATGGTTTCTGAAGGTGATAAACTTGATAAAGATTGAAATAATCTTGGGAGAAATTGGGGCTCCTCAATTAACTTTGATTTATATTTTGTTTTCATAATGTGATATTTATATGATAGAATTTTAAGTCCAAAGGCAAATTATGCAACAGTTTTAAACTCACTTTGTCTCTCTCTCGACACTTCTAAGTATATTTCATATATATTTATATATTCAGATATACAAGTATATATTTTTCTTTTTGTAATTTTTACAAAAAATATTAAAGCTGGACTGAACAAATAACTTTCAAGAATTACTTTAATAAGGAATCCATTCTGATATCCTGAAATTGGTAATACATATCTGATCTCCATTATATACTGAGCTGTGAATAATCAGTATTTTATAAACATTATTGTAAAATTAAAATGATGTTCATGTTTGCAGATCTAAAATACTTGCTTCAGGCCAAAGAGTAATAGAATTAGGACTAAGACCATCTAATTTCAAAATTCAAGCCATTAGTTCATTATACAAAATGATTTTCATGTAAGGATTTTCAACATCATCATCATAAGAAATCATTTTTTACTTAATGAAACATATCTACAGGCATATAACTTGGTCTGAGCTTGAGTATATATAAGGAAATGCATATGCTAAACTCAGTTACATAAGCAGAATCTAGTCGAAAGTATAAAACATCAAAATTAACCTTGTGAAGTTTCACATAAGTAAATTATGAGTTCATTTTAAAGATGACAAATGCATAATAATTTCTTTTCATTTGTATTTATATCTAATAGTTTCAGGAAACCATTACAGCTTTTCCAATAATATCAGTCATGAAAACTTTAATGCAGCATGTTATAATTGGTATAATGTTGAGTATATTACGAGTATACCCCTTAGGGTAGTAAAGGAAAAGCAGTACATAGAGCAACATAGCAAGCGATATCTGTACCACTGGGATATATTGAAATCGCATTGTGGATGCTAAAAATAATTTGTACTGAAATACCCTATTAAAGTGATTTTCCTTTCTTCCTTTTATGCAGCTACTTTAATTTTTTTTCTTTCCAGTGTGGTTTGAATGTTCATTGTTGGGGACATTAAAAAAAAGCAGGTTCTTTAAGACTGTCACTTTTGAAGTTGATCAAGTACTTCTCACTGTGTATGCTATGGGAAGGCCCGGCACTACACTTCTGACTGGCTCAGTCTAATTAAGTCATCATTTCTAGGTAGAAATCTTCCTGTTAATTTTATATTTCAATAACTTTTTCAGGTTTGATATTTTTCCTATTTGGTGGAACCATACATTTCTTATAAATTAAAAACTCTTAGGGGGAGAGGTGACAAGAATTCATAGGCTATTTTAAGATACAACAAGTAATGGAATATATTGCCTTGACAACCTCATGCAAAATAGTCACTTAGCAAATTTCTGTGAAGGATGGTATCAAATAAAGATAGAGATTACAAGAGGCGAAGGAGGTTGTTAGTGTGTGCAGTATAATGGACATATTAATTTCAGAGGCAGATATATTCTTATTTCTCTGAGGCTTTATGAAAAGACTCATGATGGGAAGATAAATTGCTTAAAAGTCAGCTGTTCTATTTTTGTTTGGGACAAAAAATGAGTTTAATGAGTTTAAACATCCTTCTGCTGTGTATTCTTACTCAACTTTACTGCCATAAAATGTGTGTACCATACCATAAATCTATTTTAAGGGAATAGATTGTTGACTTCTGTTTTCACCAATGTATGAACCCAGGTAGAAGTCACCCCAATTAAGATACAGGACATTTTCATACCTCAAAAGATCACTCATAAAGTGCAATTAGGCCCAGCCACTTCCCACCCCAGTTAGCAACACTACCACTCTCACTACACATTAGCTTTTCCTGTAAGAACTCCGTATAAAGAAAAGGTCATATAACACCTACTCTTTTAGGCCTGAAGTTTTGCACTGAACAAAATGATTTTGAAATTTTACATGTTCTTGCATTTATCTGTTGTTTCTCCTTCATTTTTAATTTTATTCCTTTTCCTCATACTATATGACAATGGTACCTTTTAATGGATGACTGTTGGAATGATTTCTAATTTGGGGTTATTATGAATAATGCTGTGAACATATATATACAGTCTTTTCATAGATATATGATGTTCTTTCTCTGGAGAAATGCTAGTGGGCTGGCTTGGGTATGGTACTAGACAATTTAATTGTTATTGGAAATCGCAAACCTGTCTTCAACAGTGGTTATGCTTTATTAATACCCTGCCAGTTCAATAGAGTTCCACTTGTTCTGTATCTTCAATTGGTACCATCAGTCTTTTAAAGTTTAGCCATTCTAGTAAGCATGCAGTGGTACTACCTGTATATTGTGATTGTATTTGACATTTCCCTAATAATCTATGATACTAGCCATCTTTTCACATATTGATTAGCTAATCATGGATTTTCTCTTCAAAATATTCATTTAAATAGTTTTACTTTTATGAAGCTACTTGATTTCATATTGAATTTTATAGGTGTTTTATTATGAATGCAACTCTTTTTGACAGATATATACATTGAGAATATTTTGACCTAGTCTATGGCTTGCTTTTTACTTTTTATTATTTAAGCAGGTCTTAATACATGCAAGTTTATTTTGAAGAAGTGCAATTACTCAGAGTTTTCTTTTATAGTTAGTAATTATTCTGTCTACATAAAAAATCTTTTTAAACCCCAAAGCCTTCTAGATTTTTCTTTTTCTCTAGAACTATTATAATTTTAGCTCTATATTTTAGTCATCAATTATGAGTTAATATTTTTAGTTTTATTTTATTTTTATGATTTTGACTCTGTAGGCTCTAATTCATGTTGTTAAATGATAATTTGTGTTATCCTCCATATAAACCTTTTGAGAATTTTCTGAAAGTGTAACTATTTTATAAACTTACTTGTTTTCTAATGTTCTACAATTTTCTTCCACTTTTAAAATGATTTTGCCTTGAGACAATATTTATTTGTGTATGTTGACCTTGTATTTGAACTTGTCAATTTTGTATATTAAAGCTTAATTTTTAGTAGATTTTATATTTTTCATGTACCCGATTGCATTACTTTTGTATCACTTTAACAAAATACGTAAGTTCAAACAAAAGAGACAGGTTTATTTTGGCTCAGTTTCAGGAAGTGCAGTCCACGGTTGCTTCACCCTGCTGGTTGGAGCTTGAGGCAATAACGTATATTATGGCGGCAGCATGTAGTGGAAGAGAGGAAGAAGCCTATTCACCTCTTGGCAACTGAGAACGTAAAAGAGAAAGAGAGAGAGAACCCCCTCAGGTTCCCAATATCTACTTCAACAGCACACCCACTGGCTTAGATAGAGATGTACTCCCAAGGGCTCATGTACTCATAAGTGGGGCTTTTTGGTGGTTATTGGGTCATGGGTGTGAGATATAACTGTATCAGTTTACTGATTAGTTTAGAATAATTCTGGGTGTACATAAGGGAAAGGCGGTGTGAGTACCACCAACCAATAGGCTTGAAGCATGAATGAAAAAAAAAGGGAAATGTAGGTTTATTACTTAATACCTTTGCCTGCCTCACCAGCGACTACTCCTGCTGTGTAATGCCCTTCTGCATGCCACCCTTCCTTGGAGACAGCTGGCTATGAACTGAAATCTCTACAAACTGAGCTCAAATAATCCTCTCTTCCTTTAACTTGTGGGTGTTGGATGTTTTGTCCAACAAGAACTTAACTAAGACACCCACAAGGATGTAAGTTTCTCCATCTAAGCACCTCCTGATAACATCACAGTCTGGGGACGCTTTAAAAAATTGGCATTGGAAGACATTTCAGACCCAAACTACAAGAACAAGCATATTATTCATGGTGATTTTAATCTTTGTATGCTTTGAATCTCTATATTTTCTCCACTAATTGTACTGACTAGGACTACAAGTACACTATTGAATATAAGAGTATTCAGCCTGTAGCTGTGTACTAAAGAATTTTTAAGTATTTAAACTGACTTCGTCATAATGCATTTCACTTATATGTAATGCTAACTCTATTTCCTGATATTTTGTTGTTTTGCAACCATTAATATAGAATATTAATATTGTTTTTTAGTAATGCATTTGTCTACTACTTGAAGGTATCTTTATTTCTATGTTTTGATTTCTATGTTTTAATATATCCTTATATATTATATATGCCTATATAAATATATGATTATATATTAATTTATAATTCAAAAAAAGAATAATAATAAAGAAATTTTATCCTTGGGAATCACTCTTTTCTTTTAGTTTTTGTGTGACAATGTTTTAGATTATAATTGCATATTATTTAATCCATACACGTTAAAACAAGTTTTTTATTTTTATTTTATTTCTGATTATGTTAATTTTATTAATTTGCTATTGTAAAAATGTGCATTTTATTTCAATTTTTGAATTAGTGAGAAAATTTTTAATTAAATTCCCTTATAATTTCAATATCTGGAACATCTGTCAAACTTTGTAATTTCATTTTTTTAAAAAAATTTCTTTTTTCTTCATCAGTTTAGCTAGAGTTTTATTAGTTTTAGGGATTCTATCAAAGAAAATTGTTTGCTTTCATTCATTCTCCATAGCTTCTTTTCAATTTTTTTATTGCGTTCTAAAGCATGTCTATTTTTCTTTCTCTTTTGTAAGTTTAATTTCTTCTTACTCTAACTTTTGTTTTGTTTGTTTGTTTGTTTGTTTGTTTGTTTTGATTTTTCTCCGGTACCGGGAACCGAACTCATGACCTTGCGCTTGCCAGGCAGGCGCTTTGCCGCTGAGCTAAATCCCCAGCCCCTTTTACTCTAACTTTTTAAGATATTAAATTGTGTCATACATTTAAGATCATTCTTTTCCTAATATAAAAATTTGCAGTCATGAATTTCTCTGAAAACACTGTTGGGATTATTTCTACAAATTTTAATATCTCCCTTTCAATATCATTAAGTTCAATGTGCAATACTTTCTAATTTCTTTAATTTCTCTTTGATACACATATTCTTTAAAATATTTTATTCTATTTCTAAGCAGTTGATGCTTTTTCCAGATAACTTTGTTATTCATTTCTATCTAATTCAATGTTCTTGTGATGGTTTATGCTTGATGACTTCAAAAATTTACTCTTTGTCCTGTAGACTTTCTTAACTAAAACTCCATATGCACATGAAGATAATATTGTTCCACTACTGTTAGGTGGAAAGCTTTGTCACTGATAATTAGGTAATATTGGTTAAGAGGCTCAGTAGTTTTTTTTCACTGATTTTCTCCATAATTTTTTTATCAAGTTCTAAGAGAAGGAAGATGAAATAAGCAGGACTGCAGATTTGTCAATTTACTGTAGTTCCTTCTGTTTTGTTTCATATATAATCACGTTAATACTATTAGGTAAACATACTTTCAGTATTATTTTATGCAGTTAAAGAATTGCAAACTCCATTGTTAATAAAGTGAGACCAAAAATCTTTAGTGGTTTACTGTACCTTTAACCTGCAATTAGTTTAAGTATTATTATAGTACATGTGGCTTCTGAATCTCTATAAAATGTCTGTGCCTTCCAGAAGGTCTTTTACTCCAGTTGGTTAAACTCAAACTTCAAAACTTTTAGAGTTCTGAAAGTTTTTCACTTTATGGATCTATGAGAGCTATATTTCCTTAATAATTTTCTTTACTGGGTCTTCAGTGCTAATTTATCTATATGGAATTCAGCATTAGGCTAAAGAATCAAAGTGGTCATATTGCAGGTGGGTGGAACATTTTCTGGGTAGCTTATGCTTTGTGGGTAATCTGCCTTCCAAATCCCAGCTCCCTGTACCTTTCTAAATGACAGCTTCTGTGTACTCCATTCAGCAAGAATATAAAGCCCTGTTTATGCCACTTTTCCTTGTCCCGGGGCCCAGTAATTAGCACCATGTAGAAAGCTGGGAAATTCTGCAGCTCTTCGCTTGTTACCTACTTGTACAATGGCTAACATTTCTTTGTTGCCTACTGAAACCAATGAATAAGAATAGATGTTTTATAAAACGGTTTCCATTTTTATATTTCATTCTTTATCTGTTACTTCCATATTTGTTACTACATCATGTTTGAAAGTAAGAGTCTTTATCCCATTTTTAAATATGACATATTTCCTAGGTCAGTCAACTTTCTATACTTTTTATTCATTGATTTTTAGGTTTTCACAACACAGTTTTAAAAATTCCTACTTCTATTGTTGTATCTTACATTAAATGGCCATAAAACACTAAAATATGGAAAAATGTTGTAGTTTTAGTTTGTTGCTCTTGTTACTACCACGTACAGAGCTTATCTTTTTTTTTTAATTGTTTCTTTCCCGTGCTTGGGATCAACCCCAGGGCCTTGAGCGTACTAGGTAAGGGTTCTATCACTGAGTTACAATCCCAGCTCAGCCTTTTTTAAAATCCTTGTTCATTCTACTTTTAGAATTCTGAAACCAAATTCTCATGTAGTCATCCTACCTATTTACCCTTTAGTTATTGAGATAATTTTATCATGTCACTGAACAGTAACAGATATCCATTAAAAATGTTAAAGGGAAAATGTCTAAAATGAAATATAATCCAAATAACTTTTTCTCTTCTTTACTGGCATAATCTCGGAGGTTAATTCAGTTATATTTTGTAAAATATCTGAAGTGTACAGTGATTCTCTCCTGAGAGAAAATTTTCCCAGAAGGATTTCTTGTACCTAATTACTAAACTGCTAAGATGAGAAATATCAATGTATAATGCAGTTTATTATTGTAAAATTTCAATCAATGTTATTTTAAAATAAAGTGTTGAGAGCTCCAAATAAATTATTCTTGATGTGTTAATTATATAAAAATGTAGCAAGAAGACACCAACTTGAAAGCAGAGAGCAATCCATCCCTGATGTATGGGAGCCTTGATGTGCATTCTTGGCCCCTTAAACTGTGAGAAATAAACTGTTGTTCTTCATTAATTAATCAGTTTATAATACTTTGTTATAGAGACATAAAGACACTGAGCTTTATGTTATGAGATTTACTCTTCAAGTTATGATTTTTTTTCTGTTCCTCGAAATTGTCCTTATGGAACATTGAGTTTAACTTTCAAAGTTAAATAAAAATATCTGATATCTGAGTTGTGATTAAATGTATTAATCCAAATAAATTTTTTTCACATAAACTATTGAATTTTTTCACATAACTATTTTTCACATGTTTTTTCATGTAACTTTTTTCACATAAATTAAGAATTCTTATCAAATTATAGAGTGATTGATAAGTAACTATAAAGTAATAACGTCACGTGAAATTTTTTTAACTTTCTTCTTAAAAGATGTGAACTCCATTTAGTTGAAATAATGGAACTTTAACAGAACCAGTTCCTCCTAAAAATAAAGACCCTAGTAGAAACTACAGCATTAATTTACAATCTTTTCAGTAGCTTTATTTGGTTAATATGTATTTCTTTTAGATTATTTTCACTACACATTGTACATTACATGAGGTAATTAGGGCCAAGAGTAGTAATACACAGATATACTATGCAATGGTTATTCCTTCTAAAAAGTTATGAAGAACCTGTTTTATCAGTGGAAGTTGTCAGGTTGTCTGAACTGGGAGGTAAATCATTGATCTCATGTCTTTTTCTATAAGTGTGGAAAATTTTTCATTGTATGAGTTTAAGATGTATTTTATTGACCAATCCAAGTTGCATCTGTATGCAAATAGTTTCATGGTAGATCCAGAAGAAACACATGTGTTGGCTTGTTTAGGAATAAAATCTCATAGTGATCCAAAAAAGGGATTAGGAGGAACACCTGAGCCTAAAGAAATTTGTTACCAATTCAAATGGCTACTTCTGATTAGCTCTGCAACACCATTTGTCTCAAACTATTAATTTAAATTCGAGGAAATTACTAAGGGAAGAATTTTTCTGCCAGTTTTACCAGTGCTGACTTTGTGGACAGTGACACAGAAGCTAGAGGTGTGGCCCACAGCAAGGTCTGTCCTTGGGAGGTGAGCGCAGAGAACTGAAAGCAGCTGAGACGTGGTGAAGTGTCCAGCTTTCTTCTTTCCCAGTGAATGTCCCTAGAAGCACATCCCTGGGGCTTTCCTGAGCCAGCTTCACCTCTTAGGTCTCTCACCTCCCTCATCTAGCACAGGACAGCAGCGACGCATTAACGGTTAAGTGCTGGGCGCACCATGGTGTGCCTGATGGTATTCAGAGATCCTTATCCTCATGTGCTTTGGCTGTGCAGTTCATTTTTTAACAAAGGACCTGAAAGGAAAATGTGAGTGAAAGACAAGAGCAGGGGGTGAAAGACCACTTTGTAGCAAATGAATTACATTCAAAGTCAATTCTTAACTAATTCTTCCTGTGGTTATTAAAAGAGCTAGTGTTACACAGAGTCACAAACCAGTCCCCAGAAAATGAGTGTCAGTGAGAGATCCACTTCTGGGCATAAAGCCTCCTCTTTAGAGAAAATCACTCTTGAAGTCCATATATTAAGTTTGTTCTCACTACTCTATGGCAGGTTTAAAAAAATAAAACAGAAAAGAAAGAAAATTGTTGGATTTATCCATCTTAAAGAGACCATAAATTGACTTCCCACTGATGACAGAGTACTCATAGGGGGGAAAAAAAAAACCAACAGAAAAAGTAACAAAGGAACCCTTCACAGCCAACAATAGAGATTGTTCAGTTCAGTTTCCTCTCATATACAGGGTTGTGTTTTATGTTTTAGTTCGATAATACATTTATTAGCAGAAAACTCAGGAACATTAGCAAAGAACTGAAAGTAAAGCCTAATACACACAGGCACCAAACATTTCGTATAATTTCTTTGCCGTAGCTTCTGTGATGCAAAGCAACCTTCTGGTCTCCCTCCCGCTTTCCAGCCCCTTGCCTTCCTTTCTCCATTGTAGAATATACCAGGAAATATGCTAGGGAAAGCTAAATCTCTTTATCTTAAAGAAAACCACTTCTACAAGCTGTTTATTAGGCTTTACCTTTTCCATGAGGTCTCCCACTCCTCATTCTACGTTGCAGTATACAGTAACATGTATTTTAATCATATCAGAATGGATAATCTCAGAAAAGAGCCTATGTTTCCAGTCATCTGGCCTGGGTATTAACTACTATGCAGAAACTTCGTGGAGGTGACCTCTTCAAGATATGCACATCTTGCCATCAACAATCCATAGGAGAGTTTGAAACGGGGTGTGAGAACTTGCAACATTTTACTCAGTGTCTTGGGAGAAACCATTATCATGACCCTTAAATTTACTGTCTTTGTCGACAACTTGCTATGGGAAAGGGGGACTTCGGAGTTAACTCAGCAGCTTTGGTAAATGAATGTTCCATGAGAGTATTACTGCAAACCCCAAGAGGGGACATTAGTCTAACTCTTCATTAGCAGGGGTGAGAAAAAGCTGTCCTCTGTGTTCCTCGATAGGCAGACTTTATTCCAGCAGGAGTTTCTCTCTGGAAATTCAATTCTCTGAAATTCTTAGTGCTCCCAAAGTCAGACTTGTCTTTAATGGAAATGGGATAAGGGGAATCTGAAAATGTCAAGTGCAGAGTTTTAGTTTTCAAGGAGACCGTGGGTTTACAAATTAGGAGAGAAAAAAAAAAAAAGAAACCACAATTCCTTTAAGCAGAATTAAAGTGCAATTGTAAAAGTCCGATGCATTGCAATTTGACAATGTGCACTAACTGATAATGCCACCCACTCCACTCATTTACCAATTTAAGGTTATTTTGTAACCGCCCTGCAAGCTTCTCAGCATAACAGAACTCTGTGACTGTTGTGTGTGTGCATGTGTGTGTGTGCATGTGTGTCTGTGTATTGCTCCAAAAAGCAAATAACTTGTCACAGTGTGTGAGAAAATATACCCAGTAACTCTTTTCCTTACCTCTTCTGTAGCAGTGATATTTGTAACTTTTTAAAGTGAAGTTTTAGTCCAATGTGTAGGTGGACAAAATGCAACATAAATTTCAAAATAATATAACCACTTTTAAAAATAATTAAGAACAGAGGGAAAATATGGATGAAATGGCTGAAAGTATTTAATTCCAATAGTGAATATGGAGACTGAATAGAAAAATTCTCCATATTAGATCATGCAAGTATTAAGGAAAAAACTTCCCTTCCTTATAGGCTACTCCTAAATTTAAAATAAGTACAGAAACCATTGTGAAGTAATTTTATATTTTTCCACCAGTACAAAAGTACGCTGATAATAGTGAATCATAAATATAGTCATTTTTCTTTATTAAACTTCTATGATCTTTACTTTTTAAAATTTTGAAAATATTTAAATTGTCAAATATATCCCTTATGTAATAATAAGTAAAGATTTTGATTGGGACTGTTTATACCTTGATGAATATTGTGGAGGTGGTAAACTTGAGTCAATCATTTCATGTGATTTTTTAACATTTGTGAAAGTACACCAAGTATTTTAATGAATAAATTACAGCATTCAGATTTTTTCTTAGCACTGACATTTGTCAGAACAGTAATATAAGATGCTTACTTGTCATCATGCTGTGCTTGGCCTTCTACAAATAGGTGTATAAAAAATCTAGAAATCTAATAAATAAATTAAAAGTAAAGAAAATCATTGTAATATTTGTTTTTCATACTGACCTTTTTGAACTTAATAGAACATGTAGCTTGTGGTTTGAAAATATACAATAAAAATAAATATTCTCTCTAAGTTCAATGAGAGGTGGCTTCCCTCACTCTGTGTTGGCAAGTTTGAGAGGGACACGTTACAGCCTAAGCAAAATTGCTGCATTGGTGAGGAGCTCTAACAGGAAGACTCTGTCTTATCACAAATGACCAAAATTTTATTTTCTAAACAATCATGAGAAATTTACCATCCCTTGTTATCTTTTAGACTATTTGAAGCTATTTGTTTTCACTTCTCCTAAATTTCTCAAGTTCTTTTCTGTAAAATAAATTTTTCTCTTTCAACATTACAACTTGTACTGATAGGTATTAGTTCCCAGATCTTATATCTTGTTAAATTCACCTAGCTCAGAGCATACGCTCTGGTCCTGTGCTCACTACATAGACTACTGGCACCTCCAGCATTCTCTGCTGTTCCCTTTATTCTGCTGCCTCTGTCTGTTTGTGGCTCTGTGTCCCTCTCTCGCCTGAAAGTTATTTAGCTTTAGAGCTCTCTCTCTCTTTTTTTTTTTTTTTTGTTTCTTCATTCTTCTCATGGTGTTTCACCTATGCCCACAATCTCAGGATGATCCCACCTTAGTTTTATACCAACTTGGTTAAAAGAATCTGAACTGAATCAGAGCTGAAATATTCTAGCTTCCTCAGACATTTACAAATTGTTATTCCATGAGTTCCATGTGCCAGAGACTCCATTTTCTCTCTCTTTGCAGGGCTGAACCTAGTACGCTAAACTTTGATGACCATGGCAAAGCATGGCAAGGGAAGTACAGTGCAGAAGCCTTCATGCTGAGTGAGGAGCACATCTCTTCTGATTTACCATCAGCAGTCTTTTTCACTTTACACTCGGGTTTTCAAAGATGCCTTCTAGTTGAAAAGGTTCAATTTCAGTATTTTGCAGAGTTTATTTGCTCATCAAGGGCAGGAGAACTGGAATTCCTGACTTTTCTAAGTTGATCACTTATCTCCACGAGAGGATGAAGAGATGCTCATTCCTTTTAAGATTTCTACTGATACTTCTCTAATTATATTCATGAAGTGATCACTGCAATAAGGAAGCCTAATGGTCTTTACCTTCTAATGTACTATGTGGTACCTAAATGGGATTCAAAATTGTGTGGGTCTACTTCTGAGGTTAAGTTTACCAGAAACAGCATAATTGGTCATTTTAAGGATCAAGATTTATTGGATCCAACTTTCTACATTATGTAAGATTGAAATGGATAGAAGATCCACTTCTAGTGGATAATGCCAAGTGGAGATAGGGATTCTTTCCATGGAATTCATCTTATCCAGCTTCACTTTGTGGATCAATAAAGACTCATGCTATTTCTTGCCCATAGCATGTGACTCCTCCTACCAGGAAGCGCAAGAATTCTGAACTCAGTTCCCTCCAGAGTTACCTGCGTAGACACTTACCTGCCCCCTCCCCAACACTGTGGTGCTAGGGATTGAATCAAGGGCCTTCACACTGAGCTAATCCCCTAAATTTTTTTTTTTTAATTTTGAAACAGGGTTTCACTAAGTTGCTGTTACCCAAACTGGGGATGAACTTTTGCTTACCCTGCCTTACCTTCTGGGTGTGCTAGGAGTGCAAATATATGCCACCATCTTGTACTTACTTGAAAAATGTAAACAGCCATATAACACTGTTTTCGTTGGGTGGGTGGGAGGCTACACCCCAGTACTCTGTATAATTTTCATTAGGACATATCTTCTCATATCAGGCAGTCATTCAAAAGTCATTTTCATTCTGAGGAAAATTTTAATATTTATTATTGATCTGAAAGAAGAAGTTAATTTGGAATCTGAATTGAGTCACCTCTAAACTATGCTTTCCTTGTCCCCCCTGTATTACATTAATTTACCTATCATTGCTTCCATTTTATTTATTCTCTTACCAATGAAATTAGATTTTATCAATACTTTAGACTTAAAAAAATATTTATCAGTACTTGGGATTAATTACTAAGGAAATCTTCAATTAGTTTTCTTTTTCATGTGGTAGATAAACATGAGTCTTGATACTGTTCTGCTCTAACCAAAGTAGATTTTCATATATGGTTGAAAAAACAATTCTGCATAGCCTTGTTCCCAGATGACTAAAAGTTGAAGGAAAATTATGCAGCAGAAGTAGCTTGACCTTAATTTTCACAAGTACATGTATATCTGATATCAATATTCCAGACAAAACAATGTGACATTTTCATCGTTGCACTGTGTTGGTTTTGGGTTTATTGCAAGGAGATATAATAACACAGGACACATATTTTATAGGATTATTTATAATAGTCACCCAAAGAACCATATTCAGAGAGTGCAGGAATTCTGTCCACACATTAAAGACCAAAGAATCTAGCTGAGGGCCTGGATCCGATAATAACGTCCTGCATGAGTACAGCTGAAGACCTAGAGCACATAATAGTGCCTCCCATGGGTCCAGCTGGAAATCTAGAGCCTATGACAATATCTCCTGCAGGCCTGTTTCATCGATCTGCAGTGAGAAGGCCCAAAGGTCAGTGGTGGAAGCTAGAAAGTCTGTGCCAGCAGAATGAAGAATCTGTGCTAGCAGGTTAAGCAATCTGCACTGGAATCAGGAAGCGATGCTCGAAATAAGAACCAGAGCTCCCCTGAGAAGTACCACGGCCATCCTGAGCAATGGGGAGGTCTGAAGCTCCTCTGATGGTTGGGACAACTGAGTTCCCATCAGGAAAGCCAACATGACAAGCTTCTCCAGGAGACTGAGCAGTGCACCATCTTCTCCTCCACAGCCAGGAAGTGATGCTGAAAGTGAGGATCAGAGCTTCCCCAGAGTGAACTAAAGCCATTCTCAGCAACAACAAGGTCTTGAGAGCCTCAGATGATGGGAATAGCGGAGTTCATCAGGAAAGCCAGCATAACAAGGTCCTCCACTGGAATCAACAGTTCCTTATAGCTTCTAGCAGCACCCAACAGCTTCTACCAGCTCCCAAAAGTTTCAACTTCTTCTCCAGTTCTGCCTCTTATGCTGCTGACATCAATCCCCAAGTGTGCCTCTCACACCCAGTGCAACGCTCACTCAGTTCAGCTGGGGGTTACAAGCTGACCACCAGTTGTCAATCCTCCACAGGAACCTTACAGAAAGACACTCTGATGAAGGGAAACATTACTGAAATATTTTTGACTATCAGTCTGGCTGAAATGAGGTAAAAAATTGAATAATTGTATAAATGAGAACCACCAGTAAGAATAATTCTATTCATGAAAGACCATAGCTCTCAGTAGTGGAATTTTGGGTGTCAGAACTATGATAAATGTTTGCTCAATTTGACCACTTTCCCTTATGGACCTAAGCAGAATAGTTTTATGAGATGACAATAAAGTATTTTTCCACAATATTTTACTTAAAATATATTCAAGATGACAAGGATTGTGCAGTTGAAATCTCACTGACAATTACTAGCATACTCCTTATGAAAAGGTAATATACTTTAAGTATACTAAAAGTATTTCTAAAACAGCTAGAACCTCATGGGAAAATGTAGAAGAGTGTATTCAGAAAACTCTATTTACCCTATACTATGTTGCTCTTCCTTTTCTTATATTTTGTTGATAGAGACAATGATATAATTATTGAATTATTCTAAATACCTCATCTATATTTCATAGCTCCTTCTTTTTATTCTCCGAACATCGTTTGCACAATTCTTTATCATAATAAAATTAGTTTCTACCTCTTGTTGCAATCAGTATGCAATAAAATGGAAATTCAATTGCATCTTACGTTCTATTTTAAAATTTCATTCATCACCACAGCTATATTTT
Source organism: Chinchilla lanigera (assembly GCF_000276665.1). Classification (NCBI taxonomy): domain Eukaryota; kingdom Metazoa; phylum Chordata; class Mammalia; order Rodentia; family Chinchillidae; genus Chinchilla; species Chinchilla lanigera. The sequence goes on from NW_004955413.1 coordinate 13,760,061, forward strand.
TTAATTTTATTTGAGGGGGAGGGCACAGCATGTTTTTGCAGTCTGAATATTTTCAAGACAGAAATTTTATATATCATCACCACCTCATCCAGGACTTGACACCTCACTGGAGCTTTTTGAATATATGTGGGTCTGAAAGTTATGTTTTGTATTATTATTTGAATAGTCTTTGTTCATGAAATGCTCATAACTAGATATTTATGGATCTATGCTTCGTGTTTCTCACTCTTCAAATTCCATTTAAATGAGATTTCAAAATATAGGCATTGCAGTTAGATTACAGTTATAGATTATTGTTTCCCCTGAATAAAGATTAAGAATTTAGATACTGTTGTTGACTTTTTAGTGAATACAGTTATTCTTTGGGGACATTACTACATATGCCCTAGGCAGTATTCCAAGCCATTTCACTAAATATATTTGAATTTCTTTGATCCGTAGAAAACTTTAGTAAAAATTATAATTGACTTGCACACAGCCAAGGAAATCACCCTCACTGTCCTTTTCTCTCTGACCATCTTCATTATCTTTCATGTTACTAAAAAATTATAAACATGAGCCTTTTGACAATGATTTCAGATTTGGGCACATGAACGTCGCTTGCCATGAAAACCACATCAAGGAACTAATGTAGCTTTCATTACACTATCTGCTTTCCTTTGGACTTATATCTAATTTTGCTTCAAGGCTTTGGTATGTGGACCAGGTCCATTTTCATGGATTCATTAAGTTGTCATATGCTAAGGGAAATGACTGGAAAATCATCTTTAGTAGGTGAGTTTAAAAAGTACATTTGCTCGTCTAACTTCACATAGCTAATATAAAGAGATTTGCATAGAGTACGGCCTGCTTTAGTAGTAAATGTGCTTGTGGAAACTATACTTTAACTGTGTTTTTGTCTGTGTGATATCTATGTAGAACCTGATACCATATTCTCCCATATTCCTGATTTCAGAAATTTGGAAATACATTATTTGCAAACACCATCTCTCACCACATGAATGACTCTACCTACACAAGGGCAAATAGACAGTATTTTCTCTAGAATAAATTGGAGCCTGGAATTGGAATAAATACTGACACCTTTTTTCAGAAGTTCAGACTGGTGGAGATTGCCTAATTATAAAATTATTTATTTGTGCCAATTTTATTGAGTGCCTCCATATGCAAATACTGCACTCATCCTGGGCAGCAATAAAATGAACATGAAGCTTCAGTTAACTAATCTCCAAGAGCACTGTAAGTGAGCCCACTGGTGGAGTGTAGTTAATGGATTACTCCAGTGGCGGTCATTTTACTATATGTATAATGTTTGTGTGTGCTCACGAACTGAGCTTTAGAAGCATTAATTTTGTCTATAATTTTAGACCTTTTATATTAAAATACTAGTGGAAACTTAAGCTCAGTTAGGACCAGACTCCTCACTTCTTTTCCATGAAATTTTATCTATATTCTGGAAGCATTTAAGACATAAATCCTAAATTTTAGGTCATTGCAAATGACAATAGAAGATTAGGAATAGGAAAGTTCTTTAATTCTCTGTCATGTATTTCTGGTTTTTAGGGGTTCTTTGGGTGGTGCAGGTTTCCAGTATCGGAAATCAAACTCATGACCTTGCGCTTGCCAGGCAGGTACTGTGCCACTGAGCTAAATCCATAACCCCTTTCATGTATTTCTGCCTGAGAAAATTTCCAATATATATCGTTAAAAAATATTTTAGCCAGCAACAATTGATCACATTTGGAAAATACTCATGATCATATCATCAGTTTTCTGCTGTTGCTGATGTGGGCATACGAACTTCTCACCTGTAAGCACATACTACTAGGTGTGTAGATGATACCAATTGCCATTTAGTCTTATTGGGCTCAAAACTATGATATTTACTATACTGGATGTTTACATACAGAAGCAGTAGTAGTAGAAATTAAAGGTAGTGAAAAATAAGCTAAAATTATTGAATCCCATCCATTCTGTGCTTAGTATACACTGTCCCTGTAAATATGTCTGGATTTCTCTCACTTCAAAGCAGAGGTATGAAAGAGTGTTGCAAACAGTTCCCTGGACAGGGGGGATTATCCCATTATGCCAGACCAGCACCTACTCACCCCTCATGTTTCATATGCAAGTCAGCTTTCCATACCTGTAACAAAATACTAGAGATAAATAACTTACAAAGAGGACAGATTTATTTGGTTTATGGTTTGAAAAGTTTCAGTCCATGGTCATTTGGTTTGGTTGTTTTGAGCCTGTGAGGAGGCAGAACTTCATAGCAATGGGAACAAATGGCAGAAGACTCTTCACCTCATAATGACCAGGAAAGAAAAGACAGAGCAGAAGGGACCAGGAGTCCAATATTCCCTTCACAGGCTCACCTTATGTGACCTCAATTCCCGGTAAAAGTTCCACCACTTCATAGTAGTGCCATAGGTTTGGGAACAACCTTTTAGCTTCTAGAAATTTGGAGGGCATTTATGATCCAAACCATGACAATTGTTTTGTTTTGTTTTTTTTTGTTTTTTGTTTTTCTCCGGTACCAGGAACCGAACTCATGACCTTGCGCTTGCCAGGCAGGCGCTTTGCCACTGAGCTAAATCCCCAGCCCCTATGACAATTGTTTAATAGCCCTTCATTGATCCCTTCAAGACTAGAATAAGTCATGTTCCCATGTGCTGTGCCTGTACCTTGTAACAACTACTATCAGAGCATATCTTATTATATCAAAATTTTGGTACCTCAGCTAGGCAGTAAATTGTTTGTAGTGACATCTATTGCTTTTGCTCATCGTTTTTTTCACCAAGTACTTGGCACACAGCCTAGAATAAAGGATTGAGTAACAGCATAGATATATTTTCTGCTTCCAAGGACAGATGTACATTTTTCATTTACAGGCTAAATTTTTATCTAAGGGTTATGATTCTTTTAGTTGTCATCAGTGTTTTTGATGTTGATGAGTAAGTCAAATGCTGCTACCCTGTCATCACTTGGAGGGTCCAGTACAAAGCACCCTAGCTGTGACCTGGTCCTATAAGAAAAACAGACTCCCAAACTAAAAGGAATGATCTCCATATAAAGTTTGATTAAACTCTATAGTAAACTGTAATAATTATTACAGCAAAGGACACATTGTTATTATTCCCCTCAAAATAACCTCCCTCCCTTTGTACACATTTATCCCAGTATTTTTTGCCACCTTCTGAATTGTTTTGTGATATGGTGAATGCTGCTGCTGCTGAATCCTAAAGAAAGATCATGCAAATATTGCAATGTGTCCTCATTTATCTTAGTCAATAGATTTGGTGCCATGTGACTTCTGGTTCTTTTCCAAAGTCAACATAGCCATGGACAGTAAGTATTTTGAAATGATTCAGGACACTGAGGCAGACATGACCTTGCAACACTCACAAAAAAGAACTTCTATAACTGCTTCAGAAAGTGGCTAGAATAATGACATAAGTGTATTCCAAGCAAGATGCGGTAATTTGAGAGGGATTGTTACCATTTGTGGCTGCATATGCCCCCAAGTCCTCATCCAGTCATGGGGTGAGCTTCTAGATTTTTTTGATTGATGGTCCAATGCAGGGATTATGGGTGTGAATGCTACACCCGCCCTGGGGAGGGTAGTTTGCATATAATATAAGGGAGGGAAAGATCATTCTCCCTGCTGCTCCCCCCTTTTGCTCTGCCTGCTTTTGCTGTGTTCTGTCACCATGAACTGTTGCCCTCTGTCATGTACCACTCTGTCTTGGAGCCAGCCAAGTATGGACTGAAACCTCCACAAACTGTGAGAGAAATAAACCTTGCCTTCCTTAATTTTGGGCATCAGATATTTTGTCTCAGCAATGAGAGAAAAGTAACCAAGACAGGGGTCAATGCAATGTGTCTTTTACTGTAATACAATTTTTTTTTAAGAAACATACATTCACCATCTTTTCAATCACATGTTGTATCACAAAGGAAGATGACTTGGTAGTTTTGTGGGAATACAAGTGATATCCCGGGAGCTTCTTGCCAAAACAGAATTAGAATCCACCTACGACTACAGCCATACCTTGTCTCTGACAGAGTCAAACTGTGGCAGCACTGATAACACAGCTACCCTAACCAAGTGGAGAACCAACAGGCACAAACTAAACTGCTCTGTGTGCACCCTCTTTCCTTCAGCCACATTCAAGTCCATACCCTCATGTCCAATAGCTCTGTTCTGACACTCGGAGTCACATCCTGTGATGCTGATATTAGCAGATATTTTTTAAAGGACAATGATGTCTATATGTCTTTATAATTGAATCATCACAACTGAATCACCTGTCAGGTAGCATCTGAGATATTTTAGCTAAACTCAGCTAAGAAAGAGACAGGCTTCTCTTAGCACAGTGTACTTAGGCTCCAAACATTCATCTTTGCCTTTACTTCTTCTCTTCTCTCCCCTTCTGCTGACACAGTTGTAAAGTAGTAACATACAGTTTTAGAGGACATAAGCTTCAAGTATCTACCTGAAATTGCCCTATAACTCTTTGCTTTGCCTAAAACTCGGTTTTCTCCAAAGGCCACATTTCTTTATTATATTCTTAGGGTTATCATCCGTTTTCCACATACATCAGGAAGATGGTATCAAATACAGTGCAGATTCTAGAAAAATTAATTCGTGTATTTCTTTTTAAATTAAAAGAACACAAATTTTGCTTTGATTTTTTTTTTTGTTAGTTTGCTTAGGCTGTCCCCACAAATAATGTAGACTAGGTGGTTTAAACCATAGAAATTTATTTTTCAAAATTTTGGAGGCTGGGAAGACCAAGGTCAAGGTGTGCAGAGAATCAGCTCTGTTTGAGGATCTGCTTCCTGACTTTTAGATGGGCACCCTCTCTCAGTACCCTTATTTGATATAGAGAAAGTGGTTTGGTCTTCTTTCCATTTGGGGGCGTATCAATAACATCCTGAACACTCCCCCCTCATGAACTCCTCTGAAGGTAGTAATCTATCAAAGGCACCATCTACCAATGCCTTCACATGGATGAATTTTGAAAAGATACAAACAGTCACTCCATGATGACACTGTTATCCCTTTTGCTAGGTTTCCTGGTTAGCATTACTACTGACTGTCCAAATTCTCCACTCCAGCTATTTCATCACTTGGCTCCCTGTCCTTCCCTCTTAAGACATTTGTTTTCATCTCAGTTGATCCTGATCTTCTGATCAGTGGCCATCATCTTTCTTCATTCTAACTTTGAAAATTTTACTACTAGTTCACTTTCTGTAAGAAATCAAATCTAATACTTAATAGCGTTCAACTGTTATATAGTATTAAGTAACCTAGAATTAAAACAACTACTGATAACCTAGAATCCAACTTTCTGTGAAGAATGTTTATTTTTTAAGGGTTTGACTGGGCAACTGCCCATTGTTAGTGTCTCAAAATTACCCTATATCTTTCTTATACATTATTTTATGATAATAAGGAAAACTTCAAAAAAAAAAAAAACCCTGAAAACTATGTGCTTGGTCTTCAGTTGGTTCAAGATATCTTGTTAGCAATTAATAAATTATTACTTCCTGATTGAAAAATCTAGGTTTTCTCTATAATATGGCTAATGGAAAGATGGTGAGCAATGTTAACCTTATAATAATCCTTTCTTCTAAAGTCTGATATGTCATTCTATGTTTCATTACTGTAATAAAATACGCTAGATAGGCTACTTGGTAAAGAAAAGAGGTTCATTCTGACTCACAGTTCTGAAACTAGAACATTAGGAATCCATATCTAATTGTGATTTATTTTAAATTTTATTTTAAAGAGAGTAGTAAATGAGAAACATACAAACAAAAGAAGAACAATAGCAGCATACCAGTATCACAAAGATGAACAAACCAAAGGAAGAACATTTAAAGTGATACAGGGTTTCAAGACAAAATAATACAAATCACCAGTGATTATTATATTACATATAGCTATCCTCAAATACATTGCTCAGATTACCAAATGTAAGAATGGAAGATTGTTCAAACCTCTAATGGTGATTTTTAAATTTTTTAAGCACATAGGAAGTAGAAAAATTAAGGAGCTTCAGTGTGATATTGCCATACATGTACATAATGTACATAGCATGATTGATCATATCCAACCACCCTTTTTTTGCTTTTGCCTTTCTGCCATACATTAGCACATTTCCAGGGCTCAAATTATCACTATTGCTGGGCAAGCTGTACACACCTATAATCCCAACACTCAGGAGGTTGAGGCAGGAGGATCACTGTGAGTTCGAGGCCAGCCTGTGCTACAAAGTGAGTTGAAGGCCAGTCTGAACTGCATAGTGAAATCCTGTCTCAAAAAAGACACACATAAAAAAATTATCACTATTCTACTTTCAGGAAGGAGTTTTTTTTTATTTTAACTTTTGTTTGGATGTATGTATGAGAAACAGTGTGTGACACTGGTCATTCTATGTGTAGTTTATTTCATTTACTATCACATCCTCCTAGTCCTCCAGTTTTACTCATTTTACTGCCAATGACAGGATTTTATTTTTCTGAATGGCTAAATAATATTCCATTGTGTTATAGATACTATATTTTCTTTATAATGATGATCTTATGGCCAGCAAAGTCCCAGGGTAAGAGATAGAAAGCACATGTATGACATATGTCCTGATTTTTCTCCCTTTTCTTATAAAACCACTAATATTTAATTTTGAGGGCTCCACTTTATCGATTTTGTTCAATCCTAACCACTTCCCAAAACTGTCTACACACCAAAGACAGATTAGGCTTCCATCTTCTTCATATCTCCCTGTATAGATTAAATTTCATCATTTACACTATTTTCAAACCACAGTGCACATGAATGTACACACATACATACTCTGTTATTTAATTATTTAACATACATAAGAAGCTACGTTGTGCAAACCACAAATTTGCCTTCAGAGATGGGTAGCACCTTTCTATTCCCTCCTGTTAATTTTTAGGCTTGACTTACTACAGTGCTGATCATCAAGCAGCTGCTCTAAAATTTAGGATACAAGATAAATTTCTGAAATTTTGATGAGGGATATGAAAGTTTAAAAAAGAGTGGAGAAGGTCCTTAGTCTTCAGATTTATAATTGAGGCAAGAAATATTAATGATCTAGCCAGATTCTAACTATTGCATATGTAAACAAACATAAATACATTACAGTGATTTTATTTCTACTTTTGAGGGTGTTTTTCACTTATTTGAAATGGGTTGTTTATTGTGATGTACACAGATTCCGATTGCTATCTTACTTGGATATATACTTATATCTTTTTTCTCTCTCTCCTATCTCCCTCTCACCCCTTCCTGTTTCCATTGCTCTCTTCCACATCTTTCCTTTCTTCTCTTTCCTCTCACATTAGCTATTTACAGCTATAACATCCTGCTACATATTTGCTCATTTTTATTAGATTATTTTGCAGCATACACGGCACTGACTATGAGAGTGTTTTTCTTACTATTTCTTCTTACTACTATATTTAAGAGAAACATGCAAGGTATATTCTATTTTAATCTCTTGGTTGTCTGTCCAAACTCATGGAAATTTGTAAGGAAAGAGAATTAATGTCCAGGATGACTCTGAGAAATTAATATGTCCTCAATCATTTCAAAATGAATATGACTAATGGTACTTTAGCCTCTATTTTCAGAGTCAGGATATTCTGATGATATTTTGAAAAGTCTTTTTTGTTTTAAATTCTAAAGCTAAGAAAGTTTTTATATATTATTGAAAATAAACTAAATATCTCATTCTGGTACCATTTAATTCAGAGGTCTTTATATTTGATTCACATTTATATCCAATAATGTCTCTTATAGTTCCTTCTCATTAAATAGAACTTTGAATCTTCTTTGATGCCCACTGTGCTAATGCTCATTTATGAAGTAGTTCTCTGCCCTCCATTAGAATTCTGGGATCATTTGTTACAAGAAACATTTTCATTTTATTATTTGAAATGAATAAAATGTGTACAAAACTTTGTTCTCTGATGCAGAAGTAAGACAAAATATGTGGATTCACATTTGTTTCTCTTCTTAACTGCTATTTTCATATGTCAATAGTCTTTTAAATTAGAAGGTAGTATGTTCACATTGGAAAAAATAGAAGTATTTTAAGAAAGTATGTTATTTTTAGGATGTAATATTTAAAGTTAGATAGATAACAAAACCAATTAAAAATTCTTAGATAACAAAACAAGTTAAACTTTTAAAAATGTAATAGGGAGCACATACTAAAATGGGAAGGCTAAATCTTCTTTGTAATAGTCTCATTTAAATCTAACTAAACTTACATTTTTGAGATGATTTTCATAGACCTAAATTTAGTCTTGAACATTTTTATTTAAGAATCTCAAGCATTTGTTTTAAAAAATTACATAGGATTCTAAGCAAGAATACACATGACCTAATTTATTTATCTATTTTTATATGTTGCTTTCAGCTCTTTTTCTTAATCTCTCATTCCAAAACACACACACACACACACTCACACACACATACACACACACACACGCACACACCCTTGCAATAATTAAAAATGTTGGGAAACATTTTCCAAAACAGGAAAATAAATTTATGAACATTCTAGCATGTTTAGGTGAAACATTTTTACAACTAAGTTTCAAAATGTATATGCCACCATGCCATTTTAAAAGTGCACATGTTAAGCCTTTTCAAAGGGTCCTGATGAAAAATAATCATGAAAAAAGAGTACTTGAAGGACAATATAAAAAGTTAAAACTGGAGAATTAATCTTTGTCTGCACACACAGTGGCTGATGCTAACACAACTGCAGCAACCACATATTTAAAGCTACATTTTATAAAACCTCACTGGCAAAAATCAATAGAAAGCTTTAGTGGGTAGAATGTGTGTAATAGTAACAAGTAGAAAGGTTAGTGTAGAAGTTAATGGTTCTATCAGGAATAAAACAGAGTTAAAATGTGAAGGAAAGGTCTACCACAAGTGGTTCATTAACCTTTCAGAACCCCCGTGTATCCTTGCTCTAAAGATTACAACAAATCTGACTTACACTCTACCGGCGTTTGCTAATGCCTCCTCAGTTCAGCCCTGTTTAAATTTCTTATGGTAGAATTATTTTCATTTCAATTTCATGTTTCTGCTAAAGTCTAAAACAGTAGGCCTACATTACAAAGGGCATCAGTAGTCACATACCAAGGATTATGCTTCCATTTTCTTGTTTTTATTTATTTTTTTTCATGTCTTCTTTTTGTAACTGACTCAACTTCACACTGGCCAATAGCGGGAATACATAACGTGGAATTCAATGAAAAATTACTTTGGGGTCAGAGTCACATGGATATCACCATCTATGTCAGAATCTGTTAATTTTCAGTTGATAGTACTTTTAGTATTGACTCAATATTGGAAAGGGCTAATATTTATCAGGCGTTCTTTCCAGAATGCAATTTTTTGTTCAGAAAAATACCATAATCTTATCCTCTTTTGCATAAAAATGCATTTTCTGGCCTGTGAGTCAACTGGCAAAAATACTTTGGAAAAGGATGGTGATACGACTGGCACTGTGATGATTCAGTGGTACAATTGCAGAAACAAAGGCCACGGTTTGAAACACATGCGCATTAACGATAACTTAATGTCTTGGGATGAGAAGTAGTCACAGTGCTGTACCTCTGTCTTCTATAAGCCCTGTTGAATTTTTATCATCCTTAAAAAAGGAATGAAAGAAAAACTCTTCCCTACTTTCCTCCTCAGAATATCCATCTTGCTTCCTTCCTCTTCCTGTCCCGTCTCTCTTAAAGCTTTCTTGCTTTCCTCTCAGCAAATTTTAGGGAAGAAGTTTAAATGAGCAGCTGCCACAGCAGGCAGCACAAATGCGCTGGCCAGCCAACCAACAGGGGAGACTGGTACAGGATGGCGGCCTCCCCTTGGACACAGAACCAACCTCTGTGACAAATTCAGAGTCCACCGGCTTCAGACCTTACATCCCTTCCAAATTTTCCAGTTGGTAATCTATCCTGCTGGGCTGACTCCCTTCAAATTTCCGTGTAATCTAAAAATGAAGCTATTTTTATTTCTGTCTTTCTGTCTCTGTCTGTCTGTCTGTCTGTGTCTCTGTCTCTAAAGAGGGACAAATTCAGTTCATAATTTTAGGAAGAGTTATTTTTGGATTCTATCCCTTACATGAAATCTGTTACAACTGTGTCCTGCCAAAATCCTTCTGAACTGTAATGTGCCAGTTTTGTAATGGGTTTAGTTCTCTGGTCTTTTTCTCTAAGTCCAAATTCACTGCCATTTTAAAACATTTTGTCCTTGAAAGCCCTTTTAATTTATCCTCACCATTTTCTTCCTTTTTTTTTTTTTTATTTTTAAAGATGATGTTGTGTGCATGTGTTAAGCCATCCCATCTGTGACAGCTGAAGACAAAAACATTAGCCGGAGTTTGGCACAACTTGGGCGTGCGTCCTGTAATCTCATTTGTGCCTGTCCTAAAACTGTTTGTATTAACCAGAATTCTTATCTCATAGCCACAGCCGAGGGCAGCACTGTAGTTCTTTGAGTACAATCAATGCACTGGCAAAAACGACGTCCAGATCTTTGTTAGAGCAGACATCATCTTTGGAAGTGACTCTGATGCTGAATATTGCCAAGCCCCTTAATCTGTTTCATTTCTCTTGCTTGAATGATGGTCTGAACGGCCCAACTTCAGAGGACAATTACCCTGGTTCTTTGCAATGCTGATTTTCATCTGTGCTATGATGTGAAGAGCACATAAACTATGTACTTGGTCAGTGATAATAAGGTTTTCTACAGAGAACATCGTATTTACCATGTACTGGGCTTCTCACTTGCCAGAAAGCTTTGTCATAAACAAAAACAGACTTCTGAAGCAAGGGTTATAGCAGAAGTTTTACTTGGCTGGAGTGATTTCAATATTTTATATTTATATTGTGCTTCTTTTACATGTCTTTAAAATCAAAATTTCATTGGCCTAAGGCTTAAGAATTGATACTATAATTTTAATTGTTTTGAAACTTCATCTACAAGGTTTTGCATTACTACACTGTGTTAAATAATACAGAAAAAGCTTATAATTAAGTAATATTTATTTGCTATAATGAATATATCACAGGATTCACCATTCTAGAATGCCACCCAATTTAATATCCTTGGCAGAGATAATTTTATGAATTATTGATAATTTGGGAAGGAGTTTATTACACAGGAAGAATGACTATATAGAAGATAACTAAATATAGCATTTAACCAATACTATTGAAATCTTACATTTGTTTTTCAAATATGAACTTATTTCTATCTGTAGTACATAAAACCCAGGTGATAATTCATTATCATCAAAGATATCTCAAAATCTAAAACTTAAATCTACTTAAAATTCTATTCTATAAAGCTAATGAATGACAGCATTTTTAAACTTTGGAAATTGATGTATTATATTTGTATTTTCTAGAATTGATTTTAGAAACAAGTGTTTAAGGACACAAAGCTATGGGTATCAACAGCCAGGTGATTTTCTCTGCACTTTCTTTAACAGGAAACCAATTTCAATTCTTGAAGTTTGGAAAATTTACATATGGTGACGCCGTTTGCTAGATAAGTTTCTTATTTCATGGGCAGAGTAAAAATAATTCCCCTACCTCAGTGAACGACCTCATTCCAGGGCCGAAGAAATTGCACCTGGTGGTGTCAGGTTCCTTCTCACAAGCATTGTACTGATCTTGCAGTGTGAGGGAAGCAAAACTTGAACCACAGCTGAGAGACTCAGTCTCAAGGAGCTTCACAATGTGTGTGATCCCAGATTGCTCAAATCAGGAGCAAGACAAAAGATCACACTCAATAGATTTAGCAATGAACAGGGGATTATAGAGTTCTAAAACCAAATTTCCGAATGCTCAAAGCAAGAACTGCAGAAAAAGCAATTAATTTGATTGGATGGGAAATAAAGAATTTTACACACAAAAAGTAATGGGAACTGGAAAGAAATTTGTTTTCTGTTTTCAAATTTGATCACACAAACACACACAAAAAAATTGCGAATATTCCAGTTTTGAAAAGTGCATGTTGCTTATTTTATTAGTTACATTCACTTGAAAATTCCCTATTCTGACATTGTTTTATTTTTCTATGATTTAAAAATATGTGGGAAGTATACCTTGATCTCCAACCCTAACACACCTAGTCTTTTTTGTTCTTATTCAGAACGAGCAATAATCCAGTCACAAATCGATTCAGCAGCCTTTACGTTTTCCAGGTCTGCACACAGTCCGGAATCCACTACTCCCCAGCCATTTTGCAATGGGTGATGTGTGTTATCACCCGGAAGTTCCGGTGCCTAATTTATAAAACAAAGATAATAGAGTATTTTTCAAGTATGGTTTTTCAGATTCAAGCTTATGCTGTTTTGCTCTCTGTTCACTTCTTTGTTTCCCCCCTCTCTCCTATTCCCACATTCCCATTCCATTATAAATGTTCATCCATTTATTTATCCATTAATCTTTCTTTCTTCCTATCATCGATCTATCCACCTGTTTGCCTGATGTTACCACTTAGAATTAGAAGTAGACTGTCTACACATAAAATAAAAAATAGAAAATAACACAATAGATAATATGGAATGAGACACGGGACAAATAAATATTAAAATGTAAGTATAGCAAATAAAGTCAATCAACTGCAGGCACACACAGATACAAATAATGAAAGTAGCACTTCAATTGCTATGATTTTCAATTGCTTCTTTTAAAAATTTAGAACATAGTTTTACCCATGTCCATAGCTTCATGCGAAATTCTGAATTTGTTTTCATCCTCAAATCTAACTGATAGAGATGGCACCATGTAGGAGATCTATAGGACTTGGGATACAGCTCAGCAGCGTGGTGCCTGTCTGGCAAGCACAAGGTTCTGAGTTCAATTTCCATTTCCAAAAAAAAGTACCTATACCAGTGCCAAGTATACAGAACAGTATACAGCATTTTTCAAAATGGACATCTCATTTTGCAAACGTGGAAATAAACTTATGGCTACATTTAATTTTTATGGTGCCAGAATAAGGAAACATAAATATAGACTAAATGCCTGGTCCTTTACTATTTCTAAAATAATTTACATGAATTGCAATAATGATAAAAATAGTATAGTCTAGACAATACGCTGATTCCAGTCAGTTGAATAAAAAAAAGCTAACTTTAATTTAACTGGCTATAAATGATAACTTTTTTCTTTTATACTGGCATTAAATCTAACACCTACTGCTCTAACTTTGTTTTTTTTTCCAGACAGTAGTTTGTTTGTTTGTTTGTTGAATCAGCATTTTGATAAATCAGTCAGTTTACACTCAAATTTAGATTCCCTTTCCCTCAACTTTACAGGTCACCACCATTAAAGATTTTTGCCATTTTAAAATGTTCATTCTAACATTCTGAAATGTAAATTAGATAGATGACTGACTGACTTTTAATTCATAGGAAACAAATAATAATATTTAATGTCTGTCACAAGGTAAAACAAAGAGGATTTAGGCACATTTGACTATATCTTAGACTTTTTTCATGTTGGACATGAGAACATGTTGCCCAATGATTTTATCTTGTGACTAAGCTTGATTAAAATCCTAAACGAAAAAAATAGTTAAATGGTTTATGTGTCAGGATAAAGTGATTCACTCTCAGAATCAACAAGATGAATCCCTAGCTTTTCTTTCAGAACCATAAGGACCACTTCCCTCATCTGCTAGTTTTGGAGGTGGCACAATATTTTATATAAAGAATTTTATTGTGCTTTTGGGTTTCTTAGACATGGTTAAGTACAATATTCCTACAAACCTTTCACCTGAACACATGTACTAATTCTGGTGTTTAATGAACACGTGAAATGCACTGTATTATGAAATAGGTATTAAATGAACCTGCATTTTTAAAGAATGGATATCTCTAGTTTTTGTGCCAATATCCTTTAAGGAAAAAAAGTATTTTTATTCTTTCCTTAACATACCATTATATAGAAAATTTGGTCCTATATCTCAATTTAAGTCTGAACAAAATTTCTAGCAATAAAAATTCTCAGCCTTTACCTAAGAGGCCGTGGGGAAAAAAAAAAATATTTGAAATCTTGGGAGAATTTCAAGCCCGTATTCATGATGCAGGCTCCAGATGCTTTTGGCTCAGACAACCAAGATGAATAAGAATTCAGCTCTCCAGGTTAAAGCATTTTCCTTTATTCATCTTTTATGGCCATTTATCTCTATATACCTACTTTGCGGGGCTCTTATGAAGATGAGTGGAATAGTTTGCTCTAAAGTGCTTAAACTCTTTGGAGAAAAAGTATGCTATAAGAGCAAATTATTATTATCTTTATTACTGTAACAAATACTGGGGATAATTATTTTTGAGTCAAAAAGAACAAGGTAAAGTGTGATTCTGCATCAAAAATGACATAGTGGGTGGTAAATGGTGTTCAGTTCTATAAAGAGCAATACAATAATTTTCACACTGCACTGCGTGTAACATTTATTCTCTAATGGCCTTGCTTCTTGCAACACTTTTAAAATTCCTGTCTCTCTTTCCCACATAAACTTACTAGACTTTGTCCTTTGCAGCACCTGTGTAGGATTAGCAAAATTAGTTCTAAAAAGTTAATTTCTGGCCAAAAATAAACTCTAAAGAACCCATGAATTCATACATAAGAATTCACTGTATTGTATATTTTTCTTTTTCACTATGTGTAGTTTTAATGTAAATTTGAACTTTTCCGTAGCAGTTTTTCTTTGCAGCTTTTCTGTACTTACTTCTTATTTATTCTAATGAAGCACTTGGTTGGAGATGATCCTGTGAGCTTTATAGAGAGACCATCTCCTCTTTTCATGCTTTGTTTCTGAACTTCATTTTTTACAATTACATTTTTAGCTGTTAGCATACATTGTATATGTTTTATGGAGCTTTCCTTGGGTCTTAATCAACAGTAGTGATGTAAAAGCGGGGGAATAATTTCACTTTATATGCTTGGTGTTCATAGAATCATGTAAAGTACATTTTGAAAATGGCTGTAGGTGAAAACAAAGGAAGAGTTGTTTTTATATGGACAGTAAGTCTAGAAATGTGTGCTTAGTTCATTTCCCATTTTCATTCTACTCTACCTATCTTCTATCTTTCATCTATCCTATCTATCTATCATCTATCTATCTATCTAATCTATTTATCTTCTAGCATCCATCTATAATCTGTCTGTATCATTTCTTTCTCTCTTCTGATGCTTCTGCTTTTCAGCTCCAGCCAGACGTTCATCAATGCATGCATGTTCTTCTCCCTAGTCTTATTCCAACATCATATTCTATTAAACCACTGACTGAGTTCTTTTTTCCTTGTAGCCATATCATGCTTCCCTTCTCTGTAGCTAGCAGGGTTTGGCGCTAAGACAGGATAAAGATAAAGGAGATGTAGAAAGGACTGAGGCATCTTACAGTACTGTTTCTGTTTTTCACTTTAACCACTCTGGGACATATGCCAATAGAGCAATAATTATATGTTATATTTCTTATCTCACAGCTATATCTCTCTTAGATTTACTAACAAATTTGGACCTGCCTATTACTCATATTTCACTGTCTTTTGGTGACAGTAGAAGAGAGTTCAGAGGAAAATCACATTCTATTTATTTCCTTACTCCAACACAGTTCAATTTTACTTTTCTTGAAGAAAACATAATGTGAAAGTATGTTTTATCAAGTCCCTCTCATTCTGAAAATGATTCATAACTGAATTTCAAAATTTTCTGAGCATGTAACTTAAAGAGACAGGCATAAGTCAACTACTTATTGAATGTTTCAGGAAAGGTGTCAGAAGACTAAGAATCCCAAAGTAGTAACAGCCTGAGATTCTAACACAGTCAGCTGGACTTTATGCTAATTTCTGCAGGTGGGTTTAATGAAGAGGTAATATGTAACAGTGCCTGACAGAAAGCATTTGTTTTAAATTTTTTTATTTTATTTACTTTTTAAAAGAAATAAGTGTGTACCACAAAGCATTAAAATAAGTTATACAGGGGCTGGGGATTTAGCTCAGCGGCAAAGCGCCTGCCTGGCAAGCGCAAGGTCATGAGTTCGGTTCCCGGTACTGGAGAAAAAGCATTAAAATAAGTTATACTTATTTATTAGAAATATTTTAAGTAATAATTTTCTTTGCATGTCATGCATTGCTTTCACCTTTTGACTTTCACCTTTTCACAGATAGCAATTGCTTAACTAAGTGAAGCTTACATCTTATTACAGAGAGACAGTCAGCATTAAGTCGCTAAACAGGTAAGTTACTGAAGAAATGAAGAGTTGGGTTTTCTAAAAGAAGAGAGAAGAAGAGAGGAGGAGGAGGAGGAGGAGGAGGAGGAGGAGGAGAAGGAGAGGGGGAAGAAGAGTATAAGGTTTAGAATGTGCTACAGGAGGTTGAGTATGTTGAAATATTAAACAGGAAGTTTAGTTACCAACTTTCATGAGAAAATAATATAGAATAGAAGAGGCAAAAAAAATTAAATCAGAGACCCTATGATAGGGAACATATCTGCCAAATGTTTTTAACAGGGACTAATAGAGGTAGAGTATAAAAGTATAGGAGTTAGCAGTTATCTTAGGAAAGTCAAAGATAACTGGGGCAATAAACTCACTGCTTTTTACTCTACAGGGATGAATGGTCATTGTGAAGTGCTCAGCAGGGAAGTAACACAGTTAACACATTGAAATTTGTATTTTATTTCAATGGAGTCAAAACATAAACCTATCTTATACAAAAATGGCGCCATTGTGAATTTCTTTGCCTAGTAAGGGTCCCCCCCTACATTTCTATGAAAATCGAGATGGTTTCCTAATTGAATCAATTAGAATTCACCTGCGGAATTCTAATGGAATTTAAAAGAAATATAAGGTTCCTTTAAAGGTTACATCTTTTAAAGGAATCTTATAGTCAACTTTTATAAAGTACAGGCTCCTTTACTTCACTGCAAATAATCATGCAGTTTACACTCAGACCATATACAGCACCATTGTTAGTAAAATGAAATTTAAAACAAAAGAAAACCTAGATAACCAAATATAGTCAAGTATTATCCTGGAAATATTGACTACAATTTTGTAACCTGAGTCTGGAGGATGTGTACATTTACAAAGCACTTAGGTCATTTTACAGTTGCAAAAGAATAGATCTGGAGTCTCCAATATTTTTTTCTTCTCTGCACATGTGAGTATGGGTATATGTGTGTGTGTGTGTGTGTGTGTGTGTGTGAGGAGGAGTTAAGAGGACATCGCTGGCCCAGTCTCCCATCATCCTTATCTAATTGTTATTTGTTCAATGGCTATGCCTGTTTTTATCCCAGAAAATCAACAATATAAAAATGCTCTGGCATTCCTTGTCAGCAGGGGTAAAATTAGAATACCAGAATACCAGGGGAATGTGTCCTCCACTCCAAGGAGCAGAAACGATAGATCATTAAGCAGAATACAGTGTTTTAAAAAGTTATTTTTCTTCTACAGGGTCAGTATGTGACCTTTCTTGTGTATATCTGTTGCAGTGATCATGCATATTATCCAGCTGGTTCATGGTCTTTAATAGTGTCGCTAATCCTAATTTTGTGATTTTAGCGCTTTACGTTAGTCTTTGTGCTTCTTGTTACCTTGATTTTGAATTAATACCCGAACAGCAATAGTAGGTAACATGTCATAGATACCACAATGACACAGTGGATATATTCAGAGATAAAAAAATTTTTGGAAAAAAAGGGAATAAAACTGACACAGATATATACATAAAGTTTATATATTTTCAGTGTTAGTCAAGGTCATGCCTTTTGTTTATTTTTATTTTAAAGAGAATAAAATTGAAAATAACAAAATAATACCAATATAGACAAAAACAAAACAAAGCAAAAACAATAAAAATTATACAGGGGTTCAACACAAATTGATAGGATCTTTTAAATCATTCTATATATTAATCTTATAATACTCTACTAGTGACTCATTACCATCATTTGGACATTTCATATAGTTCTTATTTTTCTTTTAGTTCCCTAAAGTATAGAAATCTTACAGTTTATTAAATTTTGAAGTTCTTTATTTGCCAAGTGGAAATTTGACAGGATGAACTTAAAGAAGTGTGTAAACTATTTTAGCTAACAATATCTCTTCTATGTATTGTAGGTATTAACACTTTTATGATATCTTGTTGAAACCAGAGAAAAATAGTGCACAAGTTTTTATTTTAATCCTAAAAGATCTTACAAAGAATGCACTCATATTTAAAATAATTTATATTATGTTAAGGATAGTGACCATAATGTTACTTATAAAAAAGACCAAGAGATGATATTAGCATACATTTACAGTAAATGTACAAAATCAAATATGTGAGTTGTGTGACAAAATTGTACATAAGTCAAAAATACATATGACCTCCATAGAAAGGCTAGCATATATGTTATAAAAGTGAGATCTCACATATTTTTATTTACAATTGTATTTTCTGTCAACACAAATTCACCTTATCACGATCACATTTAAAAATCACTCTTACAAGCTTTAATGATTTCTTAAAAGTATAGGTACTACATTTGCATTTGCTTTGTCTCATGACTGTTTAGTACTAACATGCCACTTCTTTTTTCTATCTTGCTGACAAGTGGTCAGTCCTCATTAATAAAATGACAAGTCTCTCATCCAAGTTGTAAACACAGTAGATTTTAAAAACAAAGTTCAAAAGAGTAAACCTCCTCTGTGATTTCCTACAGTGTATACACATCAGTAGAGTTGACACTGTCACTTTCTTCTGCTAAGGCCAACTGAATTACTCACCACACATTATACGCTCAAATTGACAATATTCTTTTAAGAACTCATAGTGAAGGCAAGCAAAAATGTTGTTAGAAGCTTTGCTTGCCTTTGGAGAATTCAGATCATTTATAAAAAGAAAAATAGACAAGAGACAAAAAATAAATTTTAAATTGAGCTAGAATCATATATATATTTAATCATGTTAAAGTCAATGTCATTTATTTAAAGACAGCATTAAAAGGAATTATTTATTTTTTTAAAAGCTCAGCAATGTAATGTAGCACAATGACTTGGTTGGGTCCTTTGTTAATAAAATTTTGTTAAAGGATAATGGCTCAAATCACACAAGCCAGTGTAAAAATTTATGCATTTGAAGTTGATTGAAATGTAGGATGTTATCTGGACCATTTGGGAGAAAATATAGTTTGTAAATCAAATTAATTTTCCATCAAAACTGTAAATGCAATAATTGTAAATTTTACA
The DNA here is from genome assembly GCF_000276665.1 of Chinchilla lanigera. Taxonomy (NCBI): domain Eukaryota; kingdom Metazoa; phylum Chordata; class Mammalia; order Rodentia; family Chinchillidae; genus Chinchilla; species Chinchilla lanigera. The sequence continues at coordinate 13,779,367 of NW_004955413.1, forward strand.
TTCTAGAAGTAGAATATTTTTACAACTTGTGTTTAGATGTCCTCCCAAAGCCTCACGCAGTCATAGGTGAGGCTTTTCAGAGGTGACTGGATCCAGAGTGTGTGAATGATTCATGGTGCAATGCTGGGATTAAGGGCGTGTTATTACTAAATTAATATAATGAATGGTTTGGCACCAGCCTGATCCTGGAGCCTAGATAGCATATAAAAGGGGCAGAAAAAGCTGCTAAGGTCTCTTGCTTGCTTTTCTACTTTCTGCCCACCATGAACTGTTTCTCCTCTGTGATGCCTGTCTGCCTTAGAGCCAGCTGACAATGGGCAGAAACTTCTTCTATTAGCCATATAAACCTCTTCCTCTTTGAGTGTTGGTGCTTGGTATTTTGTCTCAGCAAGGAGGAAATAACTAAGTCAAAGATATTTTAAGATACAGAAAGAATTGAAGACAGAACAATAATATATATAGGAAATAAATATGAATATTTTTCAGTTTCTCTTTTTGTTTCTGTATGTTTATGATGCAAAACAATTCCATTCATTTTGGAGAACAGGTACATATACATATTACCTATTCATTTTATTTGTCCTCTGTTTCTCCTCTCTCCACTCTTTCCCCATCCCTGGGTTTTTTATTTTAATACCATCACCTGAAAATAAAATTTTAAAATTGAGATTTGATTCAGCATTACAGACACTACTACACACTTGAACTAACTGATTTGACTGATAAAATTAATTAAATATTCATGATAAGCTAAAGGGATATTAAAAGAGCACTATAGTCATTATAGTTAAGAAAACTGGAATGGAATTTATTATGGCAAAAGAAAAATATTTAAAGCAACTCACAAATAGTGTGAACAAATTCTAAGAATTGAAAGTAACCTAATGCAGTAGCAATCAAAAGAAAATTAATATTTTAGGAGATATTTTATTAGTGGCATTGACACTATTCTGAGCACAATGAATATGGGAAGAATGAAGAAAAAATATTTTTGACATTTCTTACAGTAATGCCTGGGTGGATTCACTGTCATAACTCCAGAGAGAGCAAGGGGCTTAATCCATTGGTGCTATTTTAACAGAGTGAGAATGAGTAATTTTCAAACAGCAGAGAAGTATTTCTCAAAGTTTTGAAAGCTGAGAAGTTGTCTGGGTTATTTTTCTCTCGTTGCTGTGACAAAATACCCAATGCCCAAAATTAAGGAAGGAAAGGTTTATTTAGCTCACAGTTTGTGGAGGTTTCAGTCCATACTTGGCTGGCTCCAACGCAGAGTGGCACATGGCAGAGGACAATAGTTCATGGCTGTGGAAGACAGCAAAAACAACAAGAGGACAAGGGGAGGAGCTGTGGCAAGCAGCCTCTTTTCTTCCCTTTCACTGTATGCAAACTACCCGCCCCAGGGCAAGTGTAGCACTCACATCCATAATTCCAACATTGGACCACGAATCAATCATAAACTCTAAAATCCTGCCCCATGACTGCCTGTGGCTTTTGGGGGACATCTAGACATAAACCATAACAGAAGTCTGACATCAAAATCCTGCCGTCTTATATTTCATGGAGGCTTTTTTTCTTATTTTCCCACCTAGTGGTAGGCAAAAGGGCAAAAGAAATAAAAATTCCTCTGTCAAGTCATTTTATAAGAAAATAAATCTCATGAGAAGAGAACACTCATGACAGAAACATATACCCAAAGGCCCAATATTACTGCTTTGGAAATTAAGTTGCTAACATGTATTTAGGAGGCACATTCAAACCACAGCACTAAGTTTGAGGTACATAGTATTTTGTTGGGAATATGTACAGCTGAAGATATCTCAGTCCAGGGTTTCAAACATTCAGTAGAAATCTGCAAAAGACACTTGGTAATTACTCAGCTGTTCAAAAGAGACCTGGTAATTATCATTTAAAAAGTGGTAGTTGAAGCTATGATTAATGTCCTTTTATAAAGCAAAGAAGTATTAATCTTGACTTTGGTAAAATCTAATAAAAGTAGTCTACCAGTTTGCCACTGAAAAATAACCATGGATTCCATAGTTAGGGATGAGAGATATTCTAAGCTTTGCATGTAGAAAAAGAAAGAGTGTGATAATACATTATTTTTTTAACTTGCAATGATGCTATCTTCAAATCTGTGAAAAAATTCCCATATAGGGTAAACACTCAATTATTACTCTTCCATGCACATGCAAGCATATGTGCCTATAATATTGGTCATTCTTTATGAATGACCCTCAAATGTAATTTATTGTTAGGAAGAAAACTTTGATGGGTTACAGTTATCAATCTGTAATCTACTAATGACATGCCTTTACTTGTATTACCCTATTTTGTGAGATTTCAAGTAAAAGGCTATTTTATTATTTTTTCTAGTATTAAGATCTCAGTTATTGTGGTTTATGAAACCCTTTAATTTTTTGTCTTCATCTTTGAAAGACTCCTCCTCCCAATTGGGTATAGAATTCTAAACTGGCAGCTGTTTTTCATTTAGCACTTTACATACTGTGTTGCAGTGGCAGGCCAGATTCTGTCATGTGTACTTGAGCTGCAGTTATTTCTATCTTTACTGCTCATTTAAAAGTACTATACACAAGGAAGGCAGGCACCGTGACCGGGTCTCTATTCTCAGCCCTCTGGTATAGGGACATATGTAGTTCAGCATGAAGAAGCTGGGTTCAATTCCTAGTACAAAAAAAGAGTGAAAAGAAAAGAAAAGGCCAAGTGAGAGAGTGCTCCAAGAGCTGTTGGTCCCATGTTCGAGTCTGTGCTTTACTTCCACCGCCATGGTTCCCAGCTGAAACTCGCAGAGAGAGCCAGGTATTTCCCGTCTACATCTTGGGGACAGAGAGGGCAGGCCAGGACCCCGCTGCCATTACAGCCTAAGTCTATGCCCTCCATGCACCCACAGCAGACAGGAGGACCTCACTCAGAAGCTCTAGGACTGCTCTAGCAGGAGGGGGGGGTTCTGTGGCCCCTCCCAGCATGCATCCTGCACCAAGTGATCAAGTACTCCAAGAGATGCTGGTCCCATGATCCGAGTCATGCTTTACTTTCACCCAGACCCCCTATGGGGTCACAGGCACGGGAAGTCTGTGATTGCTGCCCATCTGGTCTGCATCTGGTTCCTGTATGTGTCCTCAACTGACTGGAGACACAGAATCAGGTGGTTCACAAACTGTCAACCCTGAAGTTTGTATCTGGGTTTTGCCCATACCCTGAAATGCCTGGGGACATAGGTCCACTGCACTGGGATTGTCACACCAGTGCAACCTGAGAATGGGCTGGGCATGTGCCCTGAACTGCAAGGGGATGCTGGATCAGATGGTCGGCCATCAGCTAACACCAATGCCTGCATCTGAGACCAGGGATATCTAGATACAAATCAGAATTCCATCCCACTCAGAAAAAGTCCATGCCTGAAATAGCTGAAATGATTGCAATGTAAGTAAAGAAACAACTCCATAAGGCCATAGAAGAGTTGAGATCAGAAATAATCTCTCAGGCAAAAAATGAAATGACAATAATAACGAAGGAACTGCTCAAAAAGTCTGAAGAAGAAACATATAAGAAAATAGAAGAACAAAGGCAATAGACAGAGTGTTAATGAAAAATATAGAAAGGACTTAGAACACATGAACCAGATTAAAAGAGACTTCCAAGAAAACAAAGCTTCCATTGAAAGCTGCAAAAAACACTTGAATGAAGCTGAAGATAGAATCTCAGACTTTGAAGACAGCAGGGCAGCTAGCGACTGTGAAAGAAAGAATCTTGTAAAATCAACAAGGATCCAGGAAAATTCAAAGCCACAGCTGCAAGATGAGGCAAAGAGGAATATTATATGACTTATAGGAGTCAGTGAAACAGCAGGAGGCAACACAAATGACGTAAAAAGAATATTTGCAAAAATAATAGCAGAAAATTTCCCAAGTATGGATACAGAACCTGATATACATCTAAATGAGGCATATAGAACTCCAACCAACCACCCAGACATAGTCAAGTTTCCAGATCTCCAGCAAAAGAACAGAATATCAAAATTTGCTAGAGAAAAGAAACTGATTACCTTAAAGGAAAGCCCATCAGAATCACGCACACTTCTCAGCACAAACCATCCAATCGAGAAGAGCTTGGAGCGAAGTATTACAGGTCCTGAGACAAAACAGCTTCCAACCAAGACTGATGTACCCTGCCAAACTATCCCTCAAATTCAACAGAGAAATAAAATATTTTCATGACAAAGAACAATTGAAGAACTTCATGAGTGCTAAGCCAGCATTACAAAGAGTACTAAAAGATGCTCCAGACAGAGAAAAATCTGATCACAATTTCAAGAACTGTAGAAATGAAATGTCAAGAAGAGCAAGCAAGCAAACAGGTAAAAAAAGTAGGACACCAATGCAAGTAAATAACATGACAATTATAAATTAACATATATCGGTTATAACTATAAATGTAAATGGCCTCAATTCTCCAGTCAAAAGAAACAGACTGGCACAGTGGATTAAAAAAAACAAAAATCCAATGATATGCTGTATACAGGAAACACATTTCACTCAAAAGGAAAACCACAGACTATAAGTCAAAGGATGGAAAACAATCCTCCATGCAACAGGAACCCAGAAAAAAGCAGGTATAGCTATTCTGTTTGCACACATGTAAACTTCAAACCAACAACAATCAAAAGAGATAATGAAGGTCACTACATACTAGTCAGGGGAAAACTGCAAGAGGATGAGATAACAATCATAAACATGTATGCACCAAATATCAGAGCCCCAAATTATATAAGACAAATCCTAAGAGGCATGACAACCCATATAATTGATAACACTATTGTAACAGGGGATGGCAACACCCTATTGACACAAAGAGATAGGGCAAGTGGACAAAAATTAACAAGGAAATAACAGATCTGAACCAAAGCTGTGAACAAATGGACTTAGTAGATGTCTACAGAGTGTTCCACCCCATAACATCAGAATACACATTTTTCTCAGCAGCACATGGGTCTTTCTCTAAAACAGACCACATCTTAGCCCATAGAGCATACCTTCCAAAATGCAAAATAATTCAAAATATCCCATGCATATTATCTGACCACAGTGCAATGAAATTGGAAATTAACAACAAAAGGAACTCCAAAAACTCCATAAACACTTGGAAATTAAACAACAACCTCCTGAGAAACCAATGGATCACAAAAGAAATTAAAAAGGAAATTGAAGAATACCTACAAACATATGAAAATGTAAATACAACTTACTGGAATCTATGGGATGCAGTGAAAGCAGTCCTCAGAGGGAAAATATAGCAGTGAATTCACTCATACAGAAAACAGAAAGAGAACAAATAAGTAGCTTAATGCTACATCTCAAACTTATAGAAAAAGAAGAACAAGTGAGGCCCAAAGCCCAAAGAAGGGAGGAGATGATAAAGATTAGGGCAGAAATTAATGCAATTGAGACAAACAAAACCCTCCAAAAAATACATGAATCGAAGAGTTGGTTCTTTGAAAGAATAAATAAAATTGCTAAA
>NW_004955413.1:13787926-13800161 GCF_000276665.1 Chinchilla lanigera
TTTTTTTCCGGTACCGGGAACCGAACTCACGACCTTGTGCTTGCCAGGCAGGCGCTGTGCTGCTGAGCTAAATCCCCAGCCCCAGTTTTTCTTCTTTTATTTTTAAAATAAATAAAAGAAAAATAACTAGTATCCTATTTCCCATGATTCCCTACTTTTCTTGGCTTTTCAGAAGTTTATCTAGGTTGTGCAAATATGTCGCTTTTAGAAGTAGTATAATTATTGGTGTTCTCAGAAGTTCCTCAATCTATGGATTAATGACTTCCTTAAATTTTGAAAATATTTTGTTCACTATCGCTTCAAATCTTGCTTATTTTCAACTCTTCTCCTTCTTGAACCCTAGTTTTTTGCATGTTTTCTACATTTATTCTGCTCTCATGGATTTTACCTGGTTCTTGTTTTTGAGTTTTGCTGTGGTTTTTTGTCTGTAATCTACTAATTATGTTTATTTTACTGATTTTGATTCATTAATCCTGCCTTCACTGTGCAGCATGTGTTTTGATTATTATTTATTGACTATAAGTTATTCCTATGGTTGGAATGTGTTTAGTCTTTCAAAGATGCATGTACTGAAAGCTTGGTTCCCATCCGAACAGTACTGAAATATAATTGGACATTTAAGAGACAAGATCTGGTGGAATGTAAACATTCATAGAAGGAAGCAACATGTTCTATTTTAATTAAATAAGTAGCTAATTCATAAGATAATGCTAGCATACCAAAGCAAAGAAGCAAACAAAACATAAAAAGACATTCCTGAAGCAGATATTATAGAAGCAGGAAAAAGGCTGCAGGAGAGTATAAGTAATATGTCCAATAAAACAATTGAGAAGATTAAAACATAGATAATGTGCAGATACTTATCAGATTTAACATAAAATAAAAAGCATTATTTTAGAAAGTAGTAAATCTCTGTGATTTATGTTGCCATACAAAAGGAACAATACAAAATAGCTCAGGTTTGGTGAAGGGGTTTATTTAGCTCATACTTTCAGAGGATGAAAATCCAACATATGGTGGCCCCATCTAGTCAGTCTCTGGTGAGGTCTTCCGGCTGTATCATAATATGGCTGATGGTAGCACATGGCAGGAGAAAATAGCAAGGAAAATAGCAAGAAAAATAAAAGAAGATGGACAGAATTGAAAGGGGGAAAGGTTTTCCTTCATTCCCAGAGCAGAACATTCCATTTTTCCACTCAGGAGCCTTCTAGGATCACTGTGGCAACTTTCTTGGGCACATCTTTCACTCTAAGTCTTATGTATTAACATAGTTCCATCAGCTGTGCCTTCTGGTAAGCTTTCTATGATTCTACCCAATATTTTCTGAAGTTGGCAAATTTTTTAAGTGGATAGCCAGAATTCATTAAGCTCAGTTCTTGAATGTTCATGAGATGTCTTCATCTTAAGCCTCCAGTCTTGTCTTTCTGTCCTTACCGACCTGAACATTCTATCTACTAATGTTGGTTTTCTGCCGAAGCATGGTCTTGGTTCTTAGGCTCATGTTTGGAATATAGTAATGAAAAATACCCCTGGGCTATAGTGCTTTAAACTGTCAGCTTCTCCTCTGACCAAAAGTGGCTTCTCTCCGCCTTTTCTCTGGAATACAAGCCTTCTTAAACCTTGATTGTTTTTCCCCCTCTACAAATGCTTTTATTTGTGCCTCTATTCAGAATATAATCTCCCATATGCCCCTCTATGATATTCATAAGTAGAAATGCTACAAAAATTTGGTTAAAATCCATTTCAAAATAGTGAAGAAATTGAATCCAAATTGTGTTAAATTTAACAATTCTCACCTGACAAAATTGGTTTAGTGTTTCAATGAGATAAAAAGGTTTACAAAATAATATGAAATTATGAATATATCCTTTATTGTCATGATTACTAGAAAATTACCAACTACTATTCCAAACATTCTTCGTATTGTATGTGGTATTATTCATAAAGGTGTGTTAATAAATAATGATAATTGGTTATTAAATAACAAAACTTAACAGCATACTATTTTCAAGATTAGTTTCAGCTTCTTCTCCATGAAAGTCCTTAATGTGTATAAATAATATTAAAAGCCAGACAAATGTTTTGGGGAAAATTCAGAGAATGAATGTGGTTACCTGTGGATTGCAGACCTTGTGCATAGTATCATGTGAGAAAAGGAGCCAATTCCCTTGATTCTCAGATTTCTGAAAAAAACTATGTTAGTATTATAAAAATATGTGCTAGGTCCAAGGTGTATATTTTTACCCAACTGAAATAATTATGAGGAGTTAATCTGTGCTTGCAATCTGTGGACTTCTTTTTTGATTGTGATGGAGAAATTCTAAAATACCTAAGGTATCACCAAATTTATAATTCATGTTTATGTCAACGCATATGGCTACAAAAAAAGTATTTAAAATAATTATAAAATTAGTTACCCTATTTTTAAAAGATAGGGAAACTGGAGTCTGTTCTGCTTTTACCAAAATCTACTATGTATATCTATGTGATCTTTCATAGGAATGGTGGTAATATATAGACAAAAACTTTCTAACAAAATGGGCTACTTTAAACAAGATCAGCTATAAATTTTAACAAAAGCTTCAGACATTTACAACTCTGCACATATATCATAGAATATATTCTTAGTACTCATATTAAACTGCAGATTTTATGTCACAAGATGCTATCCCCAATGCGTTAGAAATGTCCACATTAATCTTGTGATAGAAATGAACACAATCAACAAAAACATCCTCCTTATTGTAAAGGATAAAAAAAGAAAAATACTTTATGTCTTATTGACATGAAGTTATATATTACCATAAAATAATAGCATGCAGGATACTAACATGAAATTTGAGTTTTATGATTATGAAACAAAAACCTAAATTTTCACAATAGGAAAGAATATGTTTAAAGAACTCATGACATTAGACTTTATACTAATTCAGTGATAATGTAATAAAAAGTTAACATAACACTGCTTTAATGTAAGGCTTAAAAAATTTCTGTATAAAGCTTTTTTGTGGTGGTATGTTTATAAATATAATTCATTGATCTTGTATTGCTGCAATCTGTAGCAATTTTTCTTCCATTTTAATATAACATTATCTTAAAAAATGTAATAAATTGATTTAGCTGACTTTGAGCCATTAAATAAAAAAAGAAATGAATTCAAACTAAGATATAAATATTGAGATAGAAAAATGAGAAATAAAAGATCACATACTATTTTTGTTTTTGAAAAATAATAGCAGTAATACGCAGTGTTGGTAAAATGTACATAAGATGTTGATTAAAATCACCACTGTACTACCTTAAGTTAGTTATTGTTAAAGGCTAAGTATGAATGCTCTAAAACAGTGACTTCTGACTCTTTAACTTGGAAGGTAAATGTACATCAATAGTTTGGCCAGACAACTTGATCCCCCATGCTGCTGGTCCACAACATTTCATTCAGAAGGCTTTATTTCTATGGTATATACATTTATAGCAAAACTTTAGGAACTTCTTGAGTAAGGTCACTGTTATGGTTTGTACCTGGGTGTCCCCTCCAAAGCCTAATGCAGTCATGAGGTGGGCTTCTAGAATTAATGATTGATCCATTGTCCAGTGTTGGAATTATGGATGTGAGTGTTATACCTGCCCTGTGATGGGTAGTTTGCAGACAATGTGAGGGAGGAAAAGAGTCCACTTGTCACTGCTCCTCTTTTTTGCTCTGGTTGCTTCTGCTGTCTTCACTGCCATGAACGGTTGCCCTCTGCTATGTGCCACCTTGCCTTGGAGCCAGCCAAGTATGGATTGAAACCTCCACAGTCTGTGAGCTAAATAAACCTTTCTTTCCTTAATTCTGGGCATCAGGTATTTTGTCTCAGCAGTGAGACAAAAGTAACTGAGACAAGCACTTGTTAAGAATTCTGAAACAAGAACAAACTAAGTTTAAAATTAGTAGAAGGAAGCAAAAGATAGAGATTGGAGCAGAAATAAATGAAATAGACTAGAAAAACTATAGAAAAGACCAATGAAACAAAGACTTATTTCTTTGAATAGAAACAAAACCAACAAGCCTTTAGCTAGAATAAATAAATCAGAAGATTCAAATAAATAAAAAAGAATAAAAGAGACATAACAGATACCACAGAAATACAAAGTGTCATAAGAACCTTTTATAAATAATAATATGCCAACAAATCATATGACCTAGAAGAAATAGCAAAATTGCTGGACACCTACATTTTATGAAGGTTTAATAATGAAAAATTGGAAAATTCAAATAGGTCAACAGAAAGCAAATATATTAAATCTATAATTAAATGTATCCTATCAAAGAAAAGCCCAGGACTATATAGCTTCACTGGTGAATTATACTACCAAATATTATAGAACATATACAATTCTCCATTTCAAATAGTCATAAAAAAATTCACCTAGAGTCATTCAACAAAGTCAGAAACACCCTAGTAGCTAAACCAAAGGCAAGAGAGACAGACAGAATTTTGGTTAATACCCTTGGTAACCAAAGATACAAAAAATCTTCATCAAAATACTAGCAAACTAATTCAATATCTTTGGTGGATTGACAACTAGTGGTCAGTTTGTAACACCTAGCTGAGCTGAACCAGTGTGGTGCTGGGTCTGGGAGGCCCACCCAAGGACCACTGTCAGCAGCACAAGAGGCAGAACTGGAGAAGAAGAAAAAAGCTGTTTGGAACTGTTAGGAGTTATTGGGAGCTGTTTGAGCTATTGGTTTTTCTGGGATTGCTGTTGGTTCTCTTGAAAAACCTTGTCATGCTGGCTTTCCTGATGAACTCAGTTGTTCTCATTATTAAAGGAGCTCGGGACCTTGGTGTTGCTGGGAATGGCTAAAATTCACTTTAGGGAAGCTCTAGTCCTTATGTCGAGCATTGCTTCCTGGCTCTGGAGGGGAAGATCACATGCTGCTGTCTCCTGGAGAAGCTGGTTGCACTGGCTTTCCTGATAGAAGCTTGGCTGTTATCATCAGAGGAGCTCTAGACCTCACTGTCACTGAGGATGACTGTGGTCCTTTACAGGGGAGCTCTGGTTCTTACTTTGAGTGTCACTTCCTGGATCCAGTGCAGATCCCTCAGCTTGCTGGCACAGATCCTTCAAATTGCTGGAAGAGACTTTCTAGCTTCCACCACTGAACTTTTGGCCTTCCCAATACAGATCGGTGAAGCAGGTCTGCATGAGATATTGCTGTGGGCTCTAGGCCTCCAGCTGGACTCGTGGGAGGCATTGCTGTGACCTTAAGGTCTTCAGCTAGACTCATGCAGGACATTATCATGGGATCCAGGACCCAAGCTGGATTCTTTGGTCTTAAGTTTGTAGACAGACTTCCTGCACTCTCTTTTTATGCGACTCTTTGAGAGGCTATTATAAAATAATCTTATAAGTTATGTGTCGTGTACTGTTTCCTCTTGTAAACCTCAAGCTACAATAGTCAATTTTAAAAAATCATTCACCATGACTTAGATATATCTCAATTATGCAAAGATGATTCAACATATGCAAATCAATAAATATGCTGTATACTACATTAACAGAATGAAGGACAAAACCCACGCGATCACTTCAACAGATGCAGAAAAAGTACTCTGTGAAGTTCAGTCTCCTCCTGATAAAACTCACAAGACATCAGGAATAAAAAGAATGTACTTAAAATCTCCCCATAAAAATCACCAATGTAACCTGCCATACAAGACAAAATAAACAGATAAAAAAAGATTATCAATCTCCAAAGGGTATCACTCTGGAAGAAGTGCATGCGTGAGTGGAGGAAGACGAAAATATGGGAAGGGATTTAATATTAATTTAATCCAAAAGGGACAGCAATGGTCAACAAAATGAGCATGCGATTTAACCACCATCATTACCTGCCCCTCTTTAACTTTCCACTTTTATCTGCTTCAAGCAAGTTTTGCCACTAATTAGTAGCTAAATCTGCACACGTTTAAATTCAAATTCTGGATTTCTACCACCAGCTTCTTTGTTTTGACTATTCCAGTAAACAGTGATTCCTTTCTATCAATAATGCAAATCAAAACGCATGACATCTTCCTGTCTCTTCCTTATTCATCACATCCAATTCATCAAGAAGTCGTACAGGCTCCATTTGTAGAATATATCTTGCATGGAACCATTTTTCACCTGTATGCCTAAATATCTGTACACCTGTATATTGTTCTTTGCTGAAGTAACAAGATAGTTTCTTACCTGTCTCTCTGACTTTTACTTTTGTCCTGATACTATTTTCAGAGGAATTCTTTTAAAAAATAACCCAAATCCTACCTGTAATTGATGAAATCCACCAGTGGATTTTATTTTACTTGGTATAAAACCCAAAGTCCTAAAGATTTTCTGTGAGTCCACACAGAGTGAATTTTCTGGTGTCATTTTCTACTTTATATCTTCTATTCTCCCCATTCTCTTCCACTGAAACTGACTATTTTCTTTACTATTTGCTAATTATTTTACAACAAGCTTCTTAAAGCCTTGCAATTGTCAGTGTGGGAAGTGTGACTTAGGGGCAAATGTAATGGCAGCATTTGGGACAACCAGTTCATTATGTCCCCTGTAGCAAGAGATCTGAACAGCACATTATCATGGACTCCATAGTGTCCAATTGCTATATCTACATGACCTACCAGAGATATGGCCAAATGAATGAGTGCCTAAATAATAATATTCCCCTGCCAAGAGTGTCATTCATTGATCTTGGACTATTTTGCCCTTCTATTTATTTTTAGATCAAATATTATTGTTCTATTCTATGATCATCTCCTTGGGATAACCTGGTTTACAATACCTTTTCTTTTCCTCAAAATATTAAGTATATTGGATATATCAGCTAGTATTAATTTGACATCAAACTGAACACTAATTATTTAAAATCATGCGTTCTCCAACAAACAATACACCTGAAATACTTCTGAATGTATTAAATATATATGATGGTGTTGATATACAGAGTAGTTGCTTAAAAATGGGTGTTGAATCAAAAATAGGATGGGTCTCTAGTAAATAGACTGTCTCAAGAAAATGCATGAAAGATGGTTGCAACTGAAGAATCAGGGGATGAGCTACAAGAAGGGTACAAACAACAATAACAACAGGAGCCAAGATGCAAAATTTCTGAGGGAAAAACACACCTATACTTCCCTGAATGCAGTTTTCACTTACCATGATAAAGATTTATGTATACTGACAAAACTATTGAAAAGTACTACCTTTCTGAAATTTAACATATGTACATGTGTATGACAGAAATGGATAAAAGGAAAAGCAAATATTAATAGCATTTAATAACAGCAATTCATAATGATGCATAGACTGAATACAGGGCCATTTTTATTTATTGTATGCTTTTCAACCTATACTTTAAAAAGCACTGGAAAATTTTCTCAGGTGTAGATATAGCATTACGCATCCCTTGTAACTTTCAAAATGATTGAAATATTTTGACATTTCAAATGGCATTAGATTGATTATGTACAATAAGTTTATCAAGTAATGAACAAATCTTCCCATTTTTATGAATTGTGTGAGACCAGTGTAATGAGTATGATGTCAGCAACAATATAAACATGAAATTCCATTATTTGGAAAATTATCATAAGGGACAAGACAAGGGAGAAACAAAATGTGTTAGTGCATTATTTATTTTGACCTAAAAGTCAATAAGCAGAGTGTGTTTTCCTCTGTATCAAAACTTAAGCGTTCGATCATTCACACAACATTGATAAAAAATAATTGTTTAAAGATTTCTATGAAAGATGCTTAATTCTTCCATGATGGTTACTTTTCAATTTTTATTCATTCATGTTGGTAGTACATAATGTTGACATTACTTGAGAGAGAAGATAGTTTTATTGTTGTTATTTCCCTAAAGGGCTTGAAAGTTCATCATTCAGTAAATCGAGTACCTTCTAATACACTTCTGTTGAATGGAAATTTTTATTAAGAGAAATTATATAAATGAATTATTTACTACGTGTCTATGTAATAACCAGAGAGAAGTACTTATAGTCTTAAAGATAAAATATGACACAAAATTGCTAATAAAATCATATACCCATAGTGAATTGTTGAGCACTGTGGATTTATTTTTTCCTTCGGGAAACTCTTGCCTTCCACTGCATACCTGCATAACAGTTTGACTTCTTTGAAGGGAAAAAAATGATAAAATCTAACACATAAACACTAATAACTATCAACTTCTATCTCTTCTTGAATCTTACTTTTCTTCAAAATGTCATTGAAAGCATTAAAGAAACACACCAACCATTCACTGATTTGTAAGTTATTGAATGCTTGTTAATCTGTTATCCTGATCTATAATAAGAAATCTTGGTTATCCTTTATCATTCTTTTCAACATTGTTCAACTAGTCAGAATTATCCTCCTTTTGGAGAGCCTGACTGACATGTATCAAAATATAAATGTTAAATATCATCTTTAGCAACTGTATCTCTGCCTCACCATCCTTGATATAAATTGATATCTGCACACAAAGACACTTAATGTTGTGAGACAATCATAACTGTATGCTATCAGTATATAGACAAAGCAAATAAAATCTGGTTAATTTTGTCATTATAATAGGCAGCTAGATCTCAGTGATGATAATTAAAAAATGAAATTCTTGCTTTTGTGGGCTCTGCCATTGTCATTTCTTATGAAATTCGATACAGTACTGTGCATGAAAAACATCACAAATTCACTATCCGACATGTAAAATGAGCATTTACAAGCCCTGAAGTATATCCAGACATCTAAGAAAACTTTTTAAATTCCATACCTCCTTTTCATAATAACTGAAAACCTAGCTGGAAAATTCACATTTAGACTCCAAGATTATGAATTTCACATACAAACCATTTCTAGATGAAAGATCTTTCAATCTAAATATTTTGTTTATTTTATACTAGAATAAATTCAAGTTAGTATGATCTTTTTAAATTTTTTAAATTCCTAGCTATAAGTATATAGCATTTATATATAGTTCTAGAAGATGTAACTCTAAGATATATATAAGTTGGCAAAACAAGGATGACACCAATATATTTACACAATCATTTTATATAAAATAATAACAGAGTCAACCATAACCTATTATTCATTGAATTTTTAAATTTTTTTTCAGTGTTTACTGTGACATAGACTATTCTGAGCTACAGATGGCTTCCACATTTTCACCGGTATAAAAATAGTTCTGAGAATTAAAGTTCTGACTTTATTTTACAGATGATAAAGCTGATGTACCAAATACAAACACAGCTGGTAAAAATAAATCTTCTATATATAAAATGTAATCTGAATGCAAAGCTAGCATCCAGAGACTACTAATGCTGGTACTGTTTTTAAAGGTGTTGTTTGGGTAATTATTTTGCAGTTTTCTAACATACAAAATCACTTTTGCACTTTAGACTTCAAATTCTGTAAATCTGTGTTCAATCAACCATCAATTCCATTGTTTAAAATAATCATCTCTTCCTATTCTTACTGTCATTGTCTTCTTTTTGAAGGTTTAACCACCTTTGGTCAAGATTTTGACAAAGGCTTCCACGTGTTCCCCTGTCTATTTTATCGTCTCTTTCCAAACTAGTCTCTAAACAAATACTGATCTCTCTAAAATGTAAAGTTATTATGCCATTGCCTGGCTTAGAATATCTACTCTCCTCAAGGTAAATGTCCATTTCTGTAGACTGTTGTGTGAGACCTTATTTTACCTTTCCCCTATCTATATATTAAATCTCACTTCTCTTGATTCCCTACATCCACTGTATCCCCGACCTCCACTTCAGCTATGCAGAGCAGTGAACAATGCTCAATTTCAGAACACGATCTTTTTTTTTTTTTTTTTTGGTTTTGGTTTTTCTCCGGTACCGGGAACCGAACTCATGACCTTGCACTTGCCAAGCAGGCGCTTTTGCCGCTGAGCTAAATCCCCAGCCCCCCAGAACACGATCTTTATTGCTGTCTCTGCACTACTTTTAGGAACTTCATTCCTTTCTTCTGCTACCAGTAGGCTTACCAGACATAAGCCCATTGCATTTATAATATTGCTTTATACTTGTTTACTAACTCAGGCATTACTCTACCTGTATCACAGCTCCTTAGAATGGAATGACCCTTCATTTCTGAATCATTAGTAACAACAGCCACAGTAAACATGCAAGGGAAATTCTCTGAAACACTTAAATAATTTTTTCAGTGAGAAATCATATATATATATATATAGATAGATAGATAGATATAGATATCTAGATATAGATATATAGATATATAATCTCCAGCTTAAAGAAAACATACATTCTTAAAATAAATAAGTAAATGACTTGAAATTAGTAACCTAAAATATGAAAGCAAGGATTTCTCCTACATACATGATTTTTACTCACTAATCCTGTTCTAATCATTTCAATGTATACTATTTGTGCGTAACCAGCATAGATGCAGCAATATTTCTAAAGCTATCTGCAGATGTAGACTACAAGTAGGAAAATCTGCAGCTTAGTTAATTTGCACTTATGCATAAAGCACTGTGATTAACTTCAAAATTTAGCCTGCCAAATATCAGCTTGATAAGCGTTGTATTTTCTTTAAATAGCAACATCAATGAATCCACAAGTATCAGACAAATAAAGGAAGAAACTCAATTGGGACAAATGAGAAACAAGGAGCAAGAAAATAGAAGTAATATCTAACCTTGCTGATAATTACAGGGTACAATTATTCCAAATTTTTGATTGGAAAATGTAGAGAGATCCAGCTATATTCTTATTTACAAAATAATTATTTTTAATATTACAAAGATATGCAACAAGTGAAAATATGTAAGAAAAATATCATGGAAATGTCTTGGACACTTTTCCCTGCAAACATATTGATTAAAAGATATGGCACAGCAAATTCTTTATGTGAGAAATTCAGAAATTAATTACAAGTTTCCTACAATCTTGGAAGGCAATAATAGCTATGCTGGACAGGAAAGTAAAATTAAGACACTAGCGAACTATAATTCCTACTCCAACACAGTGCCATATGATCACGAGGGAGTATCTCAATTACAGACTTGTCCCTGGACTGCTAGAGGGAAGGACCACATATCCAAAACCTTTACTTTTCCAGAGGCTTCCTAAAAGAATAGCTTCTTTTCTGCTCTCTCAAAGAAGTGGCATGATCTAAGTGCCCAGGATTTGTGAGAAAAAAGATGGAAGTTTGATCCAGCACAGAACGAGTTGCCACAGCCCTTCCCATAGTACATAATAGAAAAGAAAAGCTCAAGAACCTTGCCTCTTTCTACAGAGGGATAGTTGGATAGAATATCCAAAAGCATGCTTGTCTGGGGATTGCTGGAGGAAATTCTTTGCATATTGCATGCAGTTATGAGGAGACCTGACATGTAAATTTTGTATGTCAGGAAAGTATCACTTAAAAATGCAGTTCAGCTAGAAAAATGGTTTGAGAACCCCTCCCTCGCTGTCTGCCACCAGAACCCCCGGACCAGAGCAATTGATGACAGTCTTTCCCTGTATCTGGCCAGTCCAAGGAAACTTGAAGAGATGCCTCTCTTTTATTAGTGCAGACATGGTATCACAGTGAACGAAAGATAATGAGGAAACAATAAATATATCTCCCCCAAAGGAAGAACATACATATCCCCAAATGCACACTATCAAAATGCAGATATATAATTTCATTGACACAGAGTTTAAATAACAATTTTAAAGTTGCTAAACTAAGCAATAAATGAACAAGGTGAAATTACAACAAAAGGAGTAAATATTTTTTAATTATGAAATAAATATTGGGGCTGAGAAATTCACCAGCTCAACTGAACCCTTGACTAACGGGCTTCAGCAGTGAACTACGGCATGCAGAGAAAAAGAAGCAACAGACATGAAGACATGCTATTGCAGAAGGTCTATTCCAAGGAAAGAAAGAAACAACAACTGATAGTGAATAGCAGTAAAATAGACAACAGAACTATGGCTAAAGAGCCTGAGTCAGTAATGAAAAATGTCCCAACAAAGAAAAACTCAGGACCAGGTGGCTTAAGTGGTAAATTCTTTTTGTGTGTGTGTGTTATGCATTTTTTTTTATTTTAAAGATAAAAGGAGGGAAACATTAACAGCCATACAACATTTTACAACATATCACAAGCACAATACAGACAATACAGAGTTACAAACAAAGTGGTAGGGAATTAACAATGGTGGTTGTATTACAT
>NW_004955413.1:13800436-13839790 GCF_000276665.1 Chinchilla lanigera
CTATCTAGAACATATAAAGAATTAAAAAATTTCAGCCCCTCCAGATTCAAAGACCCAATCCAAAAATGGGCAGCTGAGATGAATACACATTTCTCAGACAAGGAGATACAAATGGCAAATTAACTGCTAAATTCTAACAAACATATAAACAAAAACTAATGCTGACACTTTTTGAACTCACAAAAACTGAAGAAGAAAAACTTCAGAAAATTCATTTTATAAGGTCAACATTATTGTGAAAGTAAAAGAAAATGAAAATATTAAAAGAAATGAGAATTATAGGCCAATATTTTGGTAAACTTAAATGCAAAAATCCAGAAAAAAAATATGGCCCACCGAAAATTAACACAACAGTAAATAAATCACAGCATACTGTCAGATTCCATCTGTGTGCCATTCTGGAAAACAATCAAACTATAGAGAAAGGTAAAAGATCCGTGGGTTCCAGGGCTAACCTTGATTGGAGATTATGTGTCAGGGGGAAAGTAAGTGAAGCACAGAGATTCCTAGTGCAGGAATGGAGACTAGAAGAAATTGAAAAAGTAAAATAAACTGAATAAAAATGTAGATTAATTTTCTTCACGTTTTATTTTGTTTTCAGTCTTCATTGTGTTGTTATTGAGTTAGGTGGAAATCTAATACCTTAATAAGGACAAAAGAATTGGTTTTAATAAGTATTAAAGGATATGTTTTATTTTCTTCATGATAGTTGTTAAAGTTAAGCTTTTTTAGAATATCTCACATTTTTTCTCATAGCAGTGAAAACATAATTTTAAGAAAACATAGACAATTAATGGAAGACAATGATAACTTTTGATAGCTTTTGATGTAGATAAAAATATGTAATCAAGTTTTAAATGTTTTCAAAAAAAAAAAGAATAAAATAAAATTAGGGCCGGAGTTGTAGCTCAGTGGCACAAATACCTGCCTGACATGCACAAGGTCCTGAGTTCAATTCCGGGTAACCCCCTAAAAAAAAGTTTTAAATGTTCTCATGAAGACATTTTATTCACATAGTATAAAAAAATGAATTGATTAATCTTTACATTATTATCCATATAAATTTTGTCTCATATAGATTTCTTTGTATCTGAATTTATTTTGCTACATATTATCTTACTTTATTTACCTCCTGTGATATATATATATGCATATATATTTAACTGTTTTCAATTATATTCAACAATACGCAAATATTTCGTAGCGAGGAATCTTGCCGCCTCACAACCTAACACTGTGACAGGTTTGAGGTTCCCATACATTTTAATGGAAAGGAAACATCCTTGTCTCACTCCAGATTTCCCTAAATTTAAATTCCTTGCAAAAATATTATTAAAATATTTTACCTATATCAGTCCTACCTTATTGTGCTATTATTTGTGAAATACAGTTAATATATTGTTATAGCCAGGAACATTTTCTGAATAAACAAAGACATACTGCATTTTATTAAACTTTATTATGAATCTGAATTTTATTACCTTTCAAATGGAAAATCTACATATTAAAATTCAGTATGTCTTTTTTACTCTGTAGATAATTTCATTCTAGTTTCTGTTTGGGACTAATTCCTCTGCATTTTTTAGAGTGGGAGATGGAAGAAAGAAAGGAAAGATGGAGAGAAGGAAGAAGGAAGGAAGAAAGGAAGGCAGGAAAGGAGGAAGGAAGGAAGGAAGAAAGGAAGGCAGGAAAGAAAGAAGGAAGGAAGGAAGGAAGGAAGGAAGGAAGGAAGGAAGGAAGGAAGGAAGGAAGGAAGGATGGAAGGAAGGATGGATAGAAGAAAATAGATTCAGTTACCATTTAAATTCTGGTATGTATTTCATATAGATATCAAATACCAAATTTTTTTCTTTGTTCCCAGTAGCAGCGGATTCACCACAAACCAATGGCTAAATAATTTTTTTTTATATTTGTGAGCTTGACAAGTGCCCTTTCTCAGGATTGTTAGTAACTTTTACAAAGCTTGTTAGCTGAATAAGTCAGAGACCACACCTATTAGTTCTAGGCTGCAGTTTCTTTAAATTTGTGTTCATTTCACTTACAGCTTTAGAAGTATAGTAAATATTAAAAAAAATCTCCTTACCAGATCATTATTTCTTACTAATTTCAGTGAAGTCTGGACATGAAGATTAGTCTACTCCACGATAGGCATAGAAATTGCTTTTGTTCCACACACAAATGGAAAAAAAGACTGGCCTTCACTGGAAGAAATATGTATCATGACCATGTTACAATACCTAAATAGGTGTTATCCTCAGATATCAGGCTGTGTCGATTCACATTAGAGCTAGATGCAATATGCATGCTTAGTCTTTGTTTTACCTTGTATTTGCCTTTTCATGGCACCCAAATGAAATGTTTTGAGTTGCACGGGATAGAAATTGTACTCGTCTATCTCATGACTCTCTAAAGAAACGGAACTGAGAAAAAGAGTGTGCAAGGAAGCAAAAGAGAGAATGAATACAAAAGGAGAGGCTGTATTATTTCACGACATTATGGAAATTAAGAAGTTCAAACTTTCAGTGTCACCTGGCAAGCTATAGATCTAGGGAAGTCCTAGTCTCAATGCTGCAGTTCAGTTCTGACAGCTGGGTTCTGTAGAGTAATTTCTTGTTACAGGTACGGTCACCTTTGGTCCAATAAGACCTTCAGTCATGGGGTGATGCTTACCTGTATGATGGAGGGCAATCTGCTCTGCATCAAGGCCACTGATTTAAATGTAAATGTCATTCAAAAGTACCCTCACAAAAACATCTGCAGTAACAGTTGGCCAAAGATCAAGACACTGAGGCCCAATCAAATTAACACATAATCACCTTGACATCTGCATGCATCTACTTGAACCATACTTTACTGAATTCCTGATTAGACCTAGCAATAAGGTCGTGGTTCTGTGTAACATGGCACAGGAGTCTTGTCTAAAACCAAAATGATACTCTTTTCCCAAGAGAGGATGTGAAGTCTTGAATGATGGTCATTCTTCTGGATATCCACAGCTTAAGTATTGTAAGAGTTAAAGAAAGAGGAGGAAAAAAATGTATGTACACACACTCATATGAAAATGGTGAGACAATGCTCAGACAAGTATTGCCCTTGTTTCTGTAACTGGTCTCATGGTCATATTAGATACCAGGGAATGTGTTTTTGTGTAGGAAATGAAACCACACCTGATACTGCAACTGCAGTTAGCATTATCGCTTGGTTAAGCTTATAAAGTTCTGAGACTTCCTGGTGTGGGGGAATGAGCCTTAAGAGTCAAATCTACTGCAATTTTCCTAAATTTTTGTATCTCTTCATGCATACTAAGGCAAGGCAAGGTAGTCTGACATTTCAGGCTCGTTCACTATGAACCATTTTTTGTCACTTGCTTCAGCCAAGCAATCACACAAACCTTTAGGGCCTTTTGAAATTCCACAGGATTCAATGTTGAATGCAGAATCTCAGCTTGTAGGATCATAAGTTTGGTCCGATCTAACTTCATGTTCTTTCTGCCATTACCTTATGCCCTTAGTATCTAAAATGCATTCCTACATGAGTTTTCTAGTTTTCTGCAATAAATCAGAACACTTTGATAGTTATTTTGAAATACAGTGCTGTTCCTCATGGACTATGCATACAATGTCACTTTTATGGGCCTTCTGAGACTTGAGTCTAGTTATAGATCTAGAAGCAAAGAAGCATGTTAGGGATGAGTCTAAGGGATAATCAGTAATTTCTGGCAAAGTAACTGAAGAGAGGCAATTTCATTTTCTTTCGTGTGGCAGTGTTAACCTTCTCAGATGGAAGTGAAGTGGCTTCCTCTACTGCCAAAGCCTCATTAAAGTTTAGGACTTCAATGGTCCTAGCTTTATCATGGTTTTTGCACTTGTCCCCATTACAACTTTTAAGATTCTGTTCCCTCACACTGAATTCTTACTCTTTCACAGTGGGCACCCCTTGAACCTAGAAATTCAATTTCTATTGTAGTTAAGCCACTGGAAGATGAGATTTTGGGGTTACTTTTAAACAGTCTCAGCCCTGTGTCTATAGGAAATAAAGTGTCTTGTAGGTTACACGTAGAAATTTTTCAGGCCATTTGTTCAGTGATACATCCAAGAATTTGAATCTTCGAGTTCCTCCTTTTCTTTGCCTATTTTGTCCAGCAACACTAGAGCAAACAAACAATCCCATTATAGTCATTAGTTTGAAAAAGACATTCACAAGTACCAGGTATTTACCTTCTCAGACCTTTGCCTCTTGTAAGTGTTTGATTAGAAGAATTTAATGTTGATATTTTAGAAATATCTACTGCCACAGCATACCTTTGGATTTTTTAATCCTAGATATGACTAGTGTCCTAGAGTGACTAGTGTCTTTAAATCTAGTCAGATTATTAGCCAATCCGAAAAAGTCATTGTAAAGGTTAATTTCAAGTGTCATCCTGATTTGATTAACATTAAGGGACTCCCAGAAAACTGGTAAATCATTTGTGGGTGTGACTATAAGGGTATCTCCAGAAGGTACTGGTATGTGAGTCAGTAAACTCAGTGAAGAAAACTTGCTTTAAGTGTAGGTTGGTACCATCAAGTCAGCTGGGGGCTCTGGTAAAACAAAACAGGAGAGTAAGGGCAAACATTGTCTCCTTCTTGGAGCTGGGATACCCTTCTTTGTTTTTTGACTTTGGATGATAAAACTCCAAGTTCTATATCTTTTGGATTCTAGGATTTACCATAAGCAGCTTCCTGGGTTCTGAATCCTTTAGCCTCTGAATGAGAGTTACACCATCAGTTTTTCTAGGTCTGAGACTTTTAGACTTGGACTCCATTGTGTTCTTTCTTCCTGTATTCTCCTGCTTGGAAATAACCTTTTGTGAAACTCTTCGTTCTCCATAAACATGTGAGCCAATCTTCCTAATAAGTCCTTTGTCTGTTTATCCATCTGTCTATCCATCTATCCACTTATCCTGCTGATTCTGCATTTCTGGAAAATACTGATGATAAAGTTGTACCTATTCTTTTTTTTTTTTGGTTTTTCTCCGGTACCGGGAACTGAACTCATGACCTTGCGCTTGCCAGGCAGGCGCTTTTGCCACTGAGCTAAATCCCCAGCCCCAAGTTGTACCTATTCTTATGCGCTAGATCCATTCCTGATACCAAAAGCTGAATAAGTCATATATATGACATACAAATGCATAAATATATTATCTTGAGATATTTGACTTTAGGAAGTTAGTCCTAGCAACTTTGAGGCTGCCAAGTCCAAAATCTGCAGTGTAAACCGAAGCCTGGACTCAGGAAAAAGCCCATCTTGCAATTCATGTCTCAGGACCTTCTGTGGTAGAATTCCTTCCTGCTCGTGGGAGATGAGTCTGCGATCTGTTTAGTCCTTCAGCTGACTAGAGGATGCCTATCCATATTAAGGAGAGTAATGTGCTCTAGTCAAGAATCACTGAATTAAACATTATTCTTACCAAAACAATGAAAAGTACTCTCCACAGAAGCAGTGTTTGACCAAATATCTACATGTATGTGTGTGACCCATCCAAGTTGTCACCTGAAAGGAACTACTGCAGATATACTTACATGACGTTCTTCATTAGAAATTTATATGACCTAATTCATTTCATATTAACATTGGCTTCCTCTTTGGTAATATTCATATCCATTTATTTATGCTTACATTTTGATAATTTGATAATTAAATTTGCCTTTGATTCTGGTCAATAAACTGTTTTCATATAGAAACTTGTGCAGGTCACATTATAACTTTGATCAAGTGAACTCTGGGTTTAGTAGACAATATTTGTTTCTCTTGCCTTAAATAATTTGTGATGTACCATCATGAAGACTGACACCAATCCACAGGGGCCTGCCCAAAAATTTCCACAGAGCGTTTGTGGTCTTAATAGGTCATTGGTTAAGACCTGATGAAATTCTAAAAGGGCAAAATCTTATGTCCAAGGAATATCTTATCTTAGATTTCAAAGTCCATACACTTTAACAGAGGCAAAATTATTGAATTTTTTTTTTACTTTTTCATTAGTCTAGTTTCCCTATAGTCCAAACCACTATAAACACTCTATTAAATAAAGTAACTAAGTTGAATTTAACATTTTGCACGTAATGATTTCCTGAGTTCATTACCTTTTACTAGAGTAGCACTTTGATGGAACAGATATGTGTAAACATCTAAACATGTAATATCAAGATCCCCTGGAGAAATGATTGCTTTTCTGGTGATAAAGAGATTTATCAAACTTTTATCAAAGTTCAAGATATAGTTCAGGACCTCAAAAGAAAAGTGTCACTTCTAACCTTATGGAAGTGGATTTCCTGCTCTTAACTATCTTTTTAATTTGTCTCCCTTTAATGCAACTTTTATAATATCTTCAATTGCATGATCTTGTGCTAGAGAGCAGTTTGGAAGAAAGTTTCCAGGAAATAACTCTACCTGCTGCCCTGAATTGCAGTACTTTTTCAAGCATATCACATCTGTGATGCCACTTACCACCTGCACCATACTTAGAGTGCCGAATTGCTGTCGTCTCTTCTGTGACTTAATAGTACAGAATAGACAGCATATGTTGGTAATTCTTTTATAATATGTTTGAAAATGTGCATACAAACGAATCCTCTTCAGGTGCAAGAGCAGGAATTTATAGTGCAATTAACAGTTTGAGCTCACACCTGCTTTAAATACCACATAGGCTTGTATTTTAACTACAGGGTATGTAGTGAGACCCCCCAAAGTTTCTATTGCATATGTAAAGAATTGGAGCAGAATTCAATTCCAAGTTGTGAGCTTTACTTGCAAGGGCAATGCCTTTTAAATTTAAAAATATTCTCCTTGTGCAGAACTCAATTACCTGAGGATTAAAAATGAGATGGCATTCATTTTAGCCTAAAGAAGAGAAAAGTAAGATCCAATGAGATGTTTTAAAATGTGATAGAAAGATATATATAGGAAGAAATAAATTGATACTTTTGAGTCAGATATTTCTGATCCTGTCTCTTATTCTCCAGTTCAACATATCTGATTGGGATTATAGAAATAATCTCATACTTGCCTATCTCAAACTCTGTCTAATTTAAATGGGGTGTTTGTTTTATGGATTTGAAGGAATATCTCATTCTCTGCATGTTAATTATTTATGGTTATGCTAAGTACAATTGATTTTTTTCTACATTATATCCAATTAGTTCTCATTGTAATCCATTTGTGAATAGCAAAGGTTAATTTTTATGTAGTAAATTTATTATTTCCTTCATGGTACATGATATCACATATGTTACATCTGGACAAATATTTTAACAGCCAGCTCATGGTTGGGTATGTTCTCTTTTATTGCATTGGTAAGATTTCAAATAGATGCTGCTCCTTCAGCTTGGGCTACAGCATGAATACAATGGGGAGAATACCAGAACTGTCCTGCACAAATATTCAGCAAAAGAGAAAAGATCAAACTCTGATTTCAAAGGTACAGAGGGTTTTGTGTTTCTTGCTGACAATTCAGGCATTCTGGGGCAGTGAAATGTTTCATGAGGCCAAAAGAAAAAAAAATTACAACAAAGAGAAATGTCTTGTGAGGGATAAGGCTTATTAAGATTTGCTAAAAGGTACTAACAGAGAAGGATAGTTAGCTCCTAACAGGGAAGCGTCCAACAGCTCTACTCAGAAGGTCTGCTTGGGGTGTATATTCTTAAATACTACCAACAGACAACATCACACAAGGAATAAGTACTTAAGAATAGCACTACACGGCAAAATGAGAGACATATGCAAGATATATTCTGTACAATAGTATTATTCAACAAGTCCATACTATTGTGTACTTAATAGCAATGCTAAGAAGGTCTGGTGGGGACAGGTTGGACAAGTGTTCAACAGGAAAGTATGTGGACTGTCCAGTGGAGGCCAGCTGGACTATAGCATCCACAGTGCTATGTTCTGTGCACATGTTTCACAGGGAAAGATTTTATAGATTAAACTACATAGCAATGAGATCTCTAACTTTCATTGTTCCATTGGATGGCCCACACTTTAAAGAGCACCGGACTTAGCATGTGAGCAGGAAGGAAGTTTCTACAGATATTAGTTTCTCCAGTTTCCTGGGCACCTCAGGTAATATTCAGGGCATAGTACAGTGTCTGTCCACTTACAGTATTCTCATCCTTGGCAAGAGTCTTAGGAACACACACACAAAAAAAAGGGGTGTTTCAAAAAATGGTGCTAAGTGCCCTAGTGCTTTTTTTCAGGAGCAATACAAAGATCACTTGATACTGATTCATGTGCTTTTTAACCTTATTATTTTCATAATATCCCTCTTGCCTTCAAGGAGATATTTAGACATTTTCAATCAAGTGGGACTGAGCAGAGTTGGAGACACAAACTATTGCAATGGCAAATGTTTTCTTTTCCTGCAAGAATAACTCCTAGAAAAGTATTTTAATCTGAAATATTTACTGATCTGTTTATCTTTTTGAATATAAATGTAGTTGATTTTTGTTATAAAGTTGCTTCGCTGAAGTATTCTAGTTTTATTTCAATGAAATTTCTGTCTGTAAATAAAATACATATATATGTATACATATATATGTATATATATACACATATGATTTCAATGTATGCATTAATTTGCTAATGTAGTGAATTACATTTACCATTTATATGCTTGTCAGAGTGCTAAAAGAAAATGATGGCCACCTGGAGTAGTAAACTCAGTGAAAGTATCTTTGAAGACAAATTGTAAAGTTGATATTTTAAACAGGAAAAATGCTATTCTTCAAATGAAGAATAATTAAAGGAAAGACTTCTAGAAAAATAAGAAAATATCCAAGAAGAAAGATGCAAAGAAGGGAGAAGATAAGAAACAGGGGTAGGCTTTTTTAAGACAGACATGGAAGCTAGGGAAGGAGGAGGAGGGATGGAGAAATGAACGGAAAAACGATTAAGATGTGATGTGTGTATGTACCAATTCCCCCACACTGATGTGATCATGTATCACACGCAGATAGCAATAAAAAATAAAGAAAGAAGAGTAAACTCAGAAACAAAAAGTGAGGAAGGAAGAATATAAAGAAAAAACAGAACAGAAAAAGATGAGGAAAATTAGTGGAATACAGGATGATATATATTCAGCAATAGCACTTTTCATAAAAATATTTCTTAATAAACTTACTATTAGTGCAGAACATCTATAGAACTGTTTCAATTAAGTGAGGAAGATAAATTACCTGCAAGAAAATAAACCAATAAACTCCCCTTCCAAAACTACATAATCAGCATTTCAAACAGGTAGTTCAGATGACTAAATTACAATGGCAAATATACCAAATATATTATTAATGAGAAAAGAGCAAAATAAGACTTACATTCATTCTACCTAATATCCAACGTATGAAACAAAATAAAACCCTGACTTCCAAGTTCTGGTGAAAATGTAGAGCAATAGGCACCTATGTGTGAGCATACATTCTGTAGCCATAAACTGGCAAACGCAGTTTTAGAAATGGTTTTCCACTACATGATAAGTTGGAATATGTGGGCACCCAGGACTCAAAATTTCTACTCATAGGAAGTTGTTCCTTCAGGAAAAATTGAATATATTTGTCAAGAACTATAACAAAAGAAACCTTGATTAGGAATAGAAAAAAAGAAAAAATGCTGTAATATTTCTCACTAGGCAAAAAGATAAAGATATAGGGATATTATAATATAATGAAATAGTGAAATGAACCAATTGTGGTTATAAGGCCAGCTTTATCCTCAAAGTGGTTTGTGATATATTATTAATGTTCTACTTTCAATAACACACTGTCATCTCTACATATTTATCTATTCTGGGTGTACATGTACACAGATATATATATATATTATATGTGATTCTTATATATTATATATAAAGTTATTATTTATAATTTCCCCAGAGGTTAACATACTGTTAAGTACTTTATTTCTAATTTTTAATTTGCAATAAAATAATTGATGGTACCAATATTCTGAATCAAATAATATATACTGTATATGTGTGATACCTTTAAAAGTTCCAATTTGACACATAGTAAAGGATGATTATCAGTAAAGAATAAGTTTTGAGTATTCTAAGGCATTGCTGACAATGAGGAGACATCACCAAATTTGAGACAAGTAGAAATGCTATAGATGCAATATTTAAGAATAGGCTTGGTTTCTTTCTACTTGACAGTCTTGGGAAGAGAAACAGATGTTTCTAGACAAGGAGGGGTGGTGGGTGCCCCAGTAGTCCTGTGGGATCCGGGTTTGAGGTTCCACTTTAACAGACACTTGTGCAATGTTAGTGACCAGACTCTGGATGATGTATTTTAACACTGATTATATCATTCACGTTGAAAGATCAATTCATAGGTGCAATTACTAAAAGTGAGAGAGATTAAGTTACGAACTCAAAGTTTTATTGCAGTTACTACACTCTGAATTTTAACCTGTGCTTCCCTATCTTGTTTCTCTGATGCTGTTAACACTGAATTCAGAGATAGGATGTAGAAGATGAACATCTGGAAAGAATTTCATCCTTGATATCTTAAACTCTATCATTTCTACTCTTACCATTTTAGTGTATTTACTCTTTCACTTCAATGTCCATGATAACTGGCCCTTCAATTTTCCATTTTTTCACAAACTGGCCAAACTTCTTAATGTGTCCTAATTCCACTTTATCACAGTCATCTATGAAGAGACCAAATTTATAAAGATTCCTATTTCCGCCAGAGGTAAGACTTACTATCAGTGCTCTGGGAAAACCTAAGAAAATGATTGAACAATTAGCTGCTTTTTTTTAAACAATACAAATCTTTCTTTTCAAAGATCTAAGATAAAATAGTGGTATAAATGAAACCAGTTGACATATATACTGAACTATTTTTAAAGCAATGAAATTTATAATTTGGAAAAGTGTTTGGCTTCTCCCTACTTTTTATTTATTGTTCTTCTAGTTTGTTCTTTGTTTGTATTTCTCATGGAAGAGAAACCATACAATATGTGAGCTTGTTTTCCAGTTAATTTCTTTTAAACATTTCTAATCAAAACTTACACATTCAAATAATTACATGACTCTAATGCATTTCACAAATATATGTGTTTTCAAGGTATAGAATATGGAAAACTTGAAAATGAATCAGGCAAAGAGAAGCAAGGGTAGGAAAACAAGATGAAGTGAGGAGTGAGAGTAGAAACCCATTGTACACGCTGTGTGCAGAGTTCAGTAGTAGTTCCCCGAAACACTTGTGCACGCAGGAGCTCTGTGATCAAAATAAAGCCTTTGCAGATAGAATGCAAGATAAGATCCTACTGAACAGGGATGGGGATGTGGAATAAATCCAGTACCACTGGGGCCCTTACAAGAAGAGGAAAATTTGGAGAGACCCGGACACAGAGAGAAAGTCCGATGAAGACAGAGGGAGAGACACTCGAATCGTGCTGCTTTAACTCAAAGAGGGCTGATGTCACCTTTGTCCACTCGAAGCTAGAATAGGTGAGGAAGGATTAATGTTAACAGGCTAAAAAGGAAACACAGCCCTGTTGGCATGTTGATTTCAAACTTCTGGCTTCTAGAACTTTGAGAGACAGAACATCTGTTTTTAGTATATACTGTAGCTTGTGTCTAGATGTGCCTGAAAAGCTTTATGTGGTCATAGGTGGGACTTCTCAGAAGCGGCTGAATCTAGAGTGTGACGCTAGGATTAAGTGTATTATACTAGGATTAAGGGTTTGTGATTACTAAATTAACCCACTGATTAGAGTGGCTGGGTGTGGATAATGGGAAGGCCCAACCTGGCTGTGAGTTTTACCTGTTCTAAGGGCATGTAGTCTGGGCAGAATATAAGGTACAGAAGGAGGACTGCTGTCGTTGGCTACTGTTTTGCTACTTTGTTGCTTTGCTGTCTTCTGCCTAATGTGAACTACTTCTGCTCTGCACTGCCCCTCTGCCATGAAACCCTGCATTAGAGCCAGCCGAGTATGAACCAAAACTTCTACATACTGTTAACTACAATAAATCTTTCCTCATTTAACTTTGGGTATTGAGTATTTTGTCTCGGCAATGAGAAATGTAACTGGACAATATCCCAGTTTGTGGTAATTTGTTACTGTAGCCTAGGAAACTAATACAAATAACATGTACATGTATTGTTTATGTGACATAGTCCTATGTTTTATATAATCTATCTCCAAGATCAATGAAACTAATAGAGAAATTAATTCAGGAACACAAACTTGACTTTGCTCTCTAGCTAGGCCACTAGCCTGCAGATGAGACAGGACTGTATTTGATCGTTCTTCCAATTTCTTTACCATGTTTGAAGGACACAAATTCTTGCCCAACTAAAAGTACTTTTCTATACAGGATTTTTATGAAAGGTAAGCTAATTGCTTTTGCTTCTGCCTGTCATCAGAGCTATTTTTTTTCTATTCCTTTAGAAAGATTAATTCTGAGGAGAATTGCAAGGAGTTATTCAGGAAAGAGAAGTAAACAAGAGGACTGCCAGGTGGGGAGGTTGTGAGGCAAGAAGTGTGTGTTGTAAGAGGTCACAGATGCAGACTGATAGTCTCCCAATGGCTAAAGTAAAATGCTCAAGGGTACTGAAGAGAATGACTTCTTAAAATCAATGCATCTTGGGTACATATTTAATTTTAAAGATAGTCAATTGATTTGATTTATCAAAGAACCAGGTTGATGAGTATGAGAACATTTCAATTCTGACAGAAAGGGATAATGAGGGAATTGGGTTAGCAGCAAGGCATGTCAATATGACACCAGACCGCAATCTCAGAAGGCAGAGTCCACTATTACTTAAGTGTGTTATTTGGTGAAGCCGAAGCAAATCCACATGACTTATTTGCTGGAAAATGTAGGATCTGGAGAGATTTATCTTTATGCTAATATGCATAAATCACTTACAGTAACAGTTAATATTTATAATTGACAAAAGAATTGAATGAGAGGGAAACATTTTTTTAATGTATGAATCTCAAGATTTCTAAATGAGACAATCAGGCTTGGTAGATAATTGCCAGTTCCCACTTCCATGGATATTTCTAATGAAGACCACTCTGACAATACAGCTGGTCATAAAGATTAGATTTAGAATGACTGGTGCCCGGCTCTAAGTCGCTGCCCAAAAGCAAGGCACATCTACTGTCACTCCTACAAGAAACCAGAGCCTATCACCAGTGTGAAACGTATCACCTCATTTAGGCAGTGAAGTTTATATTACACACCTGTGATGTGTACTACAGGCAAGTTGGGCAGTTATATTCCATTCAAGATAAGTCACACCGTAGAAAATTTCTTCAGCCATGGAAGGATAGTCCAAACATAAACATGATCATGACACACATGTCCATTATAACTGTTAATATGTATATAGACAAGCCAAAAGAATAATATTTTTGGAGGCTTGGGGGGTAGAGTCAAGCTCTCAAAATTATTTATTATATCCCAGGGAGTAGAAGAAAATTTTATAATCTTAAAGAGAACAATATTAATGAGAACTTCAGAACGTAGCCTCTGTTAATTCCTATCACGCTCTTTTGAAATCCTGTATTGTTTTTATTGTTTTTGTGTTGTTATGTTTTTGTCTTTGTTGTGGTTATTTTGTTGTTGTTTTTCATCTTTAAAATAAAAGATATGCACGGAATTATAAGAAGAAAAAATACAGAAATGGTAATTAGTCTAGGATATAAATTATTTTCCAATAAATTCAAACAATATCATGATTAAAACTGTTAGTAGCAACAAGAGCATATTTGACTTTTAAAACATAAAAAAACAATAAAAATGGCAGTAACAGTGAGAATGTCAGTAATAAATCTGATACATCTGATATACACACAAAAGAGGAAATTGAAGGAATAGGAAAGCAAAATAATATAATTATTCATACAGGAAAATCAGTAGATATTTATATCAAGTCAAACAACAAAATAAAATGGACTATCATTTAAATTTAAGATATGTCATTTTTTAAAATTTACACATTTAATCTGTTTCATTCTTTGCATAACTTCTGGTAAAATTAGTATACTATGACAGCATAATCTTAGATCATAGAAGAACCTCCCTAACATGTTAAATAAGCTAAACCCTGTTGGGTGTGAGTGAGTTTTCCCAATGGAACATGTAATTTTATGGTAACCAGCTAAAAATTGATGATGATCATCAAATCAGTAATTGGCCAATATGTTCACAACCTAATCCTTTTCTTATTTAACTGATAGTTGACTTCTTATTCAAGTTCATCAAACAAGTGTTTGAGATTTTTTTTAGTTGATTTAAATTTTTTTCTGACAAAATATGAACATTATGAGTATAAACTATGTCTGATGTGAAGGGGATCTTCCTTTCCCCTAAAAGTGTGTAACTAAACTTGTTTTCCTAGTTATTGCAGTTGCTGAATCCAGACAGATCTGTCTCATCCTATGCTCCTGCTCTTTTAATGTCTGCATAACACAAGTTATCCTTGTAACCATTTCTTTTACCTTGTGTCATTCATTTCTCTCTTTTTCTGCCTAATAGTTCACCTATAATTAAGTCTTGATCAAATTAAAAAGCATCAAAATGATATCCAAATGTCCAGATTAACTTTATATTTTTCCATCTCCTTTCTTTCATATGTATAAAATAGTAACAAAATGTCATTCTTTTGTTCAGAATGCTGCAATAGCTCAATAATATCTGCTCACTGGAAAGAATTATAATTTTCTTTACTTAATTCCTCATTATAACGGTAGAAAAGTAATGAATTGAAGATAAATCCTTTTATAAACACTTACTAGGATTATTGTCACATGTGGAAAATCTGATTTCTTGGAGGATTTCTTTTCAGCCTGCTTGGCTATTGCAGGATGAATGGTCGCAAGTGTCTCATAATACGTGATAGTCCTGAGATATCACATTAGACAACATTTGGACTACAATCGGATCATGATTATCCACAATGGGTAACTGGACCACATTTTCCATGGGACTCATTCTCAAAAATCTTAATTTTTACTGTCTTCTTGAGATGTCTTGATTATGTCTTCTTTCGCTCCCATTCAACTCACCATTCTTTATCACTACTGTGGAAATATGCATAATGGAATTTGGAGTTAAGACTTAAATTGACTGCAATCAACACTATTGTAGGTTTCTAAGACCAACATCTAATACACAACAAAAGAAATCCTTCCAATTGCCTAAACCGCTGCAGGAGGGTTAGGTTTATGTATGAGGGAAAGATCTTATGCTGAAGCAGTTGGAAATTTGCTTAGTTTTATATTATGTAATAATTTCCCTTAAAAATCTTTGATAGGGATGAGTGACCAGGCAAGATTTGAAGATTCATAAATTTTTATCACTAGCCAGAGTCTCATTTACTATACTAACTGAATTAACACTTGAAATGGGAAGGGAAGATTTTGGTTTTGTCAATTGTTAGTACTTTTTTTTACAAATCTACTTCCTAATTCTTTTCACATACCTTGCTCTCTAGTTGTACCTGAACTTTCCACTCTATTTCAACCATGTCATTGAAGTATGATACCCTTTCCTGTATGTACTATATAATCTGCTAGCAAGCTCCTGCTCCTTAAAGATCCAATGTGATTATGATTTTTCCTGTTCTCCAGGGGAGACCTTATTATAAAACACATGATAAAAATCACAATTAATGTTCAACTGTATATTCACCATGCTATAAACACTTATGCATGATTACCATGTTCTGGAACCCTTTCTCAAGCCTGTTACAAACACTCTGGAAAGTTAGTACAATTGTCTTAGTATACACAGGGCATGGAACTAAAAAGATTAGATTTGAAGGATGTTTCTGCCATTTTTACATTAGAAAAAGCTACTGAATATTTCTAACCTGAATTTATTTGTATTGATGTTATCATTAACATATTTACTCTTCAGTCATTTGAGCATTCACCAAACCTAGCATTAATAATTATGAAGATATATGCATGTGTATTATCTAACATAAAATAAATGGCAAAATAATTGGATAAATGAAGAACAGAGATGGGGTGCATAGACATCTGGGTAAATAACAAGTTCAAATTTTAAATAATGTAGTTAGTTCAATTTCCTGTTCAAGATGACAAGCAAGCAATGACCTAAAAGAGGTAATGCTACTTGGGGAATAGTCTCCTACTCAGACAGAATAACCAATGAAAAATCTCTACAGAGCCCAGTGTGGTGGTGCATATCTGTAATTACAGCACTAGGGAGGCTGAGACAGGAGAATTGCAAGTTCAAACCCAGCCTAGGTAACTTAGTGAAACCCTCTCTCAAAATAAAAATAAATTAAAAGAAGGGCTGGGGATGCAGCTCAGTGTGAAGGCACTGGGTTCAACCCTCCCCACCAAAAAAATTGTATGGCAGAATGATGCCTGTGGTGTGCAGGTTAAACCAAAGATATCAGTAGACTCTAGTGGAGTGTATAAGGAGAGGAATGCAGACAGGAAAATAAGAGCATGATTGAGAAGAGCCATGAAGGTCATTAGAAACATCTGAGTTTTCACTCTGAGCAAAATGAGAGAGCAATGGAAGGGTTGGAGCAAAGGAGAAGGATGTACCATTTTACACTCCAGAAAATAGTTTTCTAGTATTTGTACAGAAGTAGAGACACTTAGGAGGAATGGCTGCAGTATTCAAAGTAAGTAATGATACAGGCTACTACATTATGCATCATGATTACCATAGATCAGATCACATGCTAGAGGTTATGAAATCTGACCATCTTCTCCGAAATAGTGAAGGTAGATCTCAGTAAAACTGTGTATGTCCAGTGTGAGAAGACAGTGAGATACATCAAGGGAGACTCCAAGAGGATGTCACATTTATGAGTCTTGGATTCATGAGAGAAATCAAAGCCAAACTAATTAATTTGGAAATTGTCAAAAAGTGTATGGTATACAGATCCTGTAGAAATTCAGAAGAACATCAATACCTACTTTGAAAATTTTTACTCTCATAGGATGGAAAAAGGAAATTGACCAATTCCTAGATACATATGAATTACCAAAGCTGAATGAAGAAGACATAAAAATCCTGGATAAGTCAGTATTAGCCAGCAAAATTGAAAATGTAATTAAGAATTTGCCAACAAAGAAAAGCCCAGATCCTGATGGAATCATCACTGAACTCTACACGAAATTTGGAGAGGATTTAATGCCAATTCCTCTCAAACACTTTAATGAAATTGAAAGGGAAGTTATTCTCCCCAACTCATTCCTGGAGGCAAATATTACCCTGATACCAAAACCAGAGAAAGACTCAACCAAAAAAGGGAATTACAGGCCCGTCTCCGAATATAGATATAAAAAATCTCATTAAATACTAGCAAACAGAATGTAAAAAATCATCAAGAAGATTGTACACAATGACCAAGTTGGATTTATCCCAGGAATGCGAGGATGGTTCAATGTATGCAAATCAGTTAATGTAATATACCATACCAACAGAGCTAGAGACAAAAATCATATCTCAACAGATGCAGAAAAAGCTTTTGATAAAGTCCAGCACTCATTCACAATATAAGACCCTACAGAAAATAGGGTTTTTACCTCAATTTGATCAAAACCATCTATCACAAACCAATGGCTAACATCATACTAAATAGACAAAAAGTGAAAGCTTTCACCTTAAAATCAGGAACAAGATAAGGATGTTTACTCTCATCACTCCTATTCAATATAGTTCTCAAAGTATTAGCTAGAGCAATTAGACAAGGAGAGAAATGAAAGGAATAAGAATAGGAAAGCAAGAAGTGAAATTATCATTATTCTCAGATGACATGATACTCTACATAGAAGATCCCAAAAACTCCACCAAAAGGCTTATAGAGTTAACCAAATTCAGCAGCATAGCTGAATACAAAGTTAACACTCAAAAATCAATAGCATTCCTGTACACAAACAACAAATGGATTGAGAGAAAAATTAGTGAAACCACACCTTTCATAAGAGCATCTAGAAAAATGAAATAGTTAGGAATCAATCCAACAAAGGAAGTAAAAGATCTATACAGAGAAAATTACAGTACTCTGAAAAAAACAGACTGAAAAGAATTTCAGAAAATGGAAAGATATTCCATACTCATGGGTAGGAAGAACCAACATTGTGAAAATGGCCATACTCTGAAAATTGTTGTACAGATTCAAAGCAATTCCAACTAAAATACCATTAGTATACCTCACAGATGTAGAAAAAAACATTCCTAAAATTCATCTGGAACCAGAAGAGGCCAAGAATAGCAAAAGCAATCCTGGGCAACAAAAATAAGACAGGAGTTATCACAATCCCTGACTTGAAATTTTACTACAAAGCTACTGTTATAAAATCAGCATGGTACTGGCAAAAAACAGACCTGAAAATCAATGGAACAGATTAGAAGATGCAGACACAACTGCAATTACACTCAGCCATCTTATCTTTGACAAAAGGACCAAATACATTCTCTGGAAGAAAGACAGCCTCTTCAATCAATACTTGTGGAAAATCTGCCTCTCCATATGCTGAAGACCTAAACTAGACCCATGTCTATCACCATGCACTAAACTAAAGTCAAAATGGATCAAAGATCTAAATATTAAAACACAAACACGAAATCTGCTAGAAGTAAAAGTGAGTAGAAATCTTGAAGACATAGGGGTAGGCAGAGAGTTCATGAACAAAAACCAACCTGCATGGGAAATATTTCAAAGAATCAACAACTGGGATCTCCTCTTATTGAAAAGTTTTTGCACATCAAAAGAAATCACCAACAATGAGAAAAGAAAACCCATAATTGAGAAAAAAATTTAGTCAATTTCCCCTCAGACAAAGGACTTCTATCTAGAACATATAAAGAATTAAAAACAATCAGGCCCCCAAAATCCATAGACCCTATCCAAAAACTGGCATCTGAGATGAATATACACTCCTCAGATGAAGAAGTACTAATGGCTAATGAATACATGAAAAAATGTTCAATGTCATTTGTCATTTAAGAAATGCAAATTAAAACACTGAGATTCCATCTCACCCCAGAAAGAATGGCTATCATTAAGAAATTAACTAATAACAAATGGTGGAAAGGCTGTGGGTAAAAAGGAACACTTCTCCACTGCTAGTGGGAGTATAGACTGGTGAAACCACAGTGGAAATCAGTGTGGAAATTCCTCACAAAACTAGGATTAGAGGTCTCACTTAATCCAGCTATTCCCCTTCTGGGTATTTTCCCAAAAGAATTAAAAACATCATACCACAGCATTATATGTGCACCCATGTTTATAGCAGCACAATTTGTAGCAGCTAAATCTTGGAAACAACCCAAATGCCAATCAACTGAGGAATGGATAAAAAAAATGTGGTATTCTTATATAATGGAATATTACTCAGCTATAAAACGATAAACTAGAGGCTTTTATAGGTAAATGGATGCAAACAGAGACTATATTCATAAGTGAAATAGATTGGGCCCACATGTGTAGACATTATGTTGTCTCCCTAGTGCAAGTGGAATCCAAAATGTACAATAGATGTTGGGAAAAGAGAAGGAATTGCTCAAAGGAGGAAACAACTTGGATTAGGGAAAGGAGAAAAAGAAAGAAAGAAGGAAGGGAATATACATACATGTATACAGAAAGAGGGTTGGTA
Organism: Chinchilla lanigera; assembly: GCF_000276665.1. NCBI lineage: Eukaryota > Metazoa > Chordata > Mammalia > Rodentia > Chinchillidae > Chinchilla > Chinchilla lanigera. The sequence continues at coordinate 13,820,078 of NW_004955413.1, forward strand.
TAACTGTACTGCTAATGTTTAATGGTTTATTGAAAGGAACAGTTAATGCTTTATTTATTTATTTATTTATTTATTTATTGACCCTTTTTGCATGCTTTTATGTGGTAATCTGAACAATTAATTTGAAGACAACAATGTACAACATAACAATAACTGTTGAATTCCTATCATCTTGTTTGGGAAAACTCTATCATTTATAATTTTTTGTTTTTATTTTTTATTATCTTTATTGGTTTGATTAATCTTGCATTCTTATATCTTGTAATCTGACCAACTTCGATGGGATAAAAATATGTAATATTACAACTACTGTTAATCTTCATCATTTTGTTCTGAAACCCTGTATGATTCTTATTGTTTTTGCTTTGTTTTTTTTTTGTCTATGTTGTTGGCATTTTGCTATTGTTTTTCTTTTCAATTTTCTTTTAAAAAACTATATGGTAGTTTAAATCTATAAAGTTTACTGATGTTATTAAAACAGCGAGTGTCAATAGAGGTGACACAGCTTATGAAGTAATCAACAAGATCAGATTACTATGAAGAATTAATGGGAATAGGAATAGGAAAGAACAACTACTGAGAAGAGGAGACAAAGGCTGTGAGAAAAGGATAAGCAAGATGTGGTATAGTAGAAATTAAATTGTTTCCAAAAGTAGGTGGTCAGCCCTACTGTGTGCTACTAGTAAGTCATGTAAGTTAAGACTGATCACTGAGATGGAGATGTAGCTCAGTGGCAGAATGTTTGCCTACTATTCTTAAGACGCTGAGGTCGTTCTCAATTACCACATTGTGTGTGTGTGTGTGTGGATGTTAATAATGAACTATGAGATACAGGAATATAGAAGTTATTGTTGATTAGAAAAGAGTAGCTTTTATGAAAAGGTGGAGGTGATTTTGAGTGTGAGCTGTTAATGGGTATAGTTTAAGTGATCAAAACATTAGATATTGATCTCATTTAGGTGAGATAGTGCATGCATATAAATATGTTATTCTATATGCTAAAAGTTCATGTATAGCAATGCATATGTACATCGTAAATATATATTCACTGATATGTTTTAATATGTATTCATGTATACAAATTCATGCAGTGTTACAAAGGAGAACAAAGAAATTATTCTGAGGTAGGAAGTGAATGTGTGTTCCATGCTTACACATGCACATTAACACTCAAGGAGCACCTCTCTCAAAGAGCTAAAAGACATTGATATGTAACATACCCGCTGCAAAGGTGTTCTGAAAAAATTGATCCACCAGTACATAGGAAAAGGGGAACTGTATGAGTTCAGAGGCCAGAAGGTGTATACATAGGACTCAAGCCTGCAGAAGTAGTTATCTATATTATTTTTCTATGGCTACATAAAAAATTACCACTCACTTAACTGCCTAACAACACATGTCTATTTTCTCCCATTTCCATGAATGAGGAGTCCAGATGTAGCCTAGCTGTATCTACCACTCACTCTCCCCAGCCTGCAATGAGCATGTATAAGGGCATGCTGTTGCCCAAGTCTTGGGTCTTCTTCCCAGCTATCTTGATGTTTGGCAGGATTTATTTCCTTGCAGTTGTAGAACTCATAAGAATTTGCTTCTTAAAGCTTACAGTGGAGAGGGGGATGTTATCTTTTTGTGAGTCCATCTACTCAAAGTCCTAGGGGAAAGTCCTAGGCTACTTTAAACAGGTCTCTCCTTCAGGCCCATCTGGAATGATCTCCGTTTAATGTACTGAAATCGAATGTTTTCAACCTGAAAAGGTAAGTATGTGAGATAAGCATATGTTAATTAACTTTATTTAGCCATTTCACTGTGTATAAATATTTTAAAATATCACACTATACATGATAAATATTTAAAATGTTTATTTGTAAGTTAAGACAACTAAATAAGTTAGGGGAATCAAGTGATCAGAGACCTTAATTATATCTACAAAATCCCTTTCCTTTTTCATATAACATGATGGATACCTTATTTCTTTCCATGTTTTATTGGGTGGAAATAGGTCACTGACTCTTCCCATAGTGAAAGGGAGGGTCCATCCAAGAGTGATAGATTGGAGTGTTTATCTTCTAATTGACTCTTCCTTTTTATTTTCTTTTTCAATGAAGTACACATGAAACAATGTCAAACCTAAGACTGAGCACAGGAAGGAGGATTAAAGCTGTGAGGAGAAAAGAATGGGTTAGAAATAGTTACATAGCGGAGGCAGACAGAGGATGACTGAGAAGTGCTTACTTGCTAGGCGATGGAAGGGGCCAGTTTGAGATTGGTCATGAAGTTCATGATGATTGTCATCACTATTCTCTGTTTTTCTTCAGTCATGTTAGATGTGTGAGTTCTATAAAATTGAACAGAGAATTGGAATTTAACATGCAAGGGTCCAACAAAGCAGAGAGACCATAAACAAGCAGAGTCAGAGGCTTAGTTCACTGAAGATTGAACAAAGTTAATTTTGTATCCTCTGGAATTCATAAAATAGTACCTCTCCCTAGTATTCATTAAAAAATTCTTAGTGAATTCAAATTAATGTATGTAAACCCAGCACAGTCCTACGAGTATTCATTACTTGTTTAATATTTGTAATAAGCATCAATTCGTTTTTATTGCTAATGAAAATCTCACAGGAATATTAGATTTGTCTTAAAAAATATATCTTATATTTATATTAAATTTGTCGTAATAAATATATAACATTTACCTATATCCCTGTATATGCAATGTTCTTCAGTATTTAATGATTTCCCTTAATCACCAAAACTCAGGCTTCTTTTATGTCTTCAGATCTTTTCCTAACCTCAGAATAGTCTTGAAAGGCAGATATAATGAATATGAGATAGAATTGAACATCTCAAAATATATTTTGTCACTTTTACAAAGTTGATGTTAAAGCCTGCCATTGTATTTGCATCCTAACTCAAATCAAATATGTTGAGGATAAATTTCAATTTCTGTGTCTAAAAAAGCCATCGTGTGAAACCATCTTTTGTACATAGTCTAGGAATGGCCTGCTCACAGTGAAGTGGGGTTGAATTCTTGCAGGAAAATTTTAAAGCGATTCCATGCAGGAAAGCAGAGCGTGTTACAGGCAAACCATGCACTGCAAGGCAGGCAGATGAAGTATGAATAAAAGCAGAGGAAAAAATAGAGAGATGAAAGGTTTTAAGGTACATTCACATGTCACTATTAAAGATAATAAGTATCAGCTGCCTAGTCATTACAATAATACTTTGAGCACTTCAGGTAATACTTAACTTATTGCTTCTAAAAGAGCAACTATCTAACTTATGCTCTTCTAGTCTGAAAAATATGCTATGAGCTGTTATTATAGTAGTGATTTAGACACTAAAGCTTAGACTATCCTATTATGACTACAAAGTCATGCATTTTCTTACATGTAAAATACTGTCCTAATGACCACAAATGGTAAGAGTTGTTAATTTTTTGTCTAGCATGGATACTATGCATTATTCCTTAATATCCTGTCCTGTTTGCACAATACTTGTAATAATTACTGAACAATTATGAAAAACAAGCTAAGTCCATAAATACATTTTTTAAACTTCCAATTCCTGAATAAAAGATATAAAACTAACTGGAAAAATGACCTGGATGATCAAGCAATTGCTTATTTAAGAATTATGACACTAATGGGAGAGAAGGAGAAAGAAAGAGAAAGAAAAAGCATAACCACGGTGATTGTCTTTTCTTTCTAAGGCATTAGAAAAAATTATAGGCAAAGAGCAGATTTTTTTTCTGCTCCAAGAATAGTAATTTATATAATTTGATACTGTAATTTTTTATATCAGGCATACTTGATCACTTTCCTCATTTGTACATTTTCTGCATCCTTGCCTGATACTTTTTATCATTTAATTACCTTATCAATCACTTTTACCCCTCCAGTTCTTAAGTACAGATGAAAATCATCTTCACAATGTTGGAAAGCAAAATTGATTTGCTCTTACTCCATCTCTTTATTTTTAACTAGCAAGGGCTGATCCCAACATTGCTTAAAATTATATATTAGATTGTAACAGGGAGGTTAAGTGTTTATTAAGCTTTCATCTTTCTGGCTTATAATGGTAGGGATCCAGAAGAAGAAATGTAAATTGAAATGATAAAATGAAAATGATATATTAAAACAGACAAAAGAAACTAATCCTGTTTCTAGAGAGTTAGTTTTTGAATTACACCCAACTAAGGACAAACTAGTAAGGAACTCCCGATCAACAGATACACACACAGAAAAATGCACAGACTCACACAAACATATGCACTTATTAAATGATTCCAGGAAACTATTCCTTGCTGGTGTGCTATATTGATACATAGTTATAAAGAAATAGAAGCCAATGACTTTCAATATCTAAAAGTATTGACTTTCAGTGACTTTCTACTCAAAGAAGTAAAAACCAGTGACTTTTCAATACTATCACTGTTTTTTTCTATGTGGTTTATTTAAAAAATATTAAATTCTTTTAAAATCTCAGGCACTATAGATGTTGATAACACACACACACACACACACACACACACACACACACACACACACTTGAATTTTCTTTACAGAGTATAAGATATATCCCGGATAATTTGCAAAAGAAGAAAAAAAGACATAAGGAACAAGCTAGTACAATCCAAATAAAGTGTTTGTGTTAGTGAATAGTAACATGTCAATGTACCAATGCTGGGACATTGTAACAAATGTACCATGGTAATATAACATATGAACAAAGAGACAAACTGTTTGAGAGACACAAGGAATTCTCTTTACTGTTTGTAGTTTTCTGTAAGTCTAAGCCTCACAGAATTCTAAAATCTTTAGTTAATTTATACACATTACATCAACATGGGGGGAAAAACCTGATGATTATTATATAAGTGGAAGATATTTAGCACTGTTATTCACTGCAATAACTTGGAAAATAGAAAGCGTACCTAATAAATAAATGCATATGACTGAGGAAGTTTCTAGGCAAATATAAAATGGGCCACTATTTTTTTTAGCTCAATATGATAAGCGAATAGAAAATATGTTAAGAAAGAGATGACTTAGATTTAAATAAAATTCACAAAAAATGAAGATAAGATGCCCAGCAATTCTTACAGTCAGCAAAATGGTTTAAGAATTAAGAAATTGGAGCAAAAATCAAATATATGACAATAACATGGATTTGTTTGCTCTTTGGAGACAGGATCTTGCTATGTGATCCAGGCTGGCCTCAAGCGCACAGTGATCCTCCTGCCTCAGCCTCTTGAGTGCTAGGATTGCAGAGGTGTACCACCATGCCTGGCCCTATATGCTCTTAATATGGGGGTTGGAGGAAGTGGGAGGGAGTGGAGGAAAAGAAGTAAAAAGGACCAAGATGCAATATATATATATATATATATATATATATATATATATATATATATAATGTATGTATGTATCAATTTCCCAAGAGGAATGTATTTAATATGTATTACAAACATATACTAATTTTTATAAAAGTCTAAGGATCTAAGAATATATAAAGTGCCATTTTATAAATTCTTTGCCAGACACAAACCTTGATCTTAAAGAAATGCCTGATATGATCAAAGATTCTGTTAAGGCACAAAGAATCTGTTATCATTTTAAGAAATCTTTAATCCATTGTTCTACAACACCCCCAAAAGGGGCTCCAGGGAGAAAATACCCTAGTTCAAATAGTTTTTTTCAAGTGTGATTTTAAAAAGGAGAAATATAAAAGGTAAGATGGGCAGAGATTTTTTTTTAATTAATTATGTGCCATCTTTGAAAGGAGCAGCCATAGTAAGCCAAATTTTGAAAAGGTCTACACAGCCCAAATCTACTAAATACAAGAAACAAAGTCAAAAGGCATAATCTCAACAGGCTATTTCTTCCAGGAAAAGAAGGATATATGGGTTGGGGTCAGATAGAGATGGTATGGTCAGAAGATACGCTGAAATTTTCCCCAGAAGGCCTAATAAAGGTTTTTAGTTAAGGAGCTGATATTATGTATCCAAGTAAATTTCCAAATTGCTACTAATTTTGACTGCTTGAAGCCTACCACTTCTCTTCTTCTGCTGGGAGTGTATGTTAAAATTATTCTATTCTTATCTCACCCTGTGTGTTGAAAATATGAATAGCAACTAACTTGTCTTTGGTTAACTGGTCATCAAGATTGAGAAAATTAGGGGCTGGGGATTTAGCTCAGCGGCAAAAAGCGCCTGCCTGGCAAGCGCAAGGTCGTGAGTTCGGTTCCCGGTACCGGAGGAAAAAAAAAAAAAAAAAAGATTGAGAAAACTGTGCTTCAAGGGGACCACAACTTTAAGTAAACCACAAGTTCCTGGACCAAGAATCTGAGCCTAGTGTTATAAGGAAATAAAACTAGAGAGTATTGGTGTATTCTTCCTGAAAGAAAAATGTAGTTATGTGAACAGAGGGCAAACTGATATGTCGAAAACAATCAGCTAACCCAGCTAGCAAGGTAAGTAAAACTTATGGTTTGAAAATGATCACTTTTTCTTTGATTTTTTTCTTATTGAAAGAGGGCTTAAGGGCTGGGGATTTAGCTCGGCTGCACAGTGACTGCCTGGCAAGCTCAAGGTCGTGAGTTCGATTCCCAGCACCGGAAAAAAAAAAAAAAAAAAAAAGAAAGAGGGTTTATTCTGCCTCCCCTTGAATCTGGATAGGTCATATGACCTAGGAATGAGGTTACAAAATGTCCTAGACCCATTTAATAGACATTTCCTATTTAGTTCAAATCTCTAATATAGAGGAAGCAAGACATTTTATAGGTAGTCCAGCTTTGCAAGGCTTTGAATGCTCTGGAAAAAGCCCAGGCAGGTACAGTGAGAAGGATGCATGCTGGACAGTTACCAGATACTCCAGTAACTGTGTTCCAGATAATGGACGGGTCAGTGAAGGGTTTACACAGGATCTTCCAACCTCAGCACTTGCCTTGTAGGCAAAAAAAAAAAAAAAAGAAAAAGAAAAAGACTCAAGCCACATACTCCCATTAGACTCTTCTAGCCACAATCAGATCTCTGAGACACCCACAAATCATGGAAAGAAAGACGAGCCATTCCCACTATAACACGCTGAAATTCCTGACCCACAGATTCTGTATACAAAACCTGCTGATTTATGACACTCCTTGCAAGATTTTTGCTGGTGTTTTGTTTTGTTCATGTAGCAATATGTAAAGAAAACTTTTTGTCATATTAGATGGGTGGAACATTATTTGTCATGTAATAATTGCCTTATATACATTATGTAAAATTTTCAAAATTGGTGTTTTCTACTTAGTATTTACATCAAAAGACAGGATTAAAATTTGGATGGCCTTTGAGTAGCTAAATATCTAAAATTCTACTCTTTCAATAATTTAGTTTCTGATGGTTGACTTAATTTCTCCATTAATAACAGTACCTCTTAAACTTCCATGTCTGTAACCATATAACTAGGAAAAGAAAATGAAAAGTATTCATTAAATCACAAAGTTTCTTCAGTGTTTATAGTAAATACTAAAGGTCATCCTTTCCTCAGAGCTAACACACAATCAAATTTGGAAAACAGTAAGAACCAATATCCAGGCTGTTAAAGTCTTTCATGTAACACTTTTAACATCCTTTTTTGGGGAGGCTCAATCATATGAATGCAAATGTAAAAGCTTATATCAGGAATAAACTATAAAATTGATTGGAGAAGCCTTATTACATATAGTAATCTAAAAGAAAAAAAATACTTGTGAAAATTTTTTAGAGTAAATTTTTGTCAGACACTTTAATCTAAGTAAAGACTTGGCCTTATGTCATGAGGTATACATGTTACGGGCCAAATAACATTGCCTATGATTGTATTATTAAAATAACTGGTTTTTTAAATTTTAATAATCCTAAGATACCAAATTCTCAAAAATTCAGATAATCAGTTTGGAAATCATGCCAGATCAGTAGCATTTGTTGACAGGAAAGGAGATTTAAATTCGCCATTACTAGTTTCTAAACTGGAACAGGTTAATTTATTTATAATTTTTTTATTGTACAAATCAGTGTTGAGTAGAAGTATGTGTCAACCTCCCTTTAATGCACAGAGGATACATTACAAAAGAGCAACCTTTTGCCTTGTAGAATTTATATTCTAGCAAAGACAATTAAAAAATTATTCATTGTACATGTAATTATACTGATAAACAAGATAAGTTTTATTTTAAAAGTAAAAAAAAGTAAACAGGGAAGATGTGCTACTATTTTAGATATGATGATCGAACTGAAACTTTCCCGAGTGGGTGGGATTTGAGTGAAATTTTGTATTAATGGGAAGATGGCTTTCCAGACAGAAGGGGACTTGGTGTAAAGAAATGTAAAGGAGTCTGCGGCTGGTGAGGTACAGTGATTAAGGGAAACAGCTTTCATTATCAGTAGGAAATGTAACATAAACCAAATTATGTAGAAATTTGCAGGCTAGGGAAAGGTTTTTCATTTTATTCCAAGCATGATGATATATCTGTCAGTTAGATATGCATAACACATTAATCCAAGACCTTAAGGCTTAAAGCAGTAAACTTATTTAGCTTATAAGCCTGCTGGTCTTCTCTGTGATTCAACTGATCTTGGCTAGAGTTTTACTTCTATTCCAGGGGTCAGTCTGGGTGTGGACTGTTCTAGGACATCCTCAGCTGAAATTACATGACTGAAGTCCATATGCTCTTTTTGTTTGTTTGTTTGTTGTTTTTCTTCCAGTACCAGGAATCAAACTCACGACCTTGTGCTTCCCAGGCAGGCGCTTTGCCACTGAGCTAAATCCCCAGCCCCCCATATGCTCTTTTGTCTAAGGCAAGGCTTGTTCTCATGGAACAGGAGGCATTTAAGAGTGAACCTAGAAGCCCAGAGAAAGGTAGTAGAACCTCTTCTGCCAAGTTTTATTAGTCACAGAAAGTCATGGGCCAGCTCAGATTCAAGGAGAGGTAAGAAAGATTCCACCTTGATAATAGTAGCTGAAAAAGTATATTATCAAGTGTATCAAAACAGTAGGAAATTTAGGGCACTTGTATATTGTATTGACGGTCAAATATCACAGGAAACTGAGAAAGAGGCATTGGCAGAAATGGTATTTAATAAATTCTATTTTCAGTGTTCTGAGTTTGTGATTTCTATAGTATTTCCAAGCCATGATGCCAGGGAGTTGGTTAGAAACACAAGTCTTGGCTTAGGAGGAGAATCTTCACCTGGATATACACACCTGAGCATTGTAAAGACATATTCAGTAAATAAAGCCTAGGTTGTAGTGGAAGTCCAGGGAATGGTTATAGAATTATCAAGGAAAACTATGAGGAGACAAAATATTTTATGAGAGGGAAAATCAAAACTATCACGCAGGTATATCAATAACTTATAAATTAAACTTAAATGTATTTCATTTTATCATGTGCTTAGGCTGCTGAAACAAAATATCATAGGGTGGATGGAATAAACTTCAGTCACTAATTTCTCACAATGCTAGGGCCTGACAGGTCAAAATCAGTGTGCCAGTGTAGCTGAATTCTGGTGACGGATATCCATTTGCCTTGAAGTCAGATACTTTCTTGCCCTCACAGACTGAGAGAAAGAAAGAGCTCTGGCCTTCTCTCCCTCTTCTTATGAAGACACTGAGCCCATCATGTGATCCCTGCCCTCTTGACCTCATCCAAATCTAATGACTTCCCAAAGGCCTCTCCACCAAATATTATTGCATTCACTATTAGGGGTTCTACATATGAATGGGGGGCACAAACTTTCAATCTGTTATGAGCACATTGTATTAAGGCAGAGAAAATAAACTGATAAATATTTAATAATGATGTATTGGTCATCTGTGCTCTGAGAGAATAAATTGGGCTGAGAGTCGGTAGAATGATTAGCAAAGGGGGTTGTTATTTAAAACAATGAGGTTAGGGCAGATTTTTTTTTGATAAATTGTTATTTAAAATAAAAATAAAATCCTATGTGATTTCTTCTAGTCCTATTATTAACCATATTAATATACATGTGTAATATGTACTAACTGACACATATGCTTTTCCCCTGCAGCAAGCCCCATGTCCATTCTTGCGACAATGGCATTATTTTTCTCCAATGATTAATTCAGGAAACATAAAAATGCCTGTGTATTATTTTCATTATCTGAATATATCTACTTCTCTCATCTCTCTCCTACTCTGAGGACCCCACATTAAATATATATGTACATACATACTTTTTAAATTTCAAGGCCATTACATTTAGAGTTTCAGTATCTTGAAATATCTTTTTTTAAAAAAAACAAAACTTTGTTTCTATAGTCTTATGATTTGGGTCTCTGTTCACATGTCACTTTCTTGATCACTCTATGTAAAGAAATGGTCATTCGTATGACAGTGACACATATCTGCATATTGTGATCCTATTTTCTGCTAATTAATACATTTATGATTTTTTTAAATTACAGTATTTTTAAACTATTTTTGTTTATTTTCTACCATGATAGAGTAAGCTCCATATGGATACAAATTCTGTGACAGCTCTCTCCTTCCTGTTGATGTGTTCTAGAAACTAAAAGTTCTGCTTTTTATAGGTATTTAAAAAACATATTCCACATCAATAAATGAAGTGTTTACTTGGTTTTAATTGTATGCTGTAGTCTTGTATCATAGCTTAACTATTTATTGCACTGTCAAACTATGGGCATCCTTTCACCAACTAGAACTGAAGAATATTAATCCCATTGTGTTCTTGTAAGAAAAACAAATGCTGTAGTTTGGCTCCAGCATTCTACAAAGGCTGCTGTGTAAAGTCTTGGAACCTAGTCTGTAGGGCTGCCAAGAAGTACTGGAGCTTTAGGAGGTGGGGCTTAGGGAGAGGAAGTTAAGTTACTGGGGGTTTTTGCCTGAAGTGGATACTGAGACTGTGGCCTCATTCTGTCTCTTTCCCTCCTAGCTCTCATGAGGTGAAAAGATTTCTTGGCCACACATTCCCGTCATAGCATATTTTCTCACAACAGGGCCTAAAACAGCAGGCCTACTATTATGCACTAAAACATCCAAAATTGCGAGCCAAAGTAAACCTTTCCTCATTATAAGTTGATTATCCAGGGAATTTTGTCACAGTGAGAGAAAGCAGACTAATACAGATGAACACGCATGGACACAAATAAAAAAATAGAAAAGAAACACTGAAAACTTTAGGTGGTGGTAAAATTTCATAGCATTATCTACACATTTAATACAAATAAATTTCAATCATTTTTGGAAATTTTATATCCACCCCAAACCCACCATGGGCAATTCTAATGCATAATGCAGTCTTACATAATTTTACAACCATTCAACATCAGAGATCCCTGCAGTGGGCCCCAATCTCCTGCAAGGTGTTATGGCACATGGTGAGAAAAAAAGACAGAGACTAAATGCAAAGTAGTAGTACAGCAGGGATCTGGGATGACCAGTTGTTCCCCGGGAACAAAAGGTGAAGAGGCAGCCTGAATCTTGGTATATATTGATTACATCTGTGTCAAGGCCAATGCATGAACAGCAGTGAATGTTTCCAGGAACAGTAATGGTGACTATGATGGGCTAATAAGAACAAAACATTCTTGCAAGGATGAGACAAGGGACAAAATGGAAACTACAGTTTCTCCAGGTGCTTTATCAGCCTCAGCAGGTCTTATCTTGCCCTGTGAGCATCTCAGGCTCAGTACCCCAAGGGGTTCCACCTGTGATTACAAAAGAACAGGGAGTTTCCACATTCCAATCTGTCTCAAAAAGTGGGACAAGCATGACCTTGGATGTCCTCTAGATTCTATTCATAATGTGTGATCTCTAATAATTGAAGAAGATATTTGATACCAGTATTTATTTACACTTTTTTATCAGTTAGTATTAGATATTGTACATCCTTAAATCTGTTATAAGAAACCTATATAATCTTGGCTGTTTTAAAGCACTTTGAAGTTTAGCCATTTTTTGATTTATATTTTCAATATAATAAGAAACACAAAGAATTCATTGAGGCTCTAATGTTTCTTAATTTCAGAAGGATCTTGTACCATGATTTTTATATGTATGTTTCCACTAATTATTTACCAAACTTTTTGTTGATATTAGAATAAAAGTGTTAGACAAAATTATCTCCAAGATCACTCTTATTTCAACACATTGGCATTGTATTTAAATAATTGCTTATTAACTACACAATATTTAATAAGTTCTTACTAAATGCTCAGAAAATGGCAGTGGCTTTTCACATATCCAGATAGCAATTAGAAGTTGTCTTCTTTCTTTGTAATTATGTTGTTTATTTAGGGGGGTTTCTTGTACCAGGAATCAAACTCATGATCTTGCGCTTGCCAGGCAGGCGCTGTGCCGCTGAGCTAGATCCCCAGCCCCTGTAATTATGTTTTGGCTGGTTTAGCTCTTAAGGTTTTTTTTGTGTATTTGTTTGTTTGTAAAAAAATGTTATTATTCATAAGGAGCACTGAGCTCGGGTTTCTGCATCACTTCTGATCTTATTTTATGGATTTGTTCTGTTTTCCCCTAGTATTTTTTATTAGACTAAACAGACATGAATCATTTAAACTTTATTCACACCAAGACAATATTTGTAACCTCTCAATATTACTACTTGGCTGCTCTCCTTGAGGCTTCGATAGTCAAGTTTCTTAATCAAAAATATGAAATGTGAATTTCAATAAATGTAAAGTAATGTATATCCACCACATTTTTAGAAACAAAAATATCCATATTGCTACACTGCCCAAATTTCTCTTTATATGGATTATTGCCAAAAATAGGGCAATTGATCCATTTTCTTACACCTGAATTATTAGACAAATGCAAAAAAGTAATGATGATACTTTGTCAGGAATTTATAACTGATATGTACAGGCTTTTTATACTGGAATAATAGGGACAAAGTATTTTAAGAGGAAAAACTCATCAGAATGTTAACATAATATACTGACCAAGCACAAAAGGTGATTGTAGGATACTGAATAACTTTTTCAACTAAAAATAGACACATATTACTAGGGTAAATAAAGTTAACACAAATGCACTCCATGTTTTTAAAAACATAGAAAAGCATATTTTGAATGTATTAGCCACTTAAAGTGATAAAAGCATAAGGTATTTGACATGCTAATAACTTTGATTTGATTATCTCATAATCTAAAACATTACATTGTACCCCATAAATATGTAGAACTACAAATGGTTATTTTTCCAACTTGAGACTTTTTCCTTCCATTCTGTGGTTTCCTATTTCAATAATCTATAATTTACTAATTATAGTAGACCTTTTTATCATATCCAATCCATTCACCGTTACAAAGTTTTATATGGAATGATATCTAATTAGGAAAGAAAAATATGCATCTCTCCCAAGCCTGTGTACACAAGCATATTCTTTCAGATGTTCAGGATAAAAACTTCAAATTTTTTTGTTTTGTTTTCTTTTCCAAAACTTCAAATCTAGTCTATATTTCAGCATTATTATCTAGTCTATATTTCAGCACTGTTTCACAATCCAACTATTCACAACATCCTTTCCACATTTAAGTAGTAGTTATGGTTGATTTCACATCTTTTCTTGGCTAGAAAATGGAAACAGATCCAAAGCGTGCTAATGTTTTTGAACATACACTCATTTATCCACAGAATTACTAAAGTACTCACAGAACCAGTAAAAAGAAAACCAGAAGTCAGTCTTCTACATATAATGCTCCAATAACTTTACTTCATTCTCAGAGTTAAATTCAAAGTCTTTGATATGTTCTGCAAAGTTCCACATGATCCCTCATCAGGTTAATACTTTGACATCAAAGTGACATTATTGTCCCTATTTATAGTGTTATCTGTCTTGAACCTCTTTCTTTTTCTTTCTTTTTCTTTCTTTCTTTCTTTCTTTCTTTCTTTCTTTCTTTCTTTCTTTCTTTCTTTCTTTTCTTTCTTTCTCTCTCTCTTTCTCTTTCTCCCTTCCCTTCTCTTCCACCTTCCTTCCTTCCTTCCTTCCTTCCTTCCTTCCTTCCTTCTTTCCTTTTCATACCTGGGAAGCTGTCCCCCTGAATTTGCATATGCCCACCTCATTTCATGCCTTTCATTCAGTTCTCTGCACAAGCCAGAGATGCCTTTCCAGATATATTACTTTGGGTAGAAACTTCTTCCCAGGTACTCCCTCTGCTCTAATTCAACATTTTCTCTATCATCACAGCATTTATCACCATCTGAGCTATTACATATTATATGCTCTCCATCTGAAGAAGCATTGTTACATAAACTATGAGAATCAGTGGTGTAGCTATAGTATCTAGAAAGGTGCACAATGAATAATAGTACAATAAAAATAAATCTATATGTAAATATTGTGTTATACACAATGTTATATGTAACACAAACTATATAATACATTGTGTTCATCATATATATTTTCCAAGTTCATATATAACAAACTTGCATGTTTCTAATTGTCTCTATTTGTTTAAAATTATACTTTGTACATGCATTCTTATAGTAAGTTCACTCATCTATCATTTGAATGATGTATACATTCAAAATTCTATTTTCTACCTATTTTGATATAGAATGTGTGATGAAGGGATGAGCAGTGAATATATTATGTGCGTACTACTATTTATGTGCCTTAGTTTAAAACTGAGTGAGCTTATGCATTTAGAAATGGAGATGGGCTCCATTTTGCTAATAGTCACACCATTTTCATATGGCTCTATGAAATATTTAATTAACATGTTTGAATGATATTGGTGTTTCTACAATTTTATGAGAAACAGTGCTTTATTTCACACCATGAAACTTTTCTTAGAAGTAATATTCCTGCATTAAATTTATTGAAAAATATATCCAGATTACCCTCAAAAAATTCCATGAATTTACACATCATTTAAGAATACATTGAGAGGGCTTTGTTTGGATGTTACCAAACAGGTCAAACTGTAGCCAATTGATTTCTTAATATAGTAATTCTTATTATTATTTTACCTTGAATTTTCAAAAATTTGCTTACATGTAGATGTGCAGTGTATAGCACTGATAGTGGAATTAGAGCCTACAAACTTTGTCTCTGAGTTCCCTAGCTGGTTATATAAGGAAGAGCTACTATCAATAATTAGAGAGCAGGAGGCCAGAAAACTTCTTTTTTTTATCATTTTATGTCAAAATTGCTCCAACGGCAAAGACAGTCATCACGTCACTCAGTTTCATTTGAAATTTCAAGCTCTAGTTACATGGTGTCCCATAAAGATCTGAAAACTAGCCATTACAAAATTTCTCTTCTGTGCTACTAGGTAATTTGTGTACCTAGATTTTAAAGTGGCAGCAGATACTTAACATTAATTACTAACACTGGGTTACCTCAACATCCTTTTGAAAAATTTTCCTTGTTCAAATAACTGTGACCAATTGTTAGTAAAATATCTCCCACTTGAAATGGCTAATGTAGTTTTTGGTTTCCAGACTGTTGATTACTCGTTATTATAATTTTGCTTTTCATCTCCTCAACTCTTATTTTTTTAGATACTGCTTTAGAATCGCTGACTGGGGTGATTGACCCCAATTTTCAATGGGAAATTAGATTAATGGTGCATAATTGGTGCAAGGAGAAATCTGTATTACATTCACAGGCTTTTCTGACAAATTTTCTCCACTTCTAAACAATACTAGAGTTAATGGATAAAAAGTGAAAACTAAGCAAAGAAGGCATTGAATAGACAAAAGAACAATGAAATCACACTATCAATTACAGCTTTGTGGCAAGTTAGAGGCAAAAATCTCATTGAAATGACTTTTTATTTTGCTCCTGCTAAATGTAATATAAATATATATATATTAAATTGTATACATTTATAACTGCTAAGTTCTCTTCTTCCTCTTCATTTCTCTATCATCTAACATAAGAAATTTTGTTGGCAAATTTTTAATTGAGTGTGTAGATTGCAGGATATTCCTGTAGCCTTCTGTTCATAGCTGATAAAAAAAAAAAATACCAGCACTTTAGTGCAGATGCTTTGGACACAAGGCCCATTGGAGTTTTGCATTTTGCACTTTCATTTTTTAAAAGATTGTAAAAATGTTTCCATTTGTATGGTAATGGTTGTGCTTTGAGAGGAGGAACCTTTCAGCTGTTCTTGGTGTTGTATGGAATCCCAGATATGCTTAGAAATGAATGAGTGCTGAGTAACAAAAGGGCTGAACTGTGGGCATGACATACTCTCATCTCCAACTCAAACCTTCTGTACCTCCTTTCTTATACTGGAACCGAAGGATGTTAACTCTTTTGACATCTGAGTTCCTATTACGTTATGTAAGTGGGAAGCACTACAGAGAGATTTATTGATAGTCAGATAGACATCCTGTTTCCAGTTCTATGAGTACTGACTCAGAAACAGAGGACTCCTGCAGGACCAGCCAATGGCAAGAACATTGTACCACTGAGCTCCACAGTGGTCAGATACCAGTGACCCTTGACCAAGCCTTTACCAGGAATGCTGGCTGCCTTTCAACTGCCTAAGCCCCTGGAGCCCCTTTTGGGGATTCCTAGATTCTAGAGTCGACTACTTTTTGTACCCTGAGAGCTAAGCAGGGCAGATGCTTCTGGCAGTGACTAACATCTAGATATCCTTAGCATCCATAGTAAAGCTCTCTAGAAAGACAGAATCAGTGGGATCATAGAGTAGATATATGAGGCAGTACTTATAGGGAGAAACAGGTCACCCTGCTATGGCAGCAAAAAACTTCCATGAAAGGTTGTTTGCAGGTTAAAGTCTTCAAATTGCTCAGTACAAGTTCAAATTGAGCCAAAGAAGTCTCAGTATCCCAGCAGATGAGAGGGAGAGATACTGGCTGAGTCCTGGAGTCCAAAGGCCAGAAGACCTGGAGGTGTGATGGTCACAGCAGGATGTGAGTGTGTCCCACCTCATGGAGAGATTCAAGTTTGCCTGGTCTATTCTCTCCCAGCCTCCAGCATACTTGAAATACCTGCTCACGCTGAGGGCTGTCTTCCATACCTGGACAGCACAGGCTCCTCTTCTTATCTTCAGAAACACCCTCACAGCCACAGCCCAAAATAACACTTCTCCATTTTCCAAGATATTTCTTCATCTATTCAAGGTAATTCATCACACCATGATTTCTGGTATGGACATGCATTTGGTCTATTGATTATCAAAGGGTTCGGGTTAGCATCCTGATCAATTTCCAACATGTGACTAACCAATCCCCTGTTTAAAACACCAACTGACATTTCTGACTTATTTTACTAGTATGGAAGAGAAGAGGTTTTCATTTTTAAAAAAGTTACATTATCGCTTACGGCTATAGGGACTATATGCATTTGACTCAATGTAAATCTGCAAAATTAATTTTTAAAATTATATTGAGATAATGAGATACTGGATGATTTTGTATTCACTTATTTCACAATATATTCCAAATTTTCTGTAAAAGACTACCTCACTTCTATAGCCAGAAAAAGATTAAAATAGTTACAACATTGTGGTAAGTGTTAGGCATCAAATTGTCCTCTGTTTTCCAAAGGCCCAGGCTCTCTAGGTAATTATTTACAAAGTGTCTAATATACATAGCTTGCATTAGAATTACTTATGATATCAGTTTTTTAATAATATTGGGTTTCTCCATTGAGCCAGTTTCTTTGTATTAAGGGCAGGTACCTGAATTTTAGCAAGTACTAAGGCTATTCCTTTGTATGTCTTGGTTTTGGTATGTACCTGTCTCTGGTTGCCCAGTTCTTGCTTCTGACCACATATAGAGATATTCTTACAAAAGAAATCTAACATGGACCTGGCATTTTATGGAAAAATAAATACAATGAATGGATTGCTAATGCACCTTCATATCCACTGTCACCTTACTGAAAGTTTTTTACTTCTCTTGTTGAACCTGCTCTGTAATATGCATATCACATTGCACTCTCTCACAAAAAGCATTACTCTTTAATACCACTATGCATGTTGGTCCAACAGTTAAACTATTTGTACGTGAAAGGACAGTGCTGTTTGTTTCCATTCATTATTATGTCATTGTAAGTACATAAGCAAATAAAACATGAGTCATTTTATGTGAAAATAAAACGGAATGGTTGAGAAAGACCACATAAATTTCAGTGTCTAACATGATGCTATAAAAATCATGTGTGGAAAAGACATCTAAAAAGTACAAATGATAATATCTAGAATAGTGCTGACATTTGATTCTCAATTATTTTGAAATTCTTGTTGTACATTTAAACTCTTGGTGCTAGATAAAACTTGTTATGAATATTGTTTACACAAAAACCAATATACAAAGAAATCATATGATAGATTACCCTAAGAGTTCTGAGCTTTTACCTCAAAATACTAACTCCAAGTGTGATTTTTAAAAAAGACTTGTTTTAACATTTTCGTTTTCACTTAATAAATATATATATATATATATATATATATATATCCGAAACTACCGGGTAAGGGATTTTGTGATATTTCCAGGAAGACTTCAGTATCAAGTATTTACCAGAAAGTCATGGGAAGCCTTAGAGGCTCTTCATCTGATTTAGGATCCAGAATAAATAAGTTTTGGCCTGGAATCAAGCATATAGACAGTAGAGACAATATCATATTTTAAGAATTACTTCCCTTTACCTTAAAATTCTATTTTAGAAATAAATTCCATGACTATTGAGGGAACAGCAGTTACTATAGGGCTTCTTTATACTTTCTCCAATTCCAGAAATTGAAACCCAAGTTCCTAAAAACAAAAGGCTTTTTGTAGATAAACCTTCAATTCCATAGAGATAGCTTTTATAATTCCTTATGAGACAGTGCTATCTAAGCATTTTTGTTGTCAGGTATTGCAAGATTACCTAGTGCATTTCATTTCAAATTCTTTAACGAATTAGACACTTGACAGTTTAAACTGATGCCCAGTCTTCAAAGAAGTGATCATGAGATGATGAAATGTAAGGTAAAATAAAGCTAAATAATAATTAATTCTCTCTCTGTATGTGTGTCGTTCTGTCTCTGTCTCTGTCTCTCTCATATTCTGTGTGTGTATATGTCACATGATTCTTAAATTCCAAATATAGAAAGTAATCACTGATTTTGCCTTATTTGCAGAAATTGTACTATTAGTGTGATTTTAAATTAGAGGCCATCTAAACAAAAAAGTACAAGTCTTCTTGCAGACATTCATAGTTTTAAGGAAAAACTAAAATGGCAAAATATGATTACAGCATGCCAAACAAAACCTAAGAATAACGACGTCCCTATCTATCATGATTGTTAATATCGTGGCTATTTTAATAATCTGTAAATTAGTTAAGATTTTGTTTTGAGTTTGTGATTCATAGATCACCAAAATAGAACCTTCTAAAATTTGTTTGGACTAAAATATGATCTTGTATGGATAATGGAAAAGAAAGCTCAGGAACACAGTAAGAAGAGGTAAAAAAAATCAAGACCGAAGTTTTTAATTAAGGGAACTGAAAAATGATGAAAGTTGGATGAAAATTGGAAAAAATGATATTTCAGGACAGGAAATTATTGATGAAAACTTGTCAACTCCACAGATTTTTCAGACTTTAAATAAATAAAAGAGAGAAAAGGAAACTAGAACTTCACTTTAACTGTTTTACATAGAAATTTTACTAAGAAAAACTAAATATAAAATAAGAACTAGTAGATTCCAGGTACCCATAAATTGAATA
>NW_004955413.1:13839890-13893715 GCF_000276665.1 Chinchilla lanigera
TCTTTAATACCCCTAAATTATATATTATATATTACTTATACTCTTTAATACCATGTATAGTATATATATATGAAGTCTATCATTTATGTCTGTCTGTCTGTCCACCTATCTATCTATCTATCTATTATCTATCTAATCTATATCCAAATGAACCATAGTGCTTGGTAAGTAGTAGAATAATCCTGAATATATGGGATTATTATCCACTCTGAAGCTAATATTTTATTTCAAAGATAGTCCTAATCCTAATTAAGCACAACATTTTTCACTTAATGTTGTATCAAATGAAAAAAACATCTATTATGCTTTTCAGCTATGATAAGACAGTGAAAATTGATGAGTGTGGGAATAGTTTGGATGTCCTAGAAACTCTTACAATCTGTCCAGAATGACAAAGATAATGGAGGACTTTACATTTTGAATGATTTGAATTGCTTTGTATTCAATATATTTTATGATAGACTACAAAATTGATAATCTCCATATAATATACACTAATCTTCTGTTAACTAAATTATACTGAACAGAACATGCCATCTTTTGAATATGTCTCTCTACATCAGAAATTGTCAATTTTTTACTGCCTTCTGGTTTATCTTTTGTTCTATTTTACATAAAAGAATGGAAAAGCAATTTCCCTATCAATCAAAAAAGTAATGTAATTCAATTGTCAACCAAATGTCCAAAATTATACATTCAAATAGGTGTTATCCTCTTCAAAAGTTAGTGAGGAATACACACAGGAGAATAAGGTTGTGTATTTTTACTTTCAGTTTTTATAATAATATAGGTAAGACATTAAGCACAAGTGTCAAAATTATTTTTAAAGAGTAAATGTATTTTAAGTATAAGCAAAGGAAAAATCTCTGTGCTTTGGCAATGACATGATTTTCAGTCACTTCTGAGTCTGAAAAACATAATAAATCCAGGTGATTAATACTCTCTGTTAAAATGAGACATGATTATAAAACTGAGAAGGGGTTGCCTTATTAATTTGGTAAGTGTATCTGAGTTTATAACTCTTATAAAATTGGAGATGTAATTGGAAGCATTAAGATATGTTTACTATAATAATCTGCTATTTGATTGATAGGCTTTCTGAAATATTTTAATATGTTAATTAACTCAAAGGGAGACTATTTAATATTTTAATATTTGACTTTGGGTTACTACAGCTGGATCTGTCTAGGAAAGGTCAAATTTTGTAATGAACATGAAGTGAGTGCTGACTAAAATACAGCTCTTAGCCAAGTCACCAGCCCAACACGCGGTAAGGCCTGTAAGGGCCCCGCCTTCTCATTTGCATCATATTGCTGTCCAAGGTAGCCTGCTGCCCCCACTTCAGATGATCACTGTTTTCTTTTCCACATGCTGTGCATTTTGTGAACCTCAGTTGCAATTAAATATATGAAACATGTTCTAAGTGAAACAACTTCCAAAAGATCAAAGAATTGACTAAGGCATTAAAATTTTCTAGCATTACATTTTTATATTGTTATAGTTTAAAATAATTTTAATAGGATATAATACAAATAGTGAGGGCAACATGGATTCTTGACATCAATTTTTGTGATTACAGCTTTTTGACAGCCCATGGAAGGTGGTGAAGAGGTATGCTTTTCCGTCCCTCTCTTCCTTGTATGGTTCATCATCATAAATTATCTGAGTAAAAACTCAGGTAAAAATTCCAAAACACATGAGTTTTACTTTCTTGTGACTAATTTGCATATCCTCAACAATTTGTGATTTGTGGAATGGTGAACATTCTAGATATTTTCCTGTAGTGAAGGGGTTTTCTAGAGTGAAAAATGGTGTCATGGTTTGGGCTTCAGAACCCATCAAATTGTGTGGTTAAATTCTTTCTCTGTATCAGAGGGTGAGCTACTCTGATATATGTGTTCTTTCTTTTATGAAAAGGACATAATAATTTCTAGCCCTCAAAATTTTGTCAGATTATTTTTGCTAATAGCATTTACTTGAAGGCGTTTAGTTAATATCATTTTTGGTCTACCACAGTGAGAATTCAAAAAGACTTCTAAATCTAAAAATATTGAATACTTGTTATATTTCAGATGGTATTCTGGAGATCATTACTATTTTAGTGAAGAACTGTGTTCTTGCAAGACTTACATTCTAGAAAGAGAGAGAAACAAGACTTATTTTATTCAGATATATTCAATTCTGTAAACAGAATTAAAAGTCTGAGCAAGATTGAAGAAGAGGTTTTCATTTACTGAGACAGTAAAACCTGAAAAGGAGCGTGTTGCACAGAAAGATTAGCACATGGTTTTAGAAGTAATATCAACTATAAACCCTTTGACCCCACTGTAGTTGACCTTCTATCATGAAATGTTTCTTTGTTCTTTGAGCTTCCATTTTCAATTTTCATTATTGTGATATCATTTGGTAGGTCATTTTTGGAGGGTTGATCTTATTCTCAGATGAATTTCACTACTGAATTTTTTATTTGATACGCATGTTATATGTAAGAGTCATCGACTAATCTCAGTGCTTTTCTTTTTAGAGTTCACAAAATCTTAATTTTGAGTACTTGATATAAAATCCTTTAAGTGCTAGAGAAATGCAATAATTATCCTACGAAAAATTCGCCTTAGTCATGGATGACCAGTTTGAAAACATGGGTTTGGCTGGTTTAGATTCATTTTCTAACCTAAAATTTAGTCAACTCTGAATGAAAATTCCAAAAGGAAACTTGATCCCTATAAAGAATCAGAAGGCAATAATTTTCTTGGAGTCTTCCTTTTCGTTGTCACCAAAATTCTTAGATATTCTTGAAGACCAGTGTCTGCAGATAGAAATCAATATGTGATTTGTTATAAGTCAGGATGCTTTATGGTTTTTCTTGCTAAGTGGCTATGCCCACATGGATGAAAACTTGTATTACAGACTTCATGAAAAAAGAATATAAGTATCTTTCTGCTACTGCTTCCATTCAAATGGAATGTTGTTGCTCACTTTCACTTAATAGAAAAAACTATGAAATGAGCTGATTCATGGATATGCTCACATTTATAAGATGTATATATGGTCTTTCTTTCCTTAGATAGTCTGTGAAGGTTATTTTCTGTTCTTTCAGCAATGGCAAGAACACTCACAAAAGCAACAAATACAACTAAATCTAGTCTTTCATGTTGGGTCACAACTGTGCTAACTGTCCAGTACCATGTAGAACGTTTTCCATAAGCAGAATTTTTATTGGAACTGAAAAATACACTTAGTAAAATCCTTAAGAAAGTCAGCGATGAGAGAAAGTTTTCAAATAAAAGTATTAGAACTTTCATCAAGAATGGGAAAATAATATTGATTAATTTATTCTTTCAAAAAAAAAAAAACCTTACACTGTTATTGTATAGGGGCAAAGTCAACCTATTAACTGAACAGAGCTACCCAAAACATAGATCTTTCTTTCCCATTATGGAAGTCCAGAAGAGTTCAGGAAAAAAAATGTCCAGGAAGTATTTATAATACAGTGTTCTAAGAGTAGTGATTGCAGGAAAAATGGGAGTCATCACTACCAAATGTTCATTTCCTAGTCCTCGGTATTACAGTGTTGCTTGTCAAAGCAAGAGTTATTCCACACAGGGAATATTCACCGATAAAATAATTATTGTAAAATTTATTTTCATTCAAATAACTAACCTATGATGATCAAAGCACTTGGCCTGCACTACAGGGACCCTGTGTGTCCAAAGAATTTCCATTCTAGCTACTGCACTATGGGAAAGGCTGGGGCTGCCAGAGCACACTTACATGATGAAGATAGCAGCCCCTGGCATTTACTGCACTTCAGCATAGCAGCTTTATTTCAAGACATGGATGTATATTACTAATTTAACCCCTGATAGAGTAATAATAGTGTCTGTTGGTTGACTGTTTATTGGTTGAATTGCTACACAATTTCCCTATTGCCCTAAAGTCTCTTGCAGCATCTTGTTTCTTGTTAGCTATTGTAAATATCTAAAAGTGATGAAAGCACAAAGGCATGGGATTAAAAAATACAATTACTAGACTTGTAAGAAAATTACATTTTTGCAGGTTTTCAATAAATTCTTAAGTGAGATGATGGAAGACTACATTAATCACTGATAACTATTAACACATTCATCACAGTAACTACCAGTGAATGGAGTGAAATGCAGCTAATATAGGTAATGTAGATTGATGTACTTAATGTAGTAAAAAGAGTACACTTCACAGGGGCTAAAGAAAAGAAAGGAAAAGAAGAAAAAAAATAAATAAAAAGATTAAAATTGGGCTCAGCATAAAACTTGATTTGACAATCACAGAATAAGAGGGGAGAATTGACAAGCACTTAATTTGTTATGAATATGTTGCAAAGGTTAGACGATCATAGTTATGGTAGGTGATTTTTATGATCTTGCTAAAAACTTAGATTTTCTGTATTACATTACAAAAAAATTAAATATAAAATCAAAGCCAACTTCCACATTAATTGTTTCATTGTTAGAAAAGACACAATTATATTTACAAGCTACATGTTCTTAAATATTAGACAACAGACATATATGCATAATATTATTTCAATTCTCAAGATAAATTTCTAGTAAAAATGTTTGTCAATATTTGCCAGAATTTGCAAAATTTTTGAAGTGAATTTAAGTAATTGTAAAGTTTATATTAGACTCCATGAGAGAAATACCAAAACTCAAAACTTGGAAATTTATACCATATTAGAGTTGAATTAATTTGAAAATTAATCATATCTGATACAAGTGCAACATTTTCTTTTTGGATGACCATACTTTTCAAACATATCTTTGTATATCACCTGCAACTCTGAGTTCTTTCTTTCTCCCTTCAAACTTGGGCCTCCCTATATTCACTGTCCACGAAACACATACCTATAACCTCAGCATTCTGGGAGGCTGAGAAAGGAGGATTCTAACCTGAATCTCAGTCTGAGCAATGTAATGACTTAGTGAGATCCTGTCTCAAAAAGTGGAGAAGGTTTCCTTCATTGTCATGGTATTGCTTCTGCAAGACACTACTAAATGGGTGCTGAATTTATTTCAGTTTCCTCTTTCATTTCAGTTTCCTCTTTAACTATAGCAATGAAAGTATATTGGTACAAAAGAATTGTAGAACCCCAGGTATGAAATAAGAATGGAAAGCAGTTCCACTTCTCCAGGTCATATAAGATGTTATCTATTAGACAGTCATATTGGAGAGGGGCAAGTCAGTCACTGGCAAGCATGGGCTACAGCTAATGATAAGTCATCTTAGTAGTTACCATGGAATTTTGCAATCTCTATGTTAGGAAACAGTGCACAGATAAGGTGTTGCTTCCTTCTTGTTTCAAAAGTACAAACCCATTATTCAGGTTTAGTCCCACGTTTGGCCCAGGTGAATGTATATGCAAGAGTTGCTACTGTATTTCATAGAGGCAGTACTGCTACAACAGACTATGGTGGAGTGGATGATTTCTGAAGACATTTACTTAGTTTAGAAGTGTGCAGGCTGGGAAGTCCAAGACCAAGGGCTTTTTCTGGGAAAGGCCTTCGTGATACATCATAAAATGTCAAAGGCAACACACGGGGAGAGGGAAGAAGAGAGAGCAAAAGCAAGAGCGGGGGTGGGGATAGACAACCTCATCGTGTTGTCATGAAACCACGCTGCTAATAACAACACTAATTTATGCATCAAGGCAGAGCTTTCCTGACCTCATCACCTCTTAACTATCCCAACTCTCAACACTTGCACTGTGTGCTGTTCCCAGCACATGAACCCTGGACACCTTCAAGCAACAACAGTGAGCATCCACATCATAAGGCTGGTGTGGATTAAATTAATTAACACATAATAATAGAGGCTTGAGGTGCTAGTCAGATGACACACAATCAAAGTAAGTTAAATGCTGTGATATGAAATAAATAATTAGCCTTTCCAAGGCTTATTTCCATTTTCTTGTATGAAAAATGCAAACATTAATTTCTATTTTATTTTGGGTATTAAATTAAATATCTTAATGCAGGTATATGCATTTAGCACATATATGAGATAGGCAAAGACTCAGAGATGGTTTTGTCCATCCATGTCCTAAGGTTAAACAAGCTTTCCCCAATCCCAATTGCTACTTCAGGGAATAAAGAGAGGGACAGAATGGAAAATAACACTGTCAGTGGGGTGAATACTGAATCAACTACACAGAAGGGCTGAAATAGTTAGAAAAAAATATGTATCTTTTATATGGGACACGAGAAAGAGGCTTGCAGAAAATTTAAAATCAAAGATAGTAATAACCCCAACGATTTGTTCATCTTAATTACAATATGAAAACTTTGACTTCCCGGTTAGGCTAATATTCATGGAAACGATGAAGTTCTAAAATAAACATTCCATGTGTTTTTAAAAAGAATTTCTTTGTTAAGTAAATAATAGTAATGTTCTTTAACAACAGTATAACTTGGTCTGCATCTTTGGAAGTGTGAATTTCTATTAGCACATTCCTGAAAACATGAACAGAAAGATATATAACAGTTGTAGGCCAGCAGAATTTTGATTTGTTTTTATTTCTCCCTGTCTTCATAGTGTCATCAGAGTCTCATTTCCAATTGTGCAGGATCTTGCTAGGGTTAAGGCTATGCTTATGTGCTTGACATGTAGTAAAGAATTTCTTTCCCTGTCATTTTTGTTGTTGTTTGGTTAAATGCTTCAGATTTACATATGTATTTTCCATTTTGCAAGGGTCAGAATCAATTTCTTTGTGATAACTGAAACTCACCAAAAGCATCCATAAAAGGATGTTATATCATTTGAGAACTAAGCAATTGGTGTTAGATAGTACTCATTAAAGGGAAGGCATTTGTCATTCCCTTTGATACTAAAGTATATTCATATACTTGTAATTGGCAGATAGGTTTAATTTGTGCCATTTACAGTGTAATAAGAAAAGTAAAAAAAAAAGGTTCTGACTCTTTAATTGAACAAAAGACC
This sequence comes from Chinchilla lanigera, assembly GCF_000276665.1. Classification (NCBI taxonomy): domain Eukaryota; kingdom Metazoa; phylum Chordata; class Mammalia; order Rodentia; family Chinchillidae; genus Chinchilla; species Chinchilla lanigera. The sequence goes on from NW_004955413.1 coordinate 13,846,866, forward strand.
TTGCTTAGATACAAGTATAGGGAGTTGATAAGGGTGCAAAAATTTTCTCTGATGCAAAAAAATTATTTCTTTGATCTCAAATTTTGTAAAATGTTCATTGAGGAAGAATCATTTTTTGTATAGCAATCTTCCCAGAGAATTTTTAAAAATCATTTCATATCTTATATCCCAAACTGGAAATTACAAGGTCTATATTATTTTTGGAAGAAACATATTTATTTTTGATATTCATTTTTACCTCTAAAACATTTCTACATGAAATTTCTAGAGGATTATATTGAGTATAAACACTAAGCGATGTTTTGAAGTACACCTTCTAGAAACAAGGTCCTTCATGCCCTTCAACCTAGAAAGAAAAAAAAGTCAATACTCAAAATTACTGCTTTTATCCTGAAACTTCAGACACTGTTAAATGTGTATTATAAGGAATAGTATCACCTAGTGCAGTGATGATGAACCTTTTAGAGCTTTCAGTTGATACAAACAGCCCACTCTGGCACACCTGTCATAGGTTCACCACACTGGTCTAGTGGAAAAAGTACTTGAGTACTCAGAATTAAGGAAATGCAGGTCTCTTCTCTGTTCTCCTATTTCCTAACTATGTGACTTTCATGGAATTAATCAAGCTTTCCCATCTATTGGCTAACAGTGTGAGTCCTTCCAGCTTTAGAACAGCCCACTTTTTCAACACAATATATAAAAAATAAAGCCAAAACTATTAAAGTAGAAATAATCACCACCAATCACGAAAGTGTGGAACCAGCAATAGACTGTTTTCTGTCCAATGAATTCTTTTTTCTTCTTTTTTATTTTTGTATTCTTAAGGTTCCAGAAATAGCTAATGAACAGATCAGATGGAGTAAATTCTAATACCAAGGATAAATATTCTATACACTTAAGGAATTTAGAAACATTGTTGAGACTAGGACTTTAAAACATATGGAAACAAAACAATTCCCAAATAAATTTTATATCTTATTCACAAGACCTTGAGTTTAAAGGTCTTTCAAGCATTGTTATATTAAAAAGAAAGCAAGGATATTTTGAAAAAGTATAAGAGCAATATTTTTGATAAAAATTTATTGGGAGATAAAGATAAATTTAAGAAAAGTTCAGCAAATGTACCTGCCCATGTTTCATTTGTGTTGACAAAAAAGCATTTAATGAACTAGACCATAGAAGGTATTTGTGTACTCCTCACATCAGTATGAAAAGTTAATCTGTCAAATTAGAATATTATTTAAATTACTGCTTGCTATAAAAATAAGCTTATACTTATCTGGAATTCATATAAATAGATTTGATAGAATCTATCTGAAAATAAGTTCATGTCACAAAATCTACTCTAATCAGAAAAATGCAGTATAGTAAAAAGGCAAGTGACTTAATTATTCATATTTCAATCAACTTTATTATTATATATATGTATCAAATATGCTTATTTTCATTTTATGTTCAATACTATCTACTAAATTTAGAAATTTTTCATAAGACACTGGAGTCACTGTAATTGCAAAGAAAATTTAAATTGCACTGATTCTACATGCAAGAAGGCAGGAAACAAAATGAATTTTGTAAAGAAAATTCAAATAGTAAAATCTTCTTAATTAGAAAACTCAATTAGCCTGGTACATTAATAGTTCCTACAGAGCTTACAAAAGAAGACAGAAAACACATGGTAGACAAAGTTACTTCTGGCTTTCATTGCAGAGATTTTGCAACTCTTCCTAACATTATGCAGCCTCTTCAACAGCTCCTAACATGTGTCTGCTCAATTAATTCTAATTATAAAAGCTATTAAGAACAAGATAATTGTTTTATCTAGACCTCAATAAATATTTATTGAATGAATGACTGATTGGGAATTAAAGTTAGGATTTCTGTACACTTTACATATGTATACTTTGATTTATTCAACAATTGCCAAAATAAAACCTCATATTGGCTGACATCTGATATTGTCTGATTCTTACATAAGTTTTAATGATTTAATTTTCAAAAACCAGTGGTTATGTTACTGGGTTTTGTGCAGCTACAGTCTCCCTCTAGAGGTGATTTCTTGGTTCTTTCTGTCCCAAAGAATTGATTAAAACAAGCATAACGGGTGGTAAAATTTCACATTTATTAAAGTAGAAAAAAACAGCCAGCATGAGTTTGGGTCAAATAAAAGTAGGAAAAAAGGGAGAAAAAAATTTGAAAAATTCACTCTATAGCATAGAGTGGGCTATTGTGAAGAGACACAATAACAAATGCTTAATGGTGATGTCTCTGTTTTATATTTCCCACTGTGGCCTTATATACAGCTCATCCTATCAAAAACCTGCCCAAGTTTTCCTGAGAAATCCATATGCAGGGCTTTGAGAACCGTTCTGTGCCTGTGCCCTGGGATGATTAAAAGATCACTCTTACTTTTCCTTTTAGTCTTAGCCACATCCCCCCTCCTTGTCTCAATTATAATTCTTACCAGCTTGAGTCTAAGAAGACAAATACACTACGATAGGTAGTCACTTATACAGAATTTGAGATGTTTTACCCTCCTTATGTAGGTAACAATCATGTTGTCATTTTTTTAACATTAACTCTCTTGATTTGTCTACTAAAGTGGCAAAGAATAAAATAAAATTGTTTTGTATCTATTTATAGTGTAGAACATGTGTGGGTGAGCAGGAAGACATATGGAGAGTATATACATACATACGTACACTTACCAAACAATGACATTATATAGGTGTGCACTGAAGGAAAACAAATTTATTGATCCAAAAAATGAATCAATAAACAACGTGTTCTATAAAGCTGTCAAGAAACAGATTAAGCACGTTAGTAAAACTTTACTGTAACACATGCTGTCCTATAATTCTGGTTGTGAATATACAAGGAATCATAGTGTATTTAGCAATGCTTACTAGAGTCAGATGAAGACGAGTCTAAAATATCTGTCTGTGCACTGGAGCCCCGAAGGATTCAGTCATGGGTTTAAAACCCACTACAATGTCCCATGCAAGTCCATATCAGGAGGGCAAATGATCTCACACAGAAGACCAAAGGATTTGCACCAGAAAGGCCCCAGGGCCAAGGGCAGGTGATGGAGGCCTTAATATCAGTGTCTGTACCAAAAGGCTGAAGGAACTGAGCCAGTGGATGAAGGATCTACACTGGAATCCAGGAGACAATGTCCAAGGTGAAGATGAGGATTGAAGTTCCCCCAAAGAAAGAAATCAGCCAAAGCATTCAAAGAAAACCTGCCAAAACTCCCTGAAGAAAGCAGTCTCAGTGAAGCCCCTTCATGGAAGATCAGCTGAAGTCCTTCCCTCCCATTGTCTTTTGATACCTTTGTGACAACAACCTCCCTGGGGTTTTCCATGGCCAGAACCAAGCTAACTCAGTTCAGCTGTGGGTTCCCAATGTAGTTGACAATTAATCAATGAACCACCACATATAGAGTTGTAATGACTTAGCTATGAATGCAAGTTAGAAGCTTTTAAAGGATTCATTAACCATTTGATCTAATAAGTAACTCATTGCACCAAAGAATTACTAGCATTGGAAAAGGGCTCTGATTACTTGATATATAACACCTATAATTATAATATTACATATATAATATGATAAGAAAATCTATAACACTTATGTCTTCATTATTTTAAGCAACTGGAATGTTATTCTTCAAAGGCCAGACTTAGGTTACATTAGGTCCACAGAAAGTTGTTATCTCAGATTTAATTCAGTCTCCCTATTGATACGGAGCCTGAAAATTCTCTTTCATTCTTTTTTAATTCTTAAAATCTCACATCCTCTCATCTCTTTTGAAGCCATCCTGATTCCTCTTAAGCAGAGTCCAACTGCTATAATTCAACTAGAAACTGTCAGATTACATTTCTTTATGTTCCAGGTACTACCAGGTGACTGCAGTAAGTCAATTTATCTTTAATTTCTTCACCAGTAAAAAAGACTGTGGTGCTTATCTCCTAGCACAGTTATGAAAATTAAGAGTTGAACTTTATATAGTACCTGATAAATAATATACACTGCATAAATGTTGTGTACCTTTTGATCATATCACATTTTATACTTACCTCTTTTATGATTTGGACTGTACTACATCACTGTACAGTTTATTAGACTGTATTTCTACTATTGTATTACCTTGTAGCCAATTACATTCTCTTAAAAATCTTTGAGTCTCTCATATTCAGATAAACTGTGAATCACTATATCAAGTACACACACAAATGAACATATGTTGTTTTTGTTGACTATGTTTGTGAGAGCGACTGATTTGAAACTATAGAAATTAAGCCTGTTTTAATTGGTATGAAAAAACTACACCTACAAGTGTATTTGAAGCACTTGGAATTGTGCTTGGCATGGTAACTACTCGAAACATCTTAGTTATGTTATCAATATGAAATGATCTGCTATAAACAGATGCTGTAAAAGTTTTAAAGTATCATCAGATAAGAAAGATTGCCTCTGTGGATTACAGAAGGAATGGCAGACTAGTTAAAACATAATCTGAATCATTGTGGACAAGGAGTTTATCAGGTCCTACTGCATGTAACTGGAAGGAAGTTATCAAATTTTTTTCAAGAGTGAGTAGTTTTAAGTGGTACCTACCGTAGTAGGCATTTTTCTATGGATTAACAATTCAACACATTCAAAGTCATAAAAAAATACACGGGGAGAAACTCATTCAAAGGCACTTCACTACTGAAAGACAAATGTGTTTTAATATGGTACAAATTGCATATTGATTCAGTATACATAAACGTGATAAAATTTAGTTAATAGCACATTTTCAAAGTTAATCTTCATTTTTAATCCTCTTATCCACTTTCTTCCTTAATTCTAGTTGCATTTTTTTAAAAAAACATATTAAGGCATTGTTGAAGTCCAGTGTTATTATTTTTTTTTATATGCAATAGCAATTGAAACTCACAAGGTAACATCAAGGAATTATTATGATAGCAAAGCACAGATCAGATCTGCACTGTTGGATGTGTAACAAAGCCTCTGATTATATTCTGAAACAGATTTTAAAAATTCACTCCACATCTGATGAATGAAAACACGTAAGGACTATTGAAATGTGTTAATAGGGAAAATAAAATTGCTTTGCATTCATTTTTGTGAAATTGTGATAAAATAAAAATTCTATAGGATAAGACTATCAAAAAGGAGTGTGCTTAAATCCTAAGTCATTGGAAAACAGGGTCAGCAGAAATAATAAAGATGGATTCTGGCCTGTTCACAGGAATATTTTGAAATGTAAAATTTTACTCTGAATTTCAATACCAGTGCTCAGAAACACTCTTCTCCATCAACCATATTTTCCTCCCCAGGCCAGATTTTTCTTAAAGATTTCAAAAGTTTCAGCCTTCAGAAAGGCACTTTCTGAGATTCTGATATCCCCTTGTAAATTTTGTGCTCAAGGAAAATGATATCTCAAGTTCCTTTAAATTAAAAAAAAAATCTATGATACTAAGTGAAAAAGAAAAATGAAATGGCAGTTGGCCATGCCTTAATGATTTAACTTGGCATCTGGTCAAATGACCTGGGCAAATGTTCTTTTGAAAAATGTCATAGAATTTTTATTAATGATGAATATTTAAGGTCTCAAACCATTCTCATCTCAAGGAAGACTATTTTAGCAATCTAGGTTCTGTCACAACTGGCTTTTGAATGACTTGACCCTCCTAGTAACTGAACTACTTCTGCATGTAAATGCACTCTAAATCACCTTTCGCTCAAGCAACTAAATTCTTTTGTTGAAAGTGAGCAAAATACACACAAAGTATTAAAGAGATATACAAACATTTGTTTTTCCCAGAAACTGGCATTCTCAGTTGCTGCCTGCTATGCTAATTTATGGGAATTTAAACTTTGCAAACTTACCTTTATACATGACATAATTTTAGGGCTCATTTCCCAATGCAACTTGATTCCAAATGGGAAATACAGTAGGGAAATATACACTCACGTAAATTAGGCATGAGAAAAATCTCAATAGTTTTGTCCTTGAATGAATAAGCAAAACAGTGAACAATGATAAATATATTAATATGACTGTTAGCATTTTAATTGCACTGATAGTCTGCATGTGCCGTATAATGTAATTTCATCAGTGATTTTTCAGTGAAACTTTGAATGGGATATAGGCATACTGGTGTTGTGGAAAACAGGATACCAAACTTTTTCAGACAGCATAAGGAAAAAAGTCAGCACCCCCAGAGAGGTGGGGAAAGGCTTTTTTTGGCTAGTCCGGCTCAGAGAAGCTCACACTTCATAAGTTCTGTGCATCAGAAACAGTGTTACATAGGTTTTTATAGAGTATGTGGTGTGGAAAAAGACAAACCCAAACAAAGACGGTCAAAAATGACAGGTTTATAACTAGCCATCCGGTCAGCAGCAGTTAGGTTGGGAATCTAACGAAGATGAGGAAGGTGGAAATAGGCCACATAAATTAGAGAGTGAAGTTCCAGTGTGGACGGGGTCAGAGGAGGAGGGATTTAGAGAACTGTGAAACCCCTCTATGAGCTATCAAAGTGTAGTCCAAGTGGCAGGAGGGAGTAGGGAATGTGCTAGCTGGGGACAGAAACTACTGTGATCAGCAGAGGCAGAAGATCGCCTTTTAAAATAAACCCATTTCTTCTTTACTAGCATAGAGTTGGTAAATTGTAGAATCACGAATGAGTAGAGTGATTTTTGAAATGAACTTTTTAAAATTATTGGAGAATAAATTCAGGAATGAGAAAGATGTAGATTTAAATCCTAGCACTACTGAGGCAGGAGAATAGGGTGTGGCATAGTGGCTGGAAAAGTAGGTGTGATCTTTCAATGATGAAATCCCAGGACAGGTGCACAGAACAGTTCCCAAAACTCTGCACATGTACTTCTCTAAGAACTCAAGCAGGTTTACAATAAGACTGCACAGACCTGGTACCAGTGGAGGAGTAGAAAATACAGAAAAGTCCACACTGAGCTCTCCACTACTGTGTTGTCTCACAGTATCCAGCTGTTTTCCTGTAAGGTGCTGTTGGCCCACTCAGGAGACCATTTTCAAGGCTGAGGTCCCAGGGTTAAAGTACATATGTAAGACATCAGCAACATCAGGCAGCTCAGAGCAGAGCAGGGCACAAAAGCACAAGAGCAAGAGCTGCCTGCATCTTTATTGTATAATTCTTATACAGGTTGTTATCTCATATTTACATTCTTACATAGTGCTGTAACCAAGTCATGCATATTTACCTGTGCTAAGTCATGGTTATATAACTGTATTCCACTATGCACCTGTGCTAGACAAGTGTGGTCACGTCTTCAGGTGTCCTTAGACACACCTGACCTTTAAAGCAGTCTGAGTTGTTCCCCACAAGTGTACTTATTTTCTTACCTTTTCTTGCCAAATTTGTATATCATTCTTAAATTAGAATAGTCTTAGTACAAGCCTCAAATGTGTCTTGAGAAGCATCTCAGAGGGGTTATGAAGAGTTAACTTTGCCCTGGAATATTTCTTTAAAGACAAAGAACACCAGGGCCTACATAGTCATCAATGTCTTGCACGGGTTGTTTCATTCTTTCCCTGGCCCTAGTTAAAAGGGCCATAAAAGAAAATGTATGGTTGTAAAAAGGGAAACAAACAGAATGGAGTACGGAAGTATGTTAATGTCATTGTGGTTGGGTTCATGAGCAGGGCCTGACCTGGCCACACAGAATGAAAAACATGTGGCCACCTGAGTCAACAGCTGTGACATTCCATTCTGTTACTATAGAAACCGAAAGTGTATTTAAGTTGAAACAAAGACAAAGATAGGGCCGACATTTCCCAACTCGTTAGTCAGGAGATATATGGTGGACGGACTAATTTCAATAAACTCTGTGTCTGTTTTTTTATGCATAAGATGAAGAATACTACCATCTACTTAAAATGTCTCATTAGACTTACATACAGAAGCATATGAAGTTTGAGAGGACTGATTCAGGCAATATGATACTATTATTAGTATTTATCATTATTTATTTACTACTTATTATTTTATTTCCCTTTGGGAGATATTTTCAATTACAGTTGTTGCATCTTATGTATACCACAAGTAAATAATCTGTCATTTATTATAGATTAGTGAGACTTCAAAAGTCAAGATTTGTAGTATATCAGATATTAGAAGATTTAGTGCTCAATAGTATGATATGTGGGAAATGTTTTGTGTTGGTTTGGGGGATATTTTTGCAAGGGAAAACAATATAATACAGAACATACATTTTAAAGATTATATATAATACTCATCCAAAGAATGATATACAAAAGAGTGCCAGAAATCTGTGCACATACTAAGACCAAGGAATCCAGCTGAGGGCTTGGATCCCATGGAAATGTCCTGCATGAGTCCAGCTTAATACCTAGAGCTCATAACAATACCTCCCACGAGTCCACCTGGAGGCCCAGAACACATAACAATATCTCATGCAGGCCTGTTTCATAGATTTGTGCTGGGAAGGCCAAAGGTCAGTGGTGGAATCTAGAAAGAGTCTGTACCAGCAGAATGAAGGAGCTGTGCTAGCAGGCTAAGGGATGTGCACTGGAGCCAGGAAGCGATGCTCAGAAGAACCAGAGCTCCCTTGAAAGTTACCACAGCCATCCTCAGCCATGAGGTCCCGAACTCCTCTGATGATCAAGATGGCTGAGTTCCCAACAGGAAAGCCAAAGCAGAAAGTTTCTGTAGGAGACTGGCAGTGCATCATCTTCCCCTCCTGAGCCAGGAAGCGATGCTCAAGGTGAGGACCAGGGCTCCCCCAAAGTGAACCAAAGCCATTCTCAGTACCAACGAGGTCCCAATCTCCTCAGAGGATGAAAACAGCCAAGTTCATCAGGAAAGCCAGCATGATGAGCTCCTCCAAAACAACCAACAGCTCCGTATAGCTTTTACCAGCTCCCAACAGCCTCTCTCAGCTCCCAGCAGCCTCCTTCATTTCTCAAAAGCCTTTTCTATTCTTCTCCAAGTCTGCCTCTTATGTTCCTGGCAACAGTCCTCAGGTGGGCCTCTCACAGCCAGCAACACCCTTACTCAGTTCAGCTGGGGGTTATAAGTTGACCAGCAGTTGTCAATCTACCACACATATTGTCTAGAATAAAGTACAGGTAGTACAGCTGGGATATAGGACCACTCCTTCTCCACCAACCTGACTCTGAGGAACATCGCAGGACCAACCTACTCTGACTTTTGTCCTAAGGAAGGAAGAAATGAGTATAATGAAGACCCTCTGAAAATTCCTAAAGTTTCAGGCCACAGTACCTACAATGACCTTGGCTCCCCCAGGACTTGTTACAGGTTCATCCATATGGACTGCAGGCCATGTACCCAATTATAAACAAATAAATTATAGGAAAGGACATGCAAAGTAGATACAGTGGAGATGACTCAACACTCTGTCAGTCACATTGTCAATCGTTATCTGAAAATCCCAAATGGAGGCATCCTAGGTCTGGCACACAATTTCCAATCTTGAGCACAATTTCCAGTCCATTACATTCTTCTTTCCACCAGTGCCGTATTTCCTTTTCTGCTGGCATGAACCTATTTGCTCTGGGCCGGCCTTCCCCCTTTAACTTCATTAAATTTAGCTGGTTTTTCTATACCATTGTGTGCAGCATTCAATTCTCTCTTCATCACTCACAAGAACTTGGAAACCCATCCTGGGACCACCATTAGCCATAGTAACAAACATATCCATAACTATATTAAAGCAGGATTTGTTCAAACAATAATAGTATAAAAGATTGAAAATTAAAAATAGAGCAAGGATAAATGCACAAGACTGAATAGATTCTGCATGTAATAAGGGGAGCACTGAGCAAAAAAATGGAAAGAGAAAACTAAGGAGTGTTCAAAGCATATAGAATTCTTTATTAGTTTCTAAAATACACAGCTGTGTTATGAGCATGCACCTACTTCCTGCTATGAATATACTGCAAATATATGCTGATAAAGGAAAAAAATTTAAATACACATCTTTAACACCTCCCCCTTACATTTTATTAACTCCATAAACCACACATAAGATCTGAAAATTCATTCCAAAATCCACTCATCTCTCTACAGTTGCACCCTGAACTTAGTCCAGACTATTATCATCTCTCACTTTTGTTCAGACAATTATTTTTCAACTGGTCTACCTCTACCTCCCCTTAATTTTCCTCCATGTACATGAATGGTCTTTGGAAGAACAAATCTGATCTCGTATCTCTGCAGTATTCTTGGATTCTTCTCACTCCTAAACCTTCAGTGGCTTCTGACTTAAAGAAACATAAATATGTGGCCACACTCAGCCACTGTCTCCAGCGTATTCTCAGAAAACTCTGAACTGCGTTCTTTTTCTTTAGCCAAGTAATTCTCTTTCAGTGAATTCCTCCTGGAAATCTCTGCACAGACATAAGCATTTGCACATAATTATGTTCCATAATCTTTGGTCTTTAATTGTTCCTGTGGTTAATTCTGACTCATCTTTCAAATTTCAACTGAAATCAGTCACTTAAAAAAGTCCTTCTTTGACTTCTGTGATGTGTAAGACTAGTATCACAACACCAAAATCAATAAATGTCTGTACTTCAGCATGATCATATTCATATTTATTGGTAGTTATTGGTGTTTATTTGATTCTTATCTCTCTTCTATATACAACTAATAATAATTAATATGTGTTTTGTATTTGTTAGGTAACATGCTTTTCTTATATACATATATATAAATTTATATGTATAGATGTGTAAATTAAAATTCAGTATTTATATGCTGATAAAGGAAAAAAATTTAAATATAAATACTTTTCACTAGCAATCTGAAAAGTAAGTCTTAATATTAGCAATATCACTTTATTTGTTTGGTTTTTTTTGTTGTTGTTTTTCTTCCAGGACCAGGAATAGAACTCAGGATCTTGCACTTGCCAAGCAGGTGCTGTGCAGCTGAGCTAAATCCCCAGCCCCAGTAATATCACTTTATAAAAGAAAAATAATGTAAGATATAGAAAAGATTAAATACATTGTTTAAGGTCAGAAAGTAGCAGATGCAGGATTCAAACCCAGGCATTACAATCAGAGAATAGTTTCTTAATTACTTCATTTGTTACCTTTTAGGAGGATCAAAAGGATTGATGTTATTACTATTGTGTCTTCAGGAATGAGCACAGCAGTAGAATATAAATTATAAAAGATCATTAAAAGATATTTTGGCATTATCTATCAAAATGTAAAATGTACTTATGTTTTGAACCAGCAATTCAAGTTCTCAGGATTATCTTGAAGCTCTAATGGTACATATGCTTGATCTAGGTAAAAGGACATATATTGCTTTACTATATGTGGTACAAATAAGCTAAGAACAGTAGAAAAGTCAGTAGAAGAAAAAATAAATATATCTTCATGTAGCCATATGAATGATATTCAATGGTAATATGAAAATTAGAAATATAATGCTGATGTGAAACAATGCATGACATGTATAAGGTTAAGAACATAACAAGATAAGAAAAAAGGGAGGACAAATAATATGTAACATTCACTACAATTTTTAAAGAAGTAGTATAATATATATCTCCAGAATACCTAGAAGCATACAAGATGTTAGTAACAATGTTTGTCTTTAGGAAGACTAGAGCCCAGAGACATAATTATTATAGTGATATTCCTCAAACCCAGTCTACTTTATTATTTTCTTCTTCCAATAACATGTATTGATTTTATAAGTTGTAAAAAATGTATACTTAACTATGGGTTAAGGAATATAGTTCAAAGAGAATACTTCAAAAAAAAATGTAACACAAAGACAAAAATCTCTATTGAAGAGGATTAATAGAAGAGATTCCTTTCACATGCACTATTTAACTAGAACTGAAGAAAAAAGTTTAAAACTCTTTTCTTTATTTAATGAATAAATAAAATATAAAAATTGTACATTTTAATGGGGTATCATGTGATGTTTCCACACTGTATACCTTGTGTAATGAATAAATCACTTTGAACATACCTATCTCTTAAAAATTATCATTTGCTTATGCTGAAAATATTAAGATTCCTTTCTTGTAGCTTTTTATAATACCTAGTACATAACTATTATTTATAGTCACTCCACTGTGCAATAGCAGAGAAAATCTTATTCTTATGTAGAATATCTTACTCTAGGACTCTCTGCTTGGCTAATTGGAAGAGGAGAACAAGCAAGTCTTCAATATGTATTTAAGGAAGCAATTGAGGACAGTCACTTTCATAATTTAGATGACTCATAATTCATCTTAAGAAACATGGTTGCTCTTTTACAGACCACATGCAATGGCATTTTGGAAATTTCCTTCTATAGCTTTGTAGTAAGAGGCTCTGAGGAGCTCAAATGGATCCCTTGGTTAAAGTAGTCAGACTAACATGCCAAAGATTGTGCAAGGAATACTAGTCAGAATAATGATAGTCAACATTTAATTTTTATTGGTCTTCTTTTGTATAGTGTGTTACAAATCTTCAATAAGACTTAAGTACTGAAACTAATCTATAGATGATTTGGGATATTGAAAATAAAATGAAGTGGTTGTCTAGACTGGATGTCAAATATCAACAACAAGATCAGGAAAGACAAATAGGAACATCAAGCTACAGGTTAAAAACCAGAGAGTAGACTAAGAGTAGACTAAGTAGATTATGTTAACAGTAGACTAAGTTAAAAGAAATTTAACTTCCTTTTATTCTCATAGACTAAACTTCTTTCAATATATTAGATGACTTCTAGAACTTCCATAGTGCAAAAATAGTCAATTAACATGTTGTTCTTGAAAAATACTCAAACAGAAGACATGTCTTGTAAGACTAAGAATTATGACTGATGCTGTGAAATTTGGATTTATTTATATTATAGAAAATGTACACAAATACTAAGAAAAAGTAAGTGAATTATTTAACTTTTACTATGTACCAATCAGTGTTTACTAGACAGAAACAGATTTAATGTGAAATATATAAATATATAAGAATTTACAAGATTGGCTTGCAATGGCCCCATTTGAAGTCAGGTATGACCGAGTGCCAAAGGGCTGTCTGTGCACTGGAGATCTGAAGGTTCCACTTGAAGGTCTGGAGCTCTCTGCAGGGTCCTGTGTCCACAGGAGGTAGTGTCCACATCAAGAGGCGCAGAGGTCTCTGATGACAGGCTGAACGGTTTGTGCTGGAACTCGGGGGACAATGTCTAGGTGAAAGCAAAGACTGGAGGTCATCCAAAGAAAGGTAAGAAAGCCTTCCTTCTTTATTTCCTTTTCAATCCATTCAGGTGACAAGCATACCCAGCATGGTCTTCTATTTTCAGGAATCCCCTTAGCCACATACAGAATTATGCTGACCCAATGTAGTTGGGCATTTCTTATTCAAGTTGACAAAATCAATTAATCATCCCCTACCATATATTCTAAAATGTCAAAAATTCACCTGCTAACATCTAAGTCTAGCATAAATTTACTAACCCAAGTGCAGTGAACTCAGCCATTCCTTCTTCATGAGACCAACTGCAATGAGTTTGAGATATATTAAAACAAGAAAAGAAATTGTCCATATTCTTGAATAGGAGACATAATTTGTAGGCAGATGTTATTTACATTTAAATGGTGTCACCAAGAGTTTACTCAGTAAACAGGCCCTAAAGTGATGCACATGGTGATTTGCATACCATTCTCCTCATTCAGACATGCATTTCAGCAAGCCCTTTGACAATTTTAACACCATTATTTGGGTTTTGTTGGTTGATGACAGTTTCTTATATATCTGACCCCAATGAGATATATAATATGGTATTTTCCGCCATTCTGTGACATTTTAACTCTGTAATTGTTTCATACCAAAGTTTTTAAGTTTGATGTAATCCCATGAGATTATTTTTGCCTTTGCTATCATGTTTTGGTGTCATATTCAAGAAATTATTGTCAAATCCAGTGAAATTGAGTCCCTTACTTTTCTTATAAATTTCATAATTTCAGGTCTTATGATTTTATTTATGAAAGTATTTTGAATTAACTTGTGTATATGGTGTAAAGTAACTGTTGAATTTTTTGTGTTTTCTCAAGGTATAGGTATGATAAAAAAAATATAATGGATGAGGGTGGTGAGTGCCATGGAATACAAGGCTAGGATCTGCAGTATGAGAAGGGCTATAAAGCCTTAGTACCAGTGTGCAACACCTTTCAGTTTATTCAGTGCAGTCAGTCTGTTGTAAGCTGTGGTGGAGGGAAGCTGTATTTTAATAGGGATCAGTTTTGTGGAAGACGTTTCTAAGGTTGAAGCAGGTGGGCTGAGGATGAGACTCAGCAGAGTGACAATCTACTTTCCTGTCTTGGATAGTTTTTTACTGCCGGGACAAAACAGTGAACACACACAAGTTAAAGGAGGAAAGGTTTATTTTGATTCATGGTTTAAAGAACTTTTAGTCCACAGTTGGCTGTCTCCAAGGCAGGGCTACATGCCAGAGTGACATGGCAGAGGAAAATGAGCTCATGGCATGACAGGCAGGAAGCAGCAAGACATCTTTCTTTCCCTTTTTATTTCATCCAAGCTACAAGCCTATTGGTTGATGTCATCCACACCTGGAGTGGGTCTTCACTCTTCATTAAGTCCTTCACTCATACCCAGAGCTGTGCTAAACTAATCAGTGGACTGATTCGGTATCACACACTCACAAGCCACTGACTCCCTAAAGCCCCACCACAAGGTTTTAGATATAAGCCACAACACTCCCATTCACAGTTCACAGTGCAGTTCACACCACTGTGAGAATCTAGTGCTGCTGCTGATTTGACAAGAGGTGGAACTCAGGCTGTAATGGGAGCTCTTCTGCTGCTGAGCAGGCCAGCTCCTTATAGGCAAAATCAGTATGATCTACGGCTTGTGGGTTGGGAATCCTTGTTTTAGAGTAAATCATAATGGAGTTCTGCAGTTGAGCCCTTTCAGATTCTATTAAGTAAAAATATTACAGTGCATCCTCATCCACCTTATTTACCTGATCTGGCACCTTTTGACTTCTGGTTCTTCCTCACAGTGAAAATGACCATGAATAGTAAATATTTTAAATAATTCAGTACATGGAGGCAATCACAACAGTACAAGTGAAGACACTCACGGAAGACTTCCAGAAGTGCCTCAGAAAGTGGCAAACATATGGGATAAACGCTTTGGAAGAGAGGGGAGTATTCCGAATAGGATTAATGGTCATGTGTGTTTTACTATCATGATTTTTAACTTAAATACTCTTGTGTACTTCCATCACATCTCATATTTATTGAAAAGATTATACTTTCTACATTGTGTACTTCAGAGATCTCTCTTCCTACTGTCTATATCATCTGGCTTGAACAAAATCAAAGAAAATCCATATGAAATCCTTCAAAGGCATAGATATAACCAACATATGGCCTCACAGCTTTATTTCCAAGTGTTTTCTTTTCTATCCCTTTTGGCATGCCAAAAATAAATTTTATTTTGTTTATTTTTCCCCAAAATAAATTTTAAACAGGAATGCATTTCAGGTTTCGATGATGTGTGAACTGAAAACTCACAGTGACATTAAAATTAATATGCAAACCCACATATATTCAGGTAAGAATTCTTATACTCTTCATCATGCTATCACAGGGGAAAAGAAATTTAGAAAGACTAAGGTAAATTGTTACAAAGTAATATCTTTGGGAATTCATTACTCAGGAAAAAAAACTATTTTAGGTCATCAAATTAATTTCAAATGTACTTGGCACATACTTATTCAGGAGGTCACTGCTTGTCTGCCAGATAAGTGGTGTTTTTATTGCCTTTTTAAAGAAATATTTATGTTAAATGTCCTTAAAATTTGAATATTAATTAATAATTCAGGTTTTCTGTAAATAGAGGATAATTTTTGTCTCTGTTAAGACTACATAAATGATTATAACACTACATCTCTAGATAGAATATGAATTGTGTAGCTAATAACTCCAGAAATTTATGTTCAAAGATAAAATTTACACTTATAAAAGCTTAGAAACTCATATTTTGGATTATTCATTTGTCATTGAAATAGAGTACCGAAATCACTGCCACTCAAAACAACTAGGTAGGGATACTCTACCAATTTAGGAGCAGGGGGTAAATGATAATGCCAAAGGATGACAAAATTATTACAGATTTATACCATCTATAATTAACCACTGTGCTGAATTTTATATGGAAAAGGGACATGGTATCACTGCTGTCTTAAGCTTAAACCCTTTTTGGTGTATTATACATTAGAAATTAAAGTAGTCTGATACTTAGGAAGTACTGGAAACTAGGAAATATGAAAACCTGCAGGTGGAAACTTTAAATATTGCATATTTCATTGGATGGTTCTTTCTTTATGTTGCAAATATCAATTATTAAATACTACCACCATTATTTAAGTAGTTGCTTTTAATCATAATATTTTACATGTATATTTATACCACCATAATGAAACTTCCCAATGTGTTTTACAGACTATACACAGCTGTATTAATAAAATGTGGCTATCTCTACTAACAGGCCATTTTTATTTGAGATAATTGTACTATGCAATAGACATAGATTATGCTAATAGACAAGAGGAGAACATGAATAAATAAAAGCCATGGATAATCCCCAAACCTAATTTCAACAACCATTTTAAATTTTCTTCCTCAACCAAACCTTTAGAAGGGCTGCTAATAAGTAATAAAATTGACGGATTGGTATTTCATTTTCCCTGCCTTCTGTTGCACATCTACTGGTGGAAATGCTAATGAGCATGGGACTAGGCATTGGGCAGATAGTAGAGGGAAAAAGGAGGAGAAAGAGGAACAGAGGTAATCTACCACCCGGATAATCAGCCCATGAATAACAGACAGTTGACTGAAATGATAACACTTAAGTAAGTACTGTAATAAACTCAGTAATCAACATCCTCAGTGGCTTGGTGGCTGCTAAGAGAACTACCACCTTTACAACCTCAGGCAAGTCCATGATTCTTCTAGGAGCTATGCTGCAGACAGGATATCAGGCTTCAAAGTAAAAAACACAGAGTACTTGAACAAGACTGTTTAGATCATCTATAAGATGTCTACATACACTAACATAAAGCATATACACTTATAAGAAAACTTAATGAGGATATTTATGCCATCATGATGGTGTTGCTTACAAATCCACCAATTAAAAATTTCAAGATTCATAATATGTGGTCATGTGTACCTTTTTATCTTCTCCAAATTATTTTTTTCTCTTCATTGTGTGAAGTTACAGATGATCATTTCGTTATAGACACAAGGAAGTCTTGTGAGAACACAAGTAGTTGGATACATAAGCACATATATTTATAATAATTGTGCCTGAGGATACAATACTTTGCAGTTATTTTTAACGTCACTCCTAATTGAAGATTGTGTCTTTACTCTTTTGCGCTTGCTGCATCACAGAATTCTAAAGAATATCCAAGTAAATAAGAATTGCTTGCTTACTGACAGAATAAAGAAACACTGGTTGTGTCTCCTTCTTTGATCTCTTTTAATTTGTTTGTTTTTTGTAATCATTTTAAAATGTCTACCAGCAAACCTTCCAATTCTAATCAAATTAAATCTTCTCCTTACAGAAATTTTCCTGGGGCTGGGGATTTAGCTAATTGGTACAGCTCGTGCCTGGCAAGCTCAAGGTCGTGAATTCGATTCCCGGTACCCGGAGGGGGAGAACCAGAAATTTTCCTTCCTGAACTTTGAAATATTGATTAAATTTTCCCCATGTTCTCCAAGAGTTGCTTTCTTTCTTTCTCTTTCTTTCTTTCTTTCTTTCTTTCTTTCTTTCTTTCTTTCTTTCTTTCTTTCTTTCTTTCTTTCTTTCTTTCTTCTCCTTCTTTCCTTCCTTCCTTCTTTCCTTCCTTCCTTCCAGTAAATCCATCTTAAGGAAATTTTCTACTTTAAAAAAAAATCAATATCTTAACTTTGAGATCTATATTCTTAAGAAAGCCACAACAAACTATCACTTTCCTGTTTCAGGTTGGTGAATATTGGAAAATAAGTTAGTGACCTCATCTCTAGATAAGTTCAAATATATCACATATTTGTAGTTAGGACAATAAATTTATAACTCTTAATTGGTTCCTAAGAAGAAAAGCAGTTTATAGTGTGAACTGTCATCAACAGAATAATGATGTAATGTCAAATGCTCTAAGACTTGGCAGTAAGTGATTAGGATATTTTCATTTTGTGAACATACAGAACATCCTCTGACATCTAAAGGAACAAGTGCAATAAGTAATGTACATTTTGCCCATATTCAAATTTAGAATAAACAAGAAGTAGCTTATAGTAGTATTTTGAAGAAATGGAGTCAGTAAGGGGTTGACATTAGCAAAACACTGAATTTGTAAATGTATTGACACTCTAAGATAGCAAATTATCACAACTAAAATAATGTAAATTAATTTTAGGCATTTTCTTTCTCAACAATGTATATTTCAAAGGAACATATGCACATGGAGAATGTTCTTTATAAGATGCCTGGATTGGTTTTTTTTTTTTTTTTTTTGATCTCTCTTTGGCTCACTTACCATAAAATGAAACTAGTATAGATTAAAAAACATGAATAGAAAGGTGATGCATAAACACTTTTTGTTGGAGAGAGAATAAACTTAGACTCAAAGGACCTACTGGGACATCATGTTAGGTTGTTAGTATTATGATATTTTATTCAACCAAGTCTAAACTACAAAATTAGATGAGGAAGTAGAAATTAGAAAATATCTTTTGTTCCTCTCCTTTATAATATTTTGAAACTATTTTAAACTATTAGAGAATATGCAGATGCCATTTCAGGTTTTTAAATATTTTGTGAAAGGTTAAATTTTCCTCAGACAGGTTTCCCAACATTCATTTGTTGCTTGTTGTTATCTAGATTTTAATCTTTCAAATTCAAATTTTGATGGTGGATACTGTTAATAATTACGCAGAATAATTATTATACAATGTCTGCCAAACTTGAAGAATTGTAGCTCTACTGCTAAGAGAATGTTTTAATAAGAAGGAAAAGAAAACTCCCTGTAGAAATTTGAAGAAAGTTGGGAGATACTACACTTCGAAGTATAGAGAGCAAAACAAGGAGAAAAGGCTTTAAAATTGTCTTGCTTACCTCGGTTTTCTCCTGAAATACTCCTGGTTACAACATTTTGAAATAGATTCTTTTAATCTTCTATCATGATTTTAGGATGACAATATTGACCATTGGAATAATAAAATAATACACATGACTGTTTGCTTTTGCAGTTATAAATTAAATTTTCCTTTCCAAAATTTATTTCAGTGTTGATTGTATAGTGGTGAGCATAGCTGCCTTCCAAAATTTATTTTAGAAAGAAGTCTGTTTCATAGCATGAAGGATCTAATGCCTCCATCATTATTAAATAGTTATAAATTTGGCTAACTAGGACAGAATCCCAATGGCAATGGCCTGACTAGTTCAAGATAGCAGTTGTTTTAATTAT
Organism: Chinchilla lanigera; assembly: GCF_000276665.1. Taxonomy (NCBI): domain Eukaryota; kingdom Metazoa; phylum Chordata; class Mammalia; order Rodentia; family Chinchillidae; genus Chinchilla; species Chinchilla lanigera. The sequence goes on from NW_004955413.1 coordinate 13,866,380, forward strand.
GTTTAGGTTGAAGAAATATGAACAATAGTTTAGATCAGTGTTTTCCCTACAGCATTATCAGAACAAAATGAGGGGAAGAGTCACCATGCACAGTGATTTGAATATGAATTTTGTAAAATCATCTAATGAAATTATCCACTGTAAATGAAGTAATTATAACTTGTTTCTTCTAAAATTAAAAAAAAATTGTATTCTCCCATTATGTAGATTTTGTTGTTTTAAATTTGGATCTTTTATCACTTTTGGTTAAAAGTAGAGAGCAACAAGACTAAGATGAAACACTGAAATAAAAGAGTCCATGGCACTGGCTATAAATAGCTCCTTTATGTTGAACTTTTGACAGAACTAAATGGAATCAACATAGTAGTCTTAGAAGAATCCGAGACTACTTAAGTAGCCTATTTATTATCAGTGAAGAAAATTGAAAGGATGCAAGGAAGAACTGATGCATTTTCATAAAAATATGCCCCAGGACTTTCAAAAGGAGTGCTAGTTTTTCTTTTTGAAGAGACTCTAAATGCTTATCTCGGAAAAGAAAATATTTAATTCAAATATTATAGCTACATTCAAATATTTAAGGTTTTCCATACATATTGGCATTAGACCCAACTTGAATGGAATTTCCAACCGTCATATGTTGTTCAGAAAAATGGATGGTAAAATTGTTAGAATGAAGACACTTATATAATGTCAAGTTTTGGTTGGATTTACCTTATTTGAAATCTTAGTCTCATTATTGTGAACTCTGTTTAGCTATTAAAATTCTCTGGGCCCCAGTTTCTCATTTTACAATGTGAAAATAGTATTTCCTACTGTGAAGAGTGTTGGTGAGGTTGTGATAACATATAGAAATAACTTACAACAGAATATGTTGCCTGTTCGAGCTCCAAAGTGGAAATTACCATCTTATTGCAGAATGAATTCAGTCACTGAATGATTAGTGTGTTGAAGTATTTTCAATATCATTGCCTACTTAAGATTTTGCACATTAAACCGGAATTTATAAAATTTGAAATAATCTGTCATAGTAATATACTGTCCAAGAATTTCTGTTTTAGTCCAGTTTCCTAGTAATTTCCATCTACATTTGATAATCTAAAGCTATTCTTGTCTCTCTGAATCTTGACTTTAACATTGAAGTCTTATGTCAACACTGTTAGTTAGCAATTTTAAGAATATACATTTCCTGACCTATCCCACTTGTATGTGATCCACCTACTAGAATTCTTGGATCATTCTCTAGGAGGTAAGTGGACTTAAGTATCTTATTGTGTTTATTTAGTGAGAGCTGTATCTTATACATATATATAGCTATATAAATTTTTATCAAATTATCCACAAAATATAACAATAAAATATTACCAGTATTTATCTACTGATATTTATGATCAAAATCACATGTGGCAATTCTACTTTAACCATAAAATATATTTAATAAAATTCTATGGAATTATTAAAATAATTTTGCTTTTGCTTGAAAACAGAACATGCTTGTTCTTTATTGTTTTAATCATTTTTTTCGAGCTATATCTTCACTTTTTAAAGGATGAGTTGTGCCAAATTAAATATATGGGTCAGTTTTGTTATTAAATTTCCTTACATTTGCAAAAGCTAAGAAAGTTACTATGGAAGTGAAAGAACATGTTTGTAAAACTTCACTACTGACAATGCATTTTCACCTTTTTTTTTTTATTACAGTAACTCTGAGTACTACTGAGATTAGCTACATTCATGATACCATAACAATAATGAAACTATATACCTCATTTCTTGTTCATTATGTGTTTGTTATGGAAGAACTATAGTTTTTACTATGTTTTGTAGCAGCTGGAAACTTAAGCTGAGTAAAACTCTGTCTCAGTGTCTAGTTCTGAAATCTCCACAACAATAGCAGTTTAAAACATAATGTGTTGCACACTGACATATTTCTATCAAGAAGGGACACATCATTTCATATTTCAAATTTAATTGACCAGTGGAAGTCACGTGACCCTACCTAAACCCAAAGGAGACAGAAAAATGACATTTTAACAATTGCTGGAAAAGGAGCATGCTTAGACACATTTCATGTTTATGCTAATAATTAGTGTTCTCAGAAAAGGAATTATTTTTCTATGCTAGAAATTATCTTAGTTTTCAGACATTTATTCAGCAGATTGTATTGGGTTGCTTCACTAACAAACTCTCATAGAAGCTCTCAAAGAATTTGTTTCATTGCTTTGGTTGTTTTAATCAGTTAAATGTGCTCTGACAAGCTAGAAAAAGAATCCAGTACTTTTGTGTTAAATTACCCTTCCTTATCATATCTATTGAAATGTCTTCAGTTCACTGGGATAGAGTTCCATCTAACTGCCTTTATTATCATTTTTCCAATATTCATTATAAAAACGCCAATATGAGTGACACTGGTTGTCCAATTATAATCATGGCATGGAGTAATATTAAAAATTTCCCATCACATGAAGTCAACTATAGGTAGATGAAGATTTTAGAAATAATTCTCTTTAATAAACAAATCAGAACAACTGAATACTCAAATACTTGATTTGGTCTTTTAATTAAAGGACTCTCCAATTTCAGCTGCTGAGCACCACTTTTTGAGTGTGGTCTGGGAATGGCAGTACATTAGCTATAGTTGCAATGATTGGGGCTGCAATTTGTTCATGGAGATGTCAGTTTTCTAAAACTCTCAAAACATGACAGGGCAAATTTTTGAAAAAAATAATTGTGTACATATGAACATGTCTATTAGTTTCTTCGTTTGAAAAACATGTTCACTTTCTCAGTTCTTTGTTTTCTCACACATCAGAGAAATTTCCTTACAAAATGTTGTATTTTGATCTTAGTAAATCATTTTCACTTTTGGTTCACTAACGTATGAAACAACTGAGTTCCAGGTGATTTATGAGCTCATTTCAGTTGATTTTTAACTGTTTGTGAAAAATATGATAAAACAGCCACCCATGTGGGCCGGAATCAGTGCGGATGTTTCCCGTAGGTAACTGTGTGTTCTGAATGTTCCTGTTTTCTTTCAAATGCCCTATGTAATGTTGAGTTTAACTCTTTCCTTTTTTTGAACTTTAGTGCTATGACTTCCTGGTCTACCAGTGAAGATATAATCATGAATAGCCCCAAACTGTACACAAATTTATCTGTGTTCGTAAGTATACATGCTTTTGTTAATAAAAATGGGGGAAAACCCTAATAGAGCAAAACATTTAATTCAACATTATTAGTTAGCAGTAACAGAAAGGGCTAGGGAACTGAGTACTTTTAAACCATAAGAGAATAACTGCCAATGAATTTGACTTACAGAATGTGTAGGAAGCTGACAAACTAAATTTAGGAAGTTGGCAGAAGCCAAAGATGCTTGGGAAGGTGAAAGCAGGAACCATGGAAAGGGAACAAGTCAGAAACTGCATGGTTTCACATCTCTCCTGCTGTTTAAAATCTGACCATCAAATGTTCCCCCACCACTAAAATATTATCCAACTCTTCACTGGTTTCTGGTTGAGATTAGTTCCTCGGGCCAACTCTTGGCTCTATATGTGAGCTAAAGACAGTAGAATACGCCTTATTCTCTCAGCAAAAATCTAAGAATATAAAAGTTTGCTATGCAGGATGATTTCCAGCAATTTCCAGTCAGAGAAAAATACATAAAGTATTGAATTTTTCTAAGCTAGATCTTACTCTGAGTGAAGGAGAGGGGGTGGATAAAGAACCAAAACTTCTTCAAATAATAAAATAGTGGCTGGGGATTTAGCTCAGTGGCAAAAGTGCCTGCCTGGCAAGCACAAGGTCGTGAGTTCAGTTCCTGGTACCGGAGAAAAACCAATAAAATAAAATAAAATAAAATAAAATAAAATAAATACACATTACCCACAAATAACTCTGAAAGTGTGACATAAAAATGTTATCTTCTGATTGTACTTTTTAATATTTTTATCAAAAATTATTGAAAATAAAATAGTTTTATATTCAGCATAAAGTTTTATTGTTATTATTATCTATTTCCAGGAAAACAGTGTACAGTATACTTAGGCTTTTTAATTTTTAGCCCTTGGGACAATGTCTTAATTGCTACAATAGATGTCAAGACTAGTAGAATCATCCAATCTGTTATTGTTTGGATTTTGAATGTCCCTCAAAGCCCGTGTGCTAAAAGACTTGGTTCCCAGCCTGTAGTAGTATTGGGAGGTCATAGAAACTTTAAGAGGTGGTAATTAATGGAAAGAAATTGGGTCACTGGGAGCATGGCTTTGAAGGGTATATTGAGATTCTGGCTCCTTTTTCTTGTTTTATGATTCTCAGTAGCCATGAGGTGCACATCTTTGCTTGGCCCCATGCTCCTCACCAGCTTGTTCTACTTTGTCATAGCCCATGGTAATGGAGCCAAGCAACCAGGGACTGAACCTCTGGTAGTGACAAAATAAATCTTTCCTCTTTTTAAATTGATTATCAGATATTCTGGCACAGTGACAGAAGGTTGTCTAAGAAGTTATGTCATAATGACTTAGAAGACATTTACCAAAAACATTAAGGAATACTTCTGCTTCAATAAATATTAATCTCAGCACCCAGGAGACTGAGGAAGGAGGCTTGCTGCGTGTTCAAGGCCAGCCTGAGTTACAAAGTGAGTTCAAGGCCAGCCTGAACTGCATAGCAATACCCTGTCTCAAAAAGACAAAAAAAAAATATGAACCATAACAATTTATAGTAGAATAAAAAAATTTTTTTTCACATTTTTCCCTTGGTGTCTTGGAGGTTTATATATTGTTTTTCTAATTGCTCAGAAAACTTCTGCATCACAGTTATGTAGGAGGATGGGATTTTTGCATAATATAACATCCCTTATGCCATCCTGTACCTTCTGAATTTAGGGAGATGATCCTAAAACAAAAACTTTAGAAAAATATCCCAAGTTTATCAGGAGATAGCAAGTTTGAGCTCAATCTGGGCAACTTAGAGGGACTCTGCCTCAAAATAAAAAAAGAATAGGGACATAGCTCAGTGCAAAGGCCTTGAACTTGAGCCACAGAACCATAAAACAAACAGAAACAATAACTGCAAAAGAACTGCGTAAGGAATTGTTGCACGTAGCTCCACCTGAGGGTAATTTAAGTTGGATCAAGTTGGCTAGTTAAGGAAAAGGAAAGATCACAGAGAATTTGAAAAGAGAAAATATACAGCATCAAGGAATTTGATATTCCTGAAACTTTTTTGTCTAATATTTGACCACCTTTATATTCTAAAATGTAAATGTTTATGGTGACTACATCAAAACTATTTTAGGTGACTAAAACTGTCTTTTAATATTTACAGTGAATTCTCATGATGGGCCAAAGTCATCTTGTTTTCTTCAAAGAAATCAGACAAAATATACTAGAGATCTATAAAAGAATTTTAACCCAAATTTGCAAAATCTGATTTCTTTATGTGGGTCTTTCCCACATAAAGCATGCAAAAGCAAAAGCTATTTTGAATGAAAGAGATACTGGTAACAGAAAGGGAGGTGACTACAGTGCCTTTAGACAGCTCTGGCCTGAGAGTGTTCTAACAAACTGCATTGAAATGGATAGAAGCAATTATAAAAGGAAGCTGCTGACCTTTGTGAAGAGGCTGCCAATCCATAATACCTCCTGCAATGCTCATCTCCTTTATTCCTGCTTAACAAACCTTGTCACCCTTGTCGCAGTGCCTCAGAACCCCTTGTTAACTTTTCCCCTTTTGTTGTCTTTAGGGTATCTGCAGCATGCCTGTCTGCTGAAATACCTCTCAATTGCCAATTAACGGAAGTTTAAGAATGAGTACCAAGGGATGAATTAACCCAGCAAGTTAACCTGGGAGAGAATGTGTTAGGGATACAAACTCTCATCATCACAACCTTCCATATTTACCTCCTCATCTGACTTACTTGGGAGGGTTTGTGAGGGGTCACCGGGGGCTGGTTTTGGTTTTGTGTTTGCACAATTGGAAATCACTTCAGTGCAGTTGTCCAAACTGTAAGCAATCAGAATGACACACATCAGAATCCTGGAAACACCTTCTTATACATTTCTTTTTTCTCCAGCGAAAAAATGCTCACATTTAAGCACTGCTTTGCAGAAACCCTTAACAGCTACCTGTAGGCAGTATAAAGCAATTCCTTCAGGAGGGTCTCTATCCAGAATACCTTCTTGCTTTATAATGCCGACTTAACATATAAGACCCTGGATCAACCCTGTTTGGATTAACTATCATTTGAATGATTATTAAACAGAATTCTCTAGAATTCTCTCTGACACAGATGAGAAAAAAATTTTTAAACTAAGATTTCAACATTTAATGGAGATTTTTGTTTTTGTTTCTAATTTTCTGCTCTCAAAAGTAAGTAGTTTTCATGAAGGAACATTTAAAACCATGAACTTTTACTCTCACTGAGTAACTTGTTAACGTGCTTGAGGTAGGAGAGTTAAAAGAATTTAAATATGTAGTGTATTTGATTTAGAGGTAGTTATTTTCCATATATATTATAAATTGTTACTAATATTTTCTCACAATATATATAACCTTTTGAAGCTTAGAAAAATCGGGGCAAAGGAGACAGATTGTCTAGGATTTTTGTCTACTAAAAGCTATCTTTCTCCCACATGTTTAATTTAACATCTCAACAAAACCAGTTGAGCTTTAGATAAGGAAACTAAAATATACACAGGCGAAGTTATTTTTTGAACCACATAGCTCGTATAAGACAGCAGAACAGTTAAAAGTCAAACAGAACTTTCCAGTTTAAATAGAATTTTCCTGATTCAAGAGTCAAAGTTTTGTTTCTGTTACATATTGTACGATACTCTTCATAAATTAATCCTTCCCCACATCAAATATCAAATTTTAGAAAAATCGAACATAGATCAGATACTGGGTCTATGATTTCCAAGCAAATACATAATTTATAGGAACACTGGAGTTTATACAAATTTAATTTCTAAAACTATTTTTTCAATGTGTTTTATTAATACAATCTGAAAAATGTTTCTTTGGGTTCATCCAATTTCACACTGGATTGGAAAAATTGTATTATCTACATGAAGAAAAATGAATATGTAAGAAGTAAAATTATATATAGCTATAACTTGATTAAAATTTCCAATTCTAATGACCATTCATTGAAAAATAATGTAACTTGCCTAAAGATAAACAGTAATTATGCAAACAGTATAATAGCGTATGCTGTAATCTTTAGAATGGAATAATATGTCAGAATTAGTTTTGTTTCTTCATTAAATGTTTGCCAATGCATTTGTATCACAATTAGCATTTTTGTTTTTCCCATATTTCCTCAGAATATCTAAAAAACAACCAAATTATATCAATAATATTAATGTTTTAATGTAAACATAATATTTATTATAAGCAATGGTCAATTCAGCAAACTTACAACTACTTACTTTTTCCGTATTTCTAAGTTCTGGATATTTTCATATCTTGCTTAAGTTAAGAGGACTGCATCACTGCTCAGGAATTCCTCACAAACAGGAACTCTTAGTACTAGGACCGATAGATACATCAAAAATTATTAGCTGCTAGTCTTGCTGTACCAGACTGCTATAGTACTTTATTTTTTTAATGAAGAAAGAAGGGATTTTCCCCCTTTTTTTGCAATATAATGTTCTAATCCTTACCCTTTAGAAAGCATCTCTTCTGGCATTCTATAGAAACATTTCACTAGGATACCTCTTAAAATGCTATTCTTTAGAATTTCTGCTAGAATTTATATCACAAGTGCTTTTATTATATTATGTTTCCATATGAAAACAATTCAGGATCTTCTTTCTTTCTTTCTTTCTTTTTTAGTTTTACCCAGTATAAAATATAAAAGTTAAAAGAAGCCTGGCATCGTGGTGCATGCCTGTAATCCTAGCACTTGGGAGGCTAAGACAGGAAGATGGCCTGTTGAAGGCCAGCTTGGCTAACTAGTGAGTTCAAGGCCAACCTAAACTGCATAGCAAAAACCTATCTCAAAAAACAAAACAAAATACCCTAAAAAGTTAAGAAGAAAAAAGGTACCATAAATATCTACTGATTTTAAAACACAGTATTCTATCTATCTATCTATCTATCTATCTATCTATCTATCATCTGTCTATCTATGCCTTTTTGTCAGAGTCTCACTATATAGTTCAGGCTGGCCTTGAACTCACTATGTATTTGGGGCTGGCCTCAAACTCAGGCAATCCTCCTTCCCTCACCTGAATGCTTGGACTACAGGTGTGTGCCACCACATCCAGCTTTAAAGCATAATATTTTAAAATGTAGCTTTTCATTTAACGTGAAGTAAGAGCATTATTTACTACTATATTAGTTAATAAAATATGCAGTCATTTGGAAAGGTGCTTAAATGTAGGTCAAGTGAGAAAGAATATAAATTCATCTGATTTTCCAGTTGCTTTTTGAATATCACGTTATTTTAAGTATGTAAAATTCTAAAAGTTATCTCTCTTTACTTTTATATGGAATGAGGAATACTTTCTTTCTTGTGTAGCATTTTGGGAAAATAAATAACTTTCAAAGCTATTTCATGTGGCATAGAGCAGCATGCTAAGTCCCTACTTTTTTTTGAGGTGCCTTAGAGTTGTAGGAAAATTCTGGAGTAAGGAATTTCAATTCAGTAAAAAGGGTAAGCATAGGAGGCAGTCTCCAAGCCAAGTACTTGATAACTGAAATGAGGATGTCTCCCTTTTCTTTCTCCATACCTTAAGTGGTCTGGCAGTGTTACAGACAGCTGAATTAGTTAGAAATATTATAGGCAGTCAGACAGGGCCGTGCCCTAGGAGGAGCCATTGCAGAAGATGAGATGCCTTGCAACTGTGGGGGAGACACACACCTCCAGCAGTGGACAAAAAGTTAAACAGAGGCACCCACATACTTCCCCAGGGATGGACCCCAGGGTTTGATATTCTAAACAGATAGCGATCACCTTGAGAAATCCAGGAAGAATTACTAACCAAACCCCTACAGGAAAGGCGCCCAATCTGTATTCATGCCCACTTGCTACATGACTCGCTTCCTCATTTGATTCCAATTTACTCAATTTTGCCTGAATAATTATACTTGTAATCTTATTGGTTAACCAGAGTTTTGTCCCACCTCATGCCCACCTCCTACGTTCCCATGTTTTCCACCTTGGACCTGCCTCACCTTGAGGTTTTGCTCTATAAAAGTCTCTAGAAAAGGCAAGTTCCTGGACAACCCACTCAGGCCCCCTTCTATCCCTCTCTGGGTCAGAAGCTTTCATTCCCTCAATAGATATATTCTGCTCTTCACCTCCATTGTTCCTAAAATTCATACTTCGATTTTAGAGAACACGAACTCGCCCCCAGATATTGTTCAGGTTGGGAGATTTTTCTCCACTATATCGGTACTTAGGAGATAATTGAAATCCTCTGCATCATTTTCCTTCCTAATATTGTAAGTCTTTTAGAAGAAAAGATATTCCGAATAAAAGCTGTCCATAACTAAATTCTAATTGCTCAGCATGATTCTTAACAATGTTTTCTAAAATGAAAAAAAATCTGTTGTAAGTTTATTCTTTGAGGCTCCTTATGGTACTTTACTAAATTTCATATTTATGGTCTGGGCCATAATTTCCTTTCCACATCTTGTGCTTTGATCTCATCTGCAGCTAGACAAGTGCCTTATGAAAAGAAAAAAAAAAAAAAACGTGGGTTTACGTACTACAGTAATTAAGAGCTAAAAAGATACTTTCCCAGCTGTTGCTTTTGAAGTCAAGTTTTGTGAGTGGCAGGGTGCCAATTTTCAATTAGAAATAAGATTTTTACTTAAAAAGTATCATGTGTTATATCAAGTCAATAATTCATTTTTAACACATTCTTAAAAAAAAAACCTTCTCTGCTAGTAACAGGGGCCCAAACTATCAATTATTAAAGGCAGCATAGAGACCTTTGAAAATAATATAATCTTCTTGTGTTTGTTTGTTTTTTTTTTTTTTTTTTTTTTGGTTTTTCTCCGGTACCGGGAACCAAACTCACGACCTTGCGCTTGCAAGGCAGGCGCTTTGCCACTGAGCTAAATCCCCAGCCCCTCTTGTGTTTGTTTGGATTTTGTTTCTTCATGGTTTGTTTGTGTGAATCAAAATTGTTACCCTTATTTGAACTGTTTAAGAATTTTAGCTGATATATTTTTGATTCATTTCATTGCTAATAAATATTATTATAAATACTCAAATGCATGCATGTATACATACATTATGCTTAAATTTTAAAATTGAAGTTCGCTACCTGGTATCATCAGTGTCAGTTCAATTAACTGAGTGGTGATTTAACTTTTTCTCCCTTCTTATCTTTCCTATAATAATAAAGATGTATCTTCTTCACAGGGACAGATAAGGCACTTTCCTTATTTATCAGGAGAATTCCACTGGAGGAAGCTCAGGAGTGACTTGTTAGCCTACTTGGAATTTGGCTTTGGCATTGTCTCTTAATGAAGCCAAGATAGGCCGAAGATGTGCCAGCAGCTGAATGCCATGCTTGAGGTAGGGCCCGACACTGAGCATGCTCTCTCTTTCCTTTTATAAAATACGCTGTTCTTACTATTTATTTATGATGATGGTACAACTTCTGAAGAACTAAAACTTGGATGATTTTTCATTAAGGAAACAAACAACAACAGAAAAAGAATGTTTCATTTCTTCCTTTTGTCAGCTTTCCTTTCCCGATTTTGCTGGCCTCTGGGTGAGGGGTACTTAAAGCTAATGAAGCTCTCCTTGGTTCAATCTAAGGTTCTCATTGTAAGGTAATTACCTTGGCATCACAACAGCCCTTGGCAGCTATGGCTTTTGACTTGGAGATGTTTATCTAAAAGCCTGGGCAGAGCTTTAATTCATTGCCAACTTAATTGTGTTTGTGTTCATGCGTGTAACCAAGACTTAGCAATATATTTTTCCCTCCCCAGATTAGGTTTTTGGCTAGTGATAATAGTGGGGAAAATTTGAATTGCAAATCCAGTTGGGGAGTTAGGCAGGGGCTGAATATCTGAGCATGTGTCTTAAGCCTATTGAACATTTCTTTTTATGATATTTCAACCTGGATACAGCAAAATTTCTCCAACACGGAAGGGTTTTCTTCCCAGGTATTGCTTTAGATAGGTAGGATCATCTGGATTTACATACCAGAAAATTGATCAGTATTTTACATCCTAAATTATTTGAATAGAATTAAACTTTAAAGTCTTTAGAGAATTTTAAGAATGAAAAAGAGAAAAGTAATGAGGGAAACAAATAACCAAAATGATGGTTATTATTTTGTTATACCAAATACTAGCTAACTGGCATTTCTGGAACACTGAAGGTTGGCTGGTAGTCAAACGTGACATAAAACAATAGCTTTCTTTCCTCAAACTTTTAACATGTTCTCTCCCTATTGGCTTGCATTTGGAGTCTTACTTTTTCTATATCACAGAAAAAAGAGAGAGAGAATCATCAGCAGGATGAGGATATCCACAAGTTCTCACCGTTATATATATCCACATACCTACATTTTTGCCCTCATATTTGACTGTTTAGAAGCCCTAGCCATGCTTTAAAGGACAAGCCCTTCCACTCTGCTCCAGGCCCATCTTCTTCAACTATTCAGGAACAGTACTCCAGAACATTAAGTAATATTCTTGAACTATCTATTTCTTTAAATCCATTTAATATCCCATTAATACATAAAGAAATAGAAAAGGATAAAAGACGCATGACACTCTATTCTACTACATGTTCCTTTTTCCCATTAGCAATGTCCCTTGAATAAGCACTAATCGCCAGTTCCTCTCTTCCAAACTAATGAGTTTGAGCAAGGACAGAAGAAATGAAGACAGGTGGATAGATGACAAGGAAAATCACAATTTTAGAAATAAAACTGCAGATTCAAGACACACGCTTACTTGAATGTTTTTTTCTTTTCTCCCAAGACACAAGAAACATGAGCAATTTCCTTTCACCTACAGATTGACCATTTTAATCTGTGACTAGGTCACCTCTTTTCACCTGTAATAATAGATCACTATGTTTTCTGGGTGGGCTGACCTCCTTACCCTAACTCACCTCTCTTGAGGGCCTGCACTCTGTTTCTTTGAGTGTGTACTTTTGAGTTGCTTGCCCAATAGGACGTTTTATGTTGCCTACTGACTTGTCCTGAAAATTATTTTGATGAGCTAGAAGACAGAAATCTGCAACTTGTTTCACAGGTAGAGAGGATTTAGGTTATCCATCTCCTTTTTGGAAACCTCCTCAGATCCTGTTCTGTGAAAGGTACATAGCAACCAGACTTCCTCCTAACACAGACTGCTTCTGTCCTAAGCAGTTAATATTCTTGGTAGTATGTGTGACCATTCATCTCTTTTTTTCTGAAAGAGGGTATTCAAAGGCCCACAGAACCATACTGGATTTTTTTCTTACCATGGATATCATTCTGTTCCTCATCAGCCTCCTTTGTTCATATCTAGTTATCCCCAGAATTTTTATATTGATATGTTCCACAACAATCCTCAGATCTTTTCTCTCTCTCAAGTCACATACTTCTTGATCTTATATTCCAACTATATCAAATTCCAAATATATGCTGAAAGCTTTAGTTGGAGTCATTATGCTGCATTCTAGGGTGTTTTCTAAACTACAGAACAATCTCACTGAGTTATTTAACAAATATTAAAAATAGCAGAATAGCAGAGACTTAACCCAACCCACATTTGTTTTCTAACAATCTTTCTCATTTCACTAATGATAAGCTCCATTCTTCCTAGTTGCTCAGGCTAAAACTGTGGAGAAGGACATTCTTTAGTTACTATTTTGTGTATTGCCTGAGGCCTGACCAAGCCATGATTGTTGGGTTCTGGAGGAAGTCTAGCATAAGGATTGTATGCCCCAGGATCAATACTAGATGCTTTGCTGAGACATGGGCAAAGGGAGATAACATGATGGCTTACTGGTCAGGTCACATTCCTATGATAATTGAGTTGTATTGTCCTTGCTAAAACAGTTGATATTCTCTGATTCCTCTGCTGCTTCCTGAATTGATTCTGGAGAAAAGGTTATTGAAGATGGTAATCAGGAGTCAGTCAGTTCTAGAGGCTGCTAGCACCTGATCACAGAATTTTGACTCTCTTGGTTTGATTTTTTCTTACTTTTCTTATACATCTGTGGGCACGTACTTTGGGGGATCTGTTCACCTTGAACAGAGTTGGATGAGTAGTCCAACAGAACAGCAGAGCCTCAACCCAACCCACATTTGTTTTCTAACAATCTTCCTCATTTCACTAATAAGCAGCTCTATTCTTCCTAGTTGCTCAGGCTAAAACTCCTTGGTTTAAACCTAGATTTATTCATTTTTCTTACAACCTGTATCTAATCCATCAGCAAGTTTTCTAGTTTATCTTCAAATTATATTAAGTATCCCATCATTTTTGTCATTTTGACTATATAATCCACCATCATTAATTTTCCTAGATCATTGTATTATGCTTTTAACTAGAATCACTACCAATATGTCTACCCTACTGTAGCTTCCATGACCTTATTGCTCTTGCAGTCTTCATTCCTGAAAACCTAGTACCACATGAATGATGTCAATATCAACAATCAGCTGGAGTAGTAATGGATCTCCTTGGACCTTTACTGAAGTGGTCTGTGAATCCATGGATGACTGAATTTAGGAAACTATTACCTCCCTGAATAAGTAGGATAGCCTGGGGCTTTTCCCTCAAAGCATAGTCTTTCAAAGTGGTTTACCTTTTAATACCCTTCAATCTGTGATAGGAGGGTTTTTTTCCAATTCCTGAGACATCCTCAAGATATCATTCCATGGCCCTGTCCCAGTACATAATATGAGACATTTTCTTTTTTAATTACATTAACCTTTTCAGCAAACACATTCCCCAGTCTACAACTTTGCAGGTGCTTCCTTTCTGGCCGAGTTACAAAATATTTACGTTATTCAGCTTTGCTTCTGATTCTCTTTGTAAATATGGATGAAACTAGTGAGTAGTAATCATGCCACAGCCTGAACATTGGGCTACCTTGAAAATTGCCCTGTCAGATCAATGAATTCACCATGAATTCATGATACAAAATTTACAAAATCCTATGATATGGACAGATTCTTTGTCGGAATACAATCTGCATGGTGTCTAGTCCAATTTCCAATATACTCCTTGTTCTCATCTGCATTTCTATCAGCATTCTTGATCTTCAGAGCTCAACCAGAATCTCACATTAAGACTGCTTACAACATTCCTAAGCTTTATTAGCTGCAATCATAAACCTTTCCAAACTCCCACTGAAAACCACTTCCAAAGGTTTCTGAACCACCTGGTCAGGTATAGTCACAATAATGACCCCACTGCTATGGTACCAATTTTCTGTATTAGTCACTTTCTGATCATTGGTACAAAATACTGGCATCTGCAACTTGAAGGAGGGGAGTTTAATTTTGGCTCATTTTTTTCACAGGGTTCAGTCCACAGTCAGGTGATTTGAAGGCGTTGCAGAAGGTTATGGCAGAGCAAAGCTGCTCAGTGTTCCCCCAGTCACCCATGTCTTCTGACAAGCCTCCACCTCTGAACACCATGTCTTCTGACAAGCCTCCACCTCTGAACAGCTATAAGCTGATAAATGAGTTAATCTGTTTATGATCTCACAATGCAATCACCTTCCAGAAGCCCCACCTCTGAACAGTAAGACTTTTGGAGGATACTTTACATCTAAACTATAGTTCTATTCTCTTTAATATTATATTTTAAACTTAGAACTAAGAATAATGAAATTACAAGCTAAGTTATGACACTCCTTTTACTAAATTTGTCTAATTCTTACCAATCTTTCTTACAATAAAAGCTAGAGTCTTTGTAAGGGTTTCCAAGTCTTTATCATTTTGCTGCTTTTCTGATTTCATCTCTTAACATCATTCCTTGCTTTAAAAAGAGAAACAAAAACAAAAACAAAAAACTTACCCATTTCCTCTGGAACACCTCACCTGCTGTTTCTTCTTTAATCTCCTCCTTCAATAGCTAGAGGACTCCCACATCTCTGCTAATCCACTTGACCTTCTTCCTGGATGCTATTTGGGGGAGGGGAGCAAGTGGAACAGCAAGTAGTAGGAGACCTCCATGGTTTTAACCTCTGAGTTATACTATTGTAGTAAATGATTAATGCCTTTTTAATCTTAGTTTTGTCTCATTTTAATACACTACTCTGGCACATAGCAGTTTAGGTTCTTTAAACTCGAGTTAATAGCCCAAGTCCTTGCTCAAATGTTCCTT
Source organism: Chinchilla lanigera (assembly GCF_000276665.1). NCBI lineage: Eukaryota > Metazoa > Chordata > Mammalia > Rodentia > Chinchillidae > Chinchilla > Chinchilla lanigera. Next base: position 13,881,677 of record NW_004955413.1, read on the forward strand.
TATAAGTAGCTTGCATCAAGTAATGCTTTTAAGATTACTAGTCCCACCCAAAGTTTTTTTTAACCCTTTTGTGTTGTCCTCCATAGACAGTGCTTTTCCTCATTTGATATACTGTATATATTAAACAATTATTTTTGTTGTTAATTTCCTTCCAAGCAGAAGACTTCAGAGATCAAAGATTTTGGTTTGTGCATACTGTGTATGATTAAATTCTAGAAGAGAACCTGATGTAAATGTTTATGTGTGTTTCTGGAGGGACAGGAGTGAAAATAAGAGTGTCTTGGTAAAACTATGAATCATCTGGGGAAATTTTAGGATGCTTTGCCTCAAGACTAGAGTTATTTTCTTTATAAGAGCAGCCCTAAAGACAAGCCCAGAGACCTTGAACCATCAGAGGAATAAGCTAGAAGGTACTTTCTCAACTAGAAAATGACATCATAAGAGCCTGAATCTCTCAGTCTGCAAAACTATGACAAATAAATTCCTATTTATACGTTACTCACTGTTTGGTATATTGCTATAGCAGCACAAAAATTCTATGACACTAGCATATTTAGGGAAAATAGTGCATTGTGACTGAAGGTTGGAAAAAACTGAACTTGGTTTGGCTTTTCCCACTTGTAAGGCCTTTTGTAGACTTCTCACTATAGATAGAGTATAAGACAAATGATGGCTCAAGTCTTATTACCACCATCTCAGCAGGACAACAAGGATCTGAGTTAATATGAAGGGTGTTAGTATTTAAGACAATTATAGAGCATCTGCACCAATTCAAAATGAATACTTGAGGAGCATTTTAATGTAATATCTAATGTTAAGCTGAAATTAGCTCTACATGATGTTTCCTTCAAAGCAGTTGTCCTGCCATAAACTCATAGCAATACATCTTGAAAAATGGCTATATATATATATATATATATATATATATATATATATATATATCACTTAATTATTGAATTTGTCAGTGGATAATCACTTAAAAGGTAATTACTTCAAAATAGTATTACCAAAAAATGTGCAGCTTTTAAATCCCTCAATATATTTACAAATTATAGTTAAAGAAGCTACTGAGTGACACTAGAATTTAAGATAGATTCAATCATAGATCCTTATCTTTTTAAGTATTTGTGTTTGAATATTTCTCTAAATATGCTTTTCATTTAATTTTTCCTGTGCTGTTTATTTCTTTCATGTGAGAATATGACAATTTCTAAATTGCTTACAAAATTATTGCAGCTTGAAAAAATGTTTTTCTTTGAATACTTATAGTGTTTCAAAACTTTCATGTCTATTTAAGTCATAACACAGTCTTATTCTATGTTCTAAATAATACTGCTCTATTTCTGTGGAAAAAACATTCTGCAATATTTACACTCAAAATGAATCTATTGGGGGCTGGGTATTTAGCTCAGCGGCAAAAGCGCCTGCCTGGCAAGCGCAAAGTCGTGAGTTCGGTTCCCGGTACCAGAGAAAAACTAAAACCAAAAAAAAACAAAATGAATCTATTATGTCATCTAAAATATTCCTTGAATATGATTTATTTTCTTAGTAATATCTTGGGTGTTAGTGGTAAACACTTCAAAGCATAAGGAGAGATAGAATCAAGCAGGAATATAACATTTCATTTCAGATATTGTGACTCTAAAACACATGATGATAAGTAAAAGTAACTTATCTATTAAGAAGACAATGTGGTAGTGTGTTGCTTCTTCATATTTACATGGCTCTTACAAGAGGAAGAATGTAAAATATGCAAATATGAATATCTAAATGTATGCACTGAAAGAGAACAACAAGACAGATTATAGAATGATGGTTGACAAGAGTCTTTGAATATATGTGACACTGGTATAGTTCCATGTGAAAAAAAGGAATGAGTCATAAAAAGAATGAGACATAAACAAAACCTTCACTGGGGATAAATATTGAATTTAGGATGGCAAAGCAAAACACTGAAGATGGGGAAGACTGTAACTGTAATGGTATGAATGTTTGCAATTAGCAGATAAGTATATTTTGGACTCTTGTCAATAATTTTATAGCATTAGGTGATGGGGCATTTGGAATAGGTTTAGGTCATGTGAGTTTTGCCATCATAAATGGAATTAATATCTTTATAAAAGCAGCCCCAGGAAGATATCCAGCCCCTTCTACTAGGTGAGGACACAGCTAGAATGCAACATTTATGAGCCAGAAAATGATCATCTCCAGCCCCTGAATCTGCTAGTACACTTATTGAACTTTCCAGCTTCCAAAACTATGGCAATTACACTCCTGTTGTTTACAAGTTACCCGGTAACTTCAAATAGTATTTGCTGTCCCAGCCCCCAAAATTTACAACAGTATTTTCAAAAAATAGTTCACTGTGATGAAAGGTTGTTGAAGAATAAAAATAATAGTAAGAATTGAAACACATTTTACCAGGAAAGAAAGAAATTAGAATAAAAGTTTAAAGACAAGGCCAAATCACATAAGATTCCATACTTTGGACAAAACAAGTTTTGGTTTTATGCTAAAGGTTTATTATGTTTAAAGGTTTAAAGTTTTTATTCTACAAGTTTTATTCAAGAGAGTAATATAATTTTATTTATTCTGGTGGCTATGCAGAGAGAGAATTTTGGGATATTAATGAAAGCTGAAAGCCCATCTTCTATTTCTATATTCCAGAAAAGGAATGGTGGAACTTGATATAGGCCACAGACAATGATCAATGATTAAAGTCCAGATAGATGTTTCAACTAAAACTAACACCAATTACTGGTACCTTTTGGTGAGATCTAAGGATGAAATGGGATGCTATGTGTTGTGGTAAAGGTTTGCAAGGAAAACAATACAATACATGACACATAATTTACAGGATTATTTTATAATAGTCACCCAAAGAGTCATATACAAAGAGAGTGCAGGAAATCTGTCCACACACTAAAGATCCAAAGAATCCAGCTGAGGGCCTGGATCCCATGGCAATATCCCACATTAGTCCAGTTAAAGACCTAGAACCCATAACAATGCCTCCCATGAGTTCAATTAGAGGCCAAGAGCCCAAGACAATGTCTCATGCAGGCTTGTTTCAAGGATCTACGCTAGGAAGGCCCAAAGGTCAGTGGTGGAAGCTAGAAAGTCTGTGCCAGTGGGATGAAGAATATGTGCCATCAAGCTGAGGGATCTGCACTGGAGCCAGAGAGCAATGCTCAAGTAAGAACCAGAGTTCCTCTGAAAGGTACCACACCTATCCTCAGTGACAACAAGGTCCCAAGCTCTGATGATGATAATGAGAACAGCTGAGTTCATATCAGGAAAGCCAGAGTGACAAACTTCTCCAGAAGACTGAGCAATGTACTACCTTTTCTTTGGAGCCAGGAAGCAATGCTGAAAGTAAGAACCAGAGCTCCCACAAAGTGAACCGTAGTCATTCTCAGTGACAGTAAGGTCCTAAGCTCCTCTGATGATAAGAGCTGAGTTCATTAGGAAAGCCAGCATGACAAATTCCTCCAGGACAACCAACAGCACCTAAGAGAACCAACAGCTCCACAACAGCTTCTCCTTCTTCTCCAGTTCTTCTTTTCATTTTTTTGGCAATAATCCTCAGGTGGGCCTCTCGCACCCAGCACCATGCTGGTTCTGTTCAGCTGGGTGTTACAAGTTGACGACCAGTTGTCAATCCACCACAGTCTATAAGGGATGTAGAAAGTCTGTGTTAGTCCTATTAAGCTTGAGGTGCATATTAAATACCCAGTCACTGGTGAGGTACAGTAGGGGATAATTATTTAAATGCAGATCTCAAATGGAGGGGTGGAAGTAGAGAGGGAAGTGCATGAGTTACTAGTATTGCACTGGCATTTAGTAGACATGTCTAGCTGAAAATACTGGGCAGACAGTAGAAAGAGTTTCAAGTCTGAACCTCATAATTACTCAAACGTAGAAGGGAATAAAGATAGGAAAGGACATCAAAGAAGGCAGAAAGGGGAAACCAGTTACATGGACAGTAGCCTAAATATGACAGTAACCTAAATGTGAGGCCAAACGAAGAAAGTATTTCACGGAAGAAGTAGTTGTATGTCCCAAATATTGTGGAAAAATTGAACAAGACAGAGTTGCATAAGTGTCGTAACATTAGTACATATATGATCAATTATTTGATCAATTTAGGAAGGACACATGCTACACTTCACTTCTCTGTATTATATAACAGTGATTTAGGGTAAAAACACACATATTGTTGCATAATATAAAGTCAGTCATTTGCATACCATAGACTAACCAGTCATTGTATCTCTTTGGTTCATAGTCTGAAGGCAATTCAGACTTTGATACATAAAATTATTACAAAGAAACCTGAAAATAAAACTATCTATACTGTCGTCTGCTTCTTGGAGTTTTCTTTTTGAATACAGGTCTACTCCAGGCCTAGAAAAGCAAGATTCTAATGGGAAAACATGTTGAGCATTTCTTCCCTTCTACATCACTGGTAAGAATGTAAACTAGTACAACCACTGTGGAAGCCAGTAGAGATTCCTCAAAAACTAAAACTAGAAATTTCATTTGACCCAGCTACTCCCATTCTAGGTATCTTCTTAAAATAGTTAAAAATCATCATATTATGGTGACATTAATGCCTGTATTTATAGTAGCAGAATTCATAACAGCTAAATCTTGGAAGCAGTCTCTACATAAATTATGAATAAAGAGCAAAATATAGATATTAGGAAACAGAGACATAGATCTTTCTCAAGTGGGAAGGGAGTCAAGAGATGGGAAGATTGGAAAGTTGGAAAGGGAAAGAAAGTGGCTGAAAAAAGGAATTAAGATGTGTTATGAACATGTAGCAACCCCTTGCAAGGAATGTAAATATTATGTACTGAAAACAAGTACTAACAGAAAATAAAATAAATGAAAAAGAAAAGCAAGATTCTATTTAAATAAAGAAGACCAACAAGATAATTGCAAAGTATGGTAGAAAAGTACAGTTGTATGTTTAAGCACACAAAAAATTCCTTCTGGTAAAAAATACAGTGCCATTAATCCTCCTCAAAATCCCCTCCCCCCAGTTCAAGCACACTTATCCCATTGTTCCTGCTATGTTTTGGAGCAACTCTAGAAATCCTCTTCTCTGAGTGTCTTTAATTTTGTTGTTCAGCTGCTTCACTGTCCTGAATTGATTCAGAATGGTTTTCCCATTTTCATTCAGCTTTTGGGGAACAGTCAGAAGTCACATGCTGAGAGATCCAGTAAATAAGGTGCATGAGGACACAAAGTAATGCGTGGACAAGCCTGCCTTTCTTTTGGAAGGCACTTGGGAGCAGTATACACGCTATTTTTGTTGTTGTTGTTGTTGTTCTTTTAAAGAGAAAAGAACAACAACAACAAAAAAACAAAAACAAAGAACAAAACAACATAAAAACTATAAAAAATGATACAGAATTCCAAAAAAGATGATGAGAAAGCTACAATGGTTGTTGTATTACTTACTGTTATCTTCAAAGTAGTTGCTCAGATAACCAGATATAGGCATGCAAGACTGATCAAACAATTAAACATTAACTGTTCCTTTCAATAAACCAATAGAAATTAGTAGTGCAATTATCTTAGCTATCTTATGCGTGTGTTACTATGTACTCTATTTTTGATCATCTCTTATAAAACAATTACAAAAGAGCACTGCCAGAACTTCTTCAGAAAGTGGGAATAACAGTAGCATCAATCTGTTTGAAGAAAGGGGAGTTTTTGGAGGGGGGGATAATGACATTGTGCCCTTTTCTATAACAAATTTTTAAAATTTAGACATTAACCTTATTTTTAACCTTGTTTTGGATCACTTCCATACATCAAGGTCTAACATCTTTGCAAAGAAAGATGGACAGGAAAGCATTAAATTAATATTTGTTCACCAAGGATATTTTGTGTTTGTAAGAGCTTCTTGTTTTCACTACAAATTTATGCTCAGATTATGTTTCAACATAAGGTATGACCCTAGAACACTGAAAGTGGTGATTATGCAAAAATACATATTCTAATCAAATGCATGTGACTTGTGGTAATTCAGCAAACAAACTGGGTACTTTTAGAACTGTGACTTCACTCCATCCTATCCCTTATTTTCTCAGAACTGAAATGAGGTAAAAAGCTACATCTCTGACTTAGGTGCAGATTTGTGCTACAAAAACTTTTATACTTCTTATATCAATAGCAGAGACTGAGCCTCCCAATATTTTTCTTCTCCCCTTTGCAGTATACTGCAGTATTAATGTATGCATTTCTGTATTGATGCTTTCTGCAGTGACAAATAATGCAGAAAGTATACAGAAAATGTCAGACTCCACATTTCTCTCTCCATACAATGTGTGGATTCTTTTACTTTGTGCCATTAGTCCTCATGAGCACTGACCTCGTCTAAGGATTCCTAATACTGAAATTTACAGATCTATGTGTGGTTCCCTTTGTTTGTCAATTGTATATTAGGACAATGAAAGAACACCTCAAATTTGAGTTTGTTGCATCATTTGAACTGATCTATTTGAATTTGACCTTTAAATTCTATGAGGACATTGTTTATGCATTTCATTTCTCCACTTTACAAAAAAACTCGGTAAAATAATCAATTCAGTAATTATTTTTGTATGGCAATAAAGCTGAATAAAGATTCAGCGTATTTGCTAATGATAAGCATGATTTTCTTTCAGTTTTTAAATCCCACACCTAGCCTTGGGAAGAAATATTTCCAATGTAGGATGGAGGAGTGACGTGGGTTAATTTCATGCAAAACATTTGCTCTTTTTTTCCCTATGTATCAATCCTAAATTAATACAATAGGTGCTCTGCAGCCAGCGTGTTTGCACATTGATCTTGGCCCGCTTGTTTACAGTGTTTTGGCAAGTTGCTGATGTACTTCTCCCTGGGGATGGAGCAGGGGTTAATTGCTGTTAAACTCTCAGTGCCAAGTAATGGTTCAGCCTCTCTGCTACATTAAAGATGACACTAATAAGGAAAGAGTGCAGTGGATTGCTCTATGTTGAAAATTGGACTAGTGGTGACAGAAACTTGGAACAGAGCAGATGTAATAGGAAGACCATAATGTAATTATAACTGCTGAACATGTGTCATACCAAGTTAAATGATACATTAATGAATCAAAACAGGTGATGAAGTGTTGCTCTTTCAGCGGATAGAGGTGCTTTTAAGGTTAGATTGCCATTAATTTAATAATCTGTAATATGGATATTTCTCAAATCACAAATGAAATCAACCTTAATGCTTTTGTATAACATTGCTTCTTGTGTTCCGAATAGATAAGATAAAAGAAACAAGCCAAAACTGACCGGAGTTCAATGCAACTCATTCTGTCTTTAATTTTGTGAGAACAGGTTTTTACACCGTAAGGTGAGTGGTTGCCCAAGGCCTTCTTCCTGTCCTGGAAGACTACTTGATCACTTTAATCCACAGTTAGCCAGCCAGTATCTCGCAAGGGAGCACAGACTTTCAGAAGCAAACAATTCCATCTTTTTAAATGGGCCATTAAGTATTATCCTCACCTAATGCTGTACTAAAGTTTATATTAAATTTTCATAGCTAGAATAATGATAATATCCCTGAAATCTTGTAATCTATTGCTTCATGTTTGGTGTCTTCATATTTCTAAGTACTTGGAAGCTTTCAAACATTTTCCTTTTGAATTTTGTCATTAGTTCAAAAAAATTCTATCCCATAATGCATGTATGATGTAGGATGCATGAGTTTTAAGTTTTTTAACTTGTATTTTTTTAGATAGCGCTACTATTGTAACAGCTTATAATTTGTTTAGAGTTAGTGGGAGAGTGATCACACAATATTTTTATTTTTATTTGGCATTTAGAGCAACTTTATTGTGAATAAATAGTTTAATTAATTTTCCTCTTTAAGGTTCTAGTAACCTTGTTATATTATTCTACTGAGAACTATGTAACTATGAAGCAATTTATTACAGATGTTTGACCTACTAAATATTAATTTCCATCATGTGACATGCCATTTTAGTTTTCTGATATGTTCTTTCCTTGATGATTAATTATTGCTATTGGGAGGTATTTTACCAAATAGCTGACATCAATTAAAAGGTAAATATTTGGTGTTTTTATTTTTTTTGGTGCCGGGAATCGAACTCAGGACGCTGTACGTGCCAAGCAGGCGCTTGTGCCGTGGAGCTATATCCCTGGCCCGGTGTTTTTAAACAAAGAACTACTGTTCTAAGAAACTAGAAAATAAATAAGTGAAATGAAAAATAATATAAAATCATAACTTTACATATGTATTTTGAATGAGTCACAAGATTTTTCTCTTCTAAAGTATGTTCTCAAGAGAATTAAGCAGATTTGAATACCATCTGTTTTAGTATCACTGATGACATTAAATACAGTAAATGCTATCACTTGTAACAGAGTTCATTATCAAAGAAAATGTTACTTTTGTTTTAAAAAATAATCATTTTAATACAGAATTAGCCATCCTGTAACTGCCAGGGCAATATAGAATTTAAAAACCAAACCAAACCTAAATAACACCCAAGTTTTTTTTTTTTTTTTCACATAGGCATTGCATCTTATTTGCTCACACCTTCTCTCAGGAAAGAAAGAAAAACATTATATATATCCATTGGCTTTGCCTCCCAAGACCTCTTGCTTTATGCTGACAATTGCTCTGCTTGGTCCTGGGCCATGCTGAGGGAGTATGGGTGCTGTACTTGCACAAAGGGACTATGGTGCACTCAGGTGAATATGCCTGCATGGTAACCTAGGAAAGTGCATTCACGCACAATAACCAGCCCAGGTGACAGCCTTGGACTGAGGATATAGCTCAGTGGCACAACTGCCTGCATGGCAAGCACAAGGTACTGAGTTCGATTCCCAGTGCTGGGGGCAGGGGAGGGGACAGGTGACAGCCTTGTACCCTAAAGCGTGACACTAAACAGGAAAGTCAGTCCCTTTCTAAGGTCACTGGAATTCAAAAACAACAGCATTAGCAATGAACAGTGTGAAATGCTAACTAAAGATTCCTCTCCTGAAATTTGTAGAATATATAACATGCCAGAAATTCTAATGAGAGAGCATTTCTCAAAAATCTGCCTGAAATATTCACTAACAAAATTCTCATTAGCTGGGTAAGTGGTAGGTCAGAGAATTCTTATGTAGCAAATGTAAACCAGGCCTATTGCACACTTGAAACTGAGGAGGGAAACCCACTCCCACTACTTACTGAGCTCCAGAAATTTCCCTAAACACTAACAGACATTATTTCATTTAATCACTGAAGATGAATAGCATGTTCTCAGTTTACAGCTGTGGAACTGAAGTCCAGAGAGATCAAGTATATTTTCCAAAAGCAGAACAACTAAATTACAGAAAGGAAACTTGAAGCTTAGTCTACAACTCCAGAGCCTCATCTCTAACCAGAACATTTCACTACATCCAAAGGAAAAGAAGAGCTAACGATTTATTCTTCAGAATGGTTAACACAATTCAATTGTAGATTAACCTGTAGAGAAATGCATTATAATATTAAATAAAAGCTTATAACATTGAGGAACTGTATCTTACACACTTCTGCTTCTAAGGATTAAGCACTGTAAGATTGCTGACATTTTAAACAAAGGCTTGTAATTAGGTAAGTGTTTTTGTGTTGAAATGCAAACAGAATTCTTTTTCTGTGTATTATTGGCTATTTGAGGATTTGACAATTAAACGTGTTTATATATTCATTCTATCAATCACTTAATAAGTGCATATATTGTGTCTGGAATTATGTTTCTGGTGGAACAGCCAAGGAGAAAGGATCCAACAGTCAATAACCTGGTAGTCTCTAATGGAAGGGGAGATAAATTAATGGAAAAATACAAAACTGTATAATAATCTCAAAGATGTGCTTGATCACTATGCAATATATAGAGCAAGAACTTACTTCATCAGTGTTGGGCTTGGATTATGACAGTGTTGGCACAGGGAGAATTAAAAAGAGACTTAAATAAAAATGAAGACGGGAATATTTTAAAGAAAGTAAACCTTTTTTAAAAATTGGTTTAAGAGAAAAACAACAGAAGACATTGTAAGTATGGTAGTTTGAGTAGCATAAATAGTATTGATGGAATATAGAATGCTTGAGGGTGGATGGACAAGTCTGTGTTTACAGAACAAGAGGACCCATTATTACAATCTCTATCCAAAGCTGAGGGAAATGAAGAAAAGATGATTGGTAAAAGACACCCATACTCAAATTAGAATTCACAAATATAAATAAATGTCATTGCATGATAGTGTGAAAATGGCATTGAGCTAAGAGATAGAAAAGCATGTTAGGAAAGAGTTATGCTAATGAGAACTGTGGAAAATGAACTGAGGTATCACCTATGCATCTGAAAAAGAGGGATCTACCTTGGAAGACTTTAAAAATGCACAACTTACACATGGTATTTCATCAGTTGTGTGGGATGAGATAGAGAATCAAGTTTGATTCTCACATTCCTCTCACAGGCAATTTAGTGCCTTTTCTCAAAAACAGGGGACTATAAGAATGAGGAAGAGCCAGTTAGGAATGAAATATGCTGCTAACACGAGACACTTGATAAGAACTTTTTCCGTATGCAACTAGAGCCTAGAATTCAAGTTTGCCTAGTGGCCTTAAACAGGGTTTGGAATCCTCCAGGTGCCCATTAGTTTAAAAGAACCAAGACCAAATTTTACCATTCTCCACAGATGAGTATCTGAAAATCTCACTACAGAGGGAATGGGGAGTAAAGATAGGTTTATGAGTCTCTAATAAAAGATGAATTGAGCTAAAAACTAACTTCTAGTACATGGAAGAAGGATGGAGACCATTATGAAGCAGACCTGAACAGGACTTAAATTAACCAATTGGTTTTTCATGTTCACTTGTGAATCTGTCCAAGGCCTAGTTTCCTTGTCTGGAAGTAGTGGACTCATAGTGAGTGAACCTCTGTGAGTCACTGATCCCTACTAAAACCTGTAGTGGTGGATGAAGCCAGAAAGCCTCAAAGGATAAGACAAGATCACAGCCAAGGACACTTGGATAGGTTCTTAACTAGATAAACACTATAGTCTCAGGAATCTCACTCCAGGGTGGATTAATTTCATACCTTACTTGGAGAAGTCCCTGAGTGATTCCACCCTTCCTGAGTACCCCTCTCTTTTCTTCTGATAACCAAATAAATATGGGCCACCCAGAGAAGGTCTTTGTCTTAGCCCTAAGAGAATCTTAAGTTCTGTGAGAGGGGTCTGATCCTCCTGGAGCCCTGAAATCATTACATTTGCCTCTTTTTATTTAGTCTTCGCCATGTACTCTTTCAGGAGATTGAGGACCTGATCAGCCTGCAATAACTAAGGGATATTAGTAACCCAATAGAAGAAAGATACCAAGGAAGTAAATTGTGCCAAGATGCTAATTGGGACTCTGTTTTATACCCATTAGAAAGGCAGAAAAATTTTCACTTTTTGAGAGTAATGTAGCACTAAGAGTGCTTCTTAACTTTAAGGAAGAAATTTAAAATTTCTTATATGTAAAAAGGAGAAGAATCAGTGTAGAGGAAAGGCCATAGAAATGAGATATTGGTGGAAGATATAGAGGTGAAGAAAGCAGAAGACAAAACAAAGAAATGGCAGATAGGTTAACTTTCAAATATAGAATGCAAATTTTTCCATGAAAACTATAAGCATTATGGGTTTTCAAGGTCTGAGATCAGATTTTTTCTGCACATTGACATTATTCTTTACTTATTTGTTGTTTATTTTTTTCTGTGCAGTGGGAGATGAATAATACTGTGTGGGATGTTGAAAGGTACAATTAGAGGACTTGAAAAAACTGATGCACTAATTGAAATAGGTGGACTTATGTGAGAAGTGTTTAACTGAGAGGTTACAGGAGGCCAAAAGTAAGTGTTGAGGGAGTGGCTAGTCAGTCATCCCTTGGTGTCTATTATATTTATAGGGAACTGTTTTCAGGAGCGCTATCGATGCCTAAATATATATATATATATATATATATATATATATATATATA
>NW_004955413.1:13893815-13897151 GCF_000276665.1 Chinchilla lanigera
CATGACAAGAAAAAACATTGTATATATTCAATACAGTCATAATTCTTTTTCCAGACACTTTTAATCCACAGCTGGTTGTGCCTGTGAATACAGAACCTAAAGAAACAGAGGACTGATTATATTTTTGCTTCAGAGGAGAAGTGAAAACTCTATCTCATACCTACAGGCCACTATACCTCCTAGAAAACCAGTGCAAATTTGTTTGGCTTCCCCTTTTTCATTTCTTAAGATTCAATTTCACATTTTTTCCTATTTATTTGTTAATTGGTCAGAAAAGAATGATTCTTTAGTATCCATGCACTTTAAGAACAATGGGTAAAGCTAAACATGAAGCTCTGAGAAACTAAAATCAAATGAGTGTATTCTGATAGTGCTTAAAGGCTATCCAGAGTCAACATGTAGGTTTATGTTAGTAGGCTCTGGCTTATAAAGATCGCTCCAAAAGAAACTGAGTAGGAACAATAATTCACTGAAAACTGCTCCTGAGTTATTGCATGCTACTGCTGACCACGAAGAAAAACAAAAATCCCCCAAAAACCACAAGTCAGCAACTTGAGGTTAATGTCCCCTTGTTTTATGTCCTTTTAACTACTTTGTTTTTCTGGATGGCACTCAGAGTGATATTTAGTTTTTATGAATTTTTTCCCAGATGATTCACACATTCTTGTTATCAATTTTTTGTTTTTTTGATGTTATTAAATAAGAAAAATTTCTAAGATACTTCAAAAGTGTGTATATGGTTGAAGGAGGAAAATAATACCATCTAAAATGAATATCACCCTTTCTTTTACAGCACATTTCTCTAAGTATTTTATTTGATCTTTATCTTTAGTAAGGTCTTAATTATTGTGTCTGTTCTTTAATATTTACATTCATAGAAGGGTGTTTTATGATGATATGTGTGAGTAGAAATATTATATAAGACATAGTATTATCCAAAGGAATTATTACAAATGACTGAACCTATTGTGAAATGTTTACAATGACTTTCCTTGATGAGCACCAATGTGATGATATTCTATTAATCAAGTATTCCATAATTAAGGAGGTTATAATTTGCTAGCAGGGTTCACAATAGCTGCTTGTGGAATAAGACAATATGCTTTTCGTCTCCCTACTGGGCCTAATTTCCCAGTAACCTTATTGAAAATGTGCATGGGCTACAAAACTAAAGATTAACTGTCCAGGGACCTGCTTCCTGGAGCTTATTTGAAGATTAAATCAAATGGCAGGCAATATATATTTGGTAATAAGGCTTTGTTGCAGTCTTTTCAAAAGTAGTATAAGTGTGATAGAAAGCGATGACACTTTATAGCTGTTTAAAAAAATATAAAAGATTTTCTAAATGTGAAATAGTTCTGTACTCATGCTGAAATTGGAATGAATAATTTATTTCTTCATAGCCAAAAACATCTTCTGCTTTTTGAACACATAATAAAAGATTTCTAATTACACATTTTCCATAATTACCAATTGTTCAGCCTTTTGAAAGGCGATTATTATTCATTATCTATTTATTTCATAACAAATGGTACAAAAGGTGTTAAGGATGGGTTTTAAATGCCATCTGAGATACCGCAACATTTTATTTAAAAGAAAGCAGTTCAAATATATATTTAACAACATAGCTTTTAGACTACACATTAGTAAATGGATTTCTATTTAACAAATCAGAGAAAGATGGATGGAGATGTTCTGCTTTTAAAAATACTATATTTAGAAGACCCGTGCAGAGACAGTGAAATGTGATTTGTCCTCATAGCAGACATCTGAAGAACAAGTGACATTCTTACACAAAATCCATATTGGTGATGTATTTAATTACAGAGCTGATTGAAATTGACAGTTTTAGTGACCTGCGTTTGCACTTGTGGTGATTGATGTATGCTTTAACTCTGGTTACTTTTAAACCAGTTCACATACTGCTCAATACTATAATATCATCCTGTCAAATTGCAAACTACATTTTTATAAGTGCGGGAACTACAGAGAGTGCATGTTTAATTAAAATGAGATAGAGATGAATTGTTGAAAAACATCTATACAGCTGTTAACTGAGACTGCTGTTATTTAGAAGCCGAGTGAAAGAAAATTCAATACACTTATTCAGACATTTCTGTTCCACATTTGTCTTTAGTCTTGGAAAACACAGACCTGACTGCTATGTGTTAAGGAAGCCATCTCAGAACCTTGTACCCTTGCCTATACTGACTTGCTTTCCTTGAAGTGATGTCATCCTTTAAAAATATTGACTAAAATTAATGTCATACATCAGAGTGACCTTACTGATCGTTTATCCTTAATCCTCTGTCTGCTTTTGTCTGCTTGTATCTAGTTGTTACTCAGACAAGATAGCTGTTACCCAAAGAGGCAACTTGGCTCTACAATAGCACAAAGTTGGTTCTACTGTGTAAAACAAGGGGTGTCTTCAAATCATTTCAAGTTCAGTGTACTTTTCCAAAACAGAGAATTCCCTCATTTACACATCTTTTACTCCTTAGCTCACTTTCTTGTATGTGATAAATTAAAATGACAAATGTTACCAGCTGACACGTCCAGATTCGACACTTTCAAATATATCTTTATACTAGCATGGACCATTTATTGAATTTTACTATATACCACACTCTGACAATATATTCTTAACATAATGTTTTCTAACAACATATATGTAAGTAATGTGACATTACTGTCAGTTTATTGACATGTAGTGAGACTAAGGGAGATTTAGCAAAATTTTTATATATGTTCATGCAATAAATAAATAAAATTTAACCAGATATGTTGTATCTGAAACCCATAGTCCTTTTCACTACACAACATTACTTTGCATACCCTTTTTGTTCTTAAGTTGAAACAATTTTTGTGTATTTGTTTGTTCTGGATTTTGAGCCTAGGGTCTTGCACATGTAATGCACATGCTGTACTACTGGGCTACACCCCAACCCCAGTGGGGCTTGCTGGTAGCTGTCATAAATAACTTGTGTTTCAGGGATACTAGTACTTATTCAATTATTAAAAGAGAAACACACATGAATGCTTTAGAAATCTATCTTCCTAAAAGGAGAAAAGTGAGTAGAATGAACTGTCAGACTCATTTCCAAAAAATAAATTTAATGCCAGTACAAATTTGTAATTTCATTGAAGAATATTATGTTCAACATTTAAGGTTTACTGGGAGCAATTTTCAATGTACTCATAAGCCAGATGTGGTAGTCATTTATAATCATGCACTTCTGAAAGCTGATGCAGGAGGATTACAAGTCTGAGTCCAACCTAGGAACCATACTGACTTAGCAAGCCTCTGTAAAAAATATATATGTAATATATAAAAAT
>NW_004955413.1:13897251-13901986 GCF_000276665.1 Chinchilla lanigera
ATATTATAGTATATAATAAGTAAAATATATATATGTATGTATATAAGGCTGTGCATTTAGTTCTAGGGAGAAGTTCAGTCCCAGGTATCAGAAGGAAGGAAGGAAGGAAGACAGGAAGAAATAAAGAAAAAGAAAGAAAGAAAGAATGAATGAATGAATGAATGAATGAAAAAGAAAAGGAAAGAAAGAGAGGAGGTAGGGGAAGGAAGGAAGGAAGACAGGAAGACAGGAAGAAAGAAAGAAAGAAGAAAGAAAGAAAGAAAGAAAGAAAGAAAGAAAGAAAGAAAGAAAGAAAGAAAGAAAGAAAGAAAGAAAAAGAAAGGAAAGAAATCATCATTATAACTATTCAGGAAATTCAATTCCAATTCCAGGGAGAAGTTCAGTCCCAAGTATCACAAGGAAGGAAGGAAGGAAGGAAGGAAGGAAGGAAGGAAGGAAGGAAGGAAGGGAAAGGAAAAAGAGAAAGAAAGAAAGAAATCATCCTTATAACTACTCAGGAAATCCAATTCCTCCCCAGTATTTCTTGGTTTCCTTGAAAACTATCTGATGAATTGGAAATTATAAATGCCCTGCCTCTGTCTCCAGTGCTTCAAAAATGTCCGCACTAGATTTAATTCCTAATATGGCAACTCTCTTTTAACAGCAATATTCCATTTCAGTCCACTGTTAGACTTCTGCTTTTTTCCTTCATCCCTTACAATTCAAGCAAAGACCTCACAATATGGTAAAGAAAATGGCAGAAATAGATAAGTACCCTGTAATATTACAAATTGCTCATAGTTTAGCCACCTCTGTTCCACCAACTCCCTATTTATATTAGAACTCTTTATCATATTCTGCTGCTCATTGGCTACTAAGCCTCTTATTTTTTTCTACAATGGACTAGAATAAAAATGGAAGAATATAGTAGTATACAATTTATGTGTCAAGAAAAATATTTTTTCTAATCATTTACTATTTTTCTGATTTCTTACATTAAATGTAATCTGAGTATTCTTATTAAAATTTTAGACTAGTTAAAAATGTATACTTTCAATTTTTCCTCAAACTTTCCTATGCTGCTCAGAAAATATTTAAATAATAAAAATGGTGCAAACTCAATAGCTTGAAAAAATTACAAAAATCAGCAGATGACATATACTAGCAAATTCTTACAAGATAGAATTAAAAGGGAAGCTGAATCTGAAAAAATATACCAGAGTTAAACACTGAACAGGAACCACAGAAATTTAATTCAAGAATTCTACAACAGCTTAACAATGGAAGGTACCACCTTCTCTGGAAGATAGATTGGCAGATAAATCCAGCAGCAGCACACTTACAGAATGAATCATATTATGAGAAAAAGGACCAAACACAGAAAATTATGACATGAACTATTATTGGAAGGAATAGTGGGTACGATTCTGGACCAATCATCCAGGAAGACTGCAAGAGGAATACAGAACTGGAACTGTTAAGAAAAATATTGCCTCTGTCATGGCTGTGGAGTTATGAGTTCAAGAATATGCCCACGTTGCTTTTTATAATCCTGCTATAACTGACTCCTTCCATTAGGAACCTGGAAAGCCAACAATGAAATACTGATTCATAGAATTTCCATCATCTCATTTTTTGGCAAAACCTGCTAAAAAGATCAGAAACATGTTCCCTACAACACTTCTTACTAAGACACACACATCTACTGTGAGTAGACTGACTCACATAGAGAAGCCCAGAAGGCAGACAGTGAGGAGATCAAATGATCAATTAACTCTGTCTCCCTTGGCAAATATGAAGCACAGAATTACAAACATGTGGAAAAAATTGTGGATTTTAGGTGAGCATTAAAATTGTAACTTTTCCTCCTTTATCCTATAAACCCAGGTGATTATCCACTGTAAATTCAGATAAAAGAAGCAGGTATTTGTTTTTCTGGTGAAATAGATTTGAGGACACAAGCTGAAGAAAATGACAACAGTGAGACATTGTACTAAAAGCAGAGGAATCAGTGAAGTAATTCCCACTCTCCTCTTACAAAAGGGGAGGGCTATGCATGCAGATTTAAAGATCTAAGAATCTCAACTGCATCTGCTATGGTCTGAGTATGTCCCCTAAAATTCACGGGTTGGAAAGCTAATTCTCAGCACAAAAATGTTAGTGGTACTGAGGTAGGAGATGAGGGCCAAACCATTTGAGCAAGTGGGTGTGATCCATGAGTCATGGAGACCCAGGGAGTACATGAAAAACACAAAATCCCTGGCAACTACACAAGGGATGGGCTGGACCTATCAGGAAGTGCTATCTTCAGTTCTTCATTTCCACCTGGTCCAAAACCAATCTTTGTTAGGACAGTTTATATCTGACATCAGGCCAAGCAAGTTTCTGGTTGGACCATAGTCCCAAATGCTTTGTATGGAAGAAAGGCCTTTCAGGAAATGGAGATACAGATGACACCAGCTGTTACCTTCATGGCCTCTGTAAGTCTTTTTCTACTTTCATGAAGTGTAAATCTTTGCTCTCTTTTCTGCATGTCCTGTCTAATTCTTTGTTCAGGACACAAATAACCTAGAAGGAATTTCTGTAGGACCCCAAAAACCAGTAATAGTACCACCTATGAAAGAATTAACCATGCTTTACAAAGGATTTGGAGGAATTACTTATTTTTCTTCTGCTCTTATTCCATATGAGAAGAAAAAAGATGTCCTCTCCAGAGGAACAGCAGTGATGACACCACCTTGGAAAAGAAACCCATAAGCAGACATCAGATACTTGCATCTTGACTTTTGGAATTCCCAGGCATTAAAAGTGTGGTAAATTTCTGGTGCTTATAATTTACTCAGTGTATAACATGAAAGCTAAGACAATATCAGGCTTCTCAATTTAATCCTGCAAGCTAGATTACCATGGAACATTGTGAAAGATAATTTTCTGCATAGATTCCTCAAAACACACTATCATTTAAATGAGAAGTTAACAAAATATTTTCCCACATAATAGCAATAAAATGGTATATATGCCACAGCCTATTCTCATAAATACACTGGAAAATGAATTCCTAAGCATAAAGGAGCAATCTAAGAAATGAGCAACTGTGAAGCTCAGAAAGTAAGAGAACTTTCCAGAGTCACATTATCTTTTAGAGCAAGGAGATCAGATTACAACAGAAGGGCTGGTTACTATGGTGTGTAAGAAAACAAAGACACAGTAGAAGCAGGGAGAAGAGATGTAAGGCAGTAGGTAAGTAGATGGGGATGCTAAGAGGGAAAAAAGAAAATAACAGATTTTATGAGAGAGCGTTAAAAGTTAGGTCTGAAATTCTGTCAGGGTATTGGAATAAATTTAATTAGCAGTATGAGAAAAAATATGGAAACATTAAATGTAGATTTTTAATTTCAGGAAATACTAAAGATATAATATATATATGATAATACCTTATATCTCAACCATAGTTAACAGTTTTAATTGTGTAAAATCCAAATATTGATTAAAAGAGTGACTTAAAAATTGAGATGATACAAAGGGAACTATGCACACATTTGTATTGTTACTTTCGAGTGTTATTGTATAAAATCTCAGATAAAATTTTATAAGGAACAGCTACATTGATGAAGACATGCATAAATCAATGCACAGTGTAAAACTAAAAAGTGAAAATAACTCTACCTGGAAAATGGTTGTTGTGAGGAGTTGTCTTAGAAGAAGTGATATTTTGGTATGAATCTTTAAGAGTAGTTGATCTTTAAAATCACACAGAAGCGTATTTTCTAATTGTGTAGAACAAGTAATACAAAATTATTAATGAACAGATGGGCAATGCAGAAACATAAAAGATATAATGAAAAATAAAAAGAACCTTCTGTTCTACTGATAGATATTTCAAAACTTATTTACACACACTTTTTAATATTTTATTTAAATCATGTCCACTTATCATTTACTAAATTTGTATAATGTCTTCCAAATATCAAAAGTATTATGCAAAAATATTGTGTTCATGTTTTGAGTATTCAGAATGTTTCCACTTTTAATTATTATAAGACAGAAATCATCTCTACATGACAAATCATCTCAAAATAATAACTAAACTTTCTTCATAATACTTCATAACTTTTCTAAATATTAAATATCTGATATAACATCATTGCTTCCTTTTATTATATGAAGTAAGGCAATAAATTCACTAATTTTAATGATTAAATAATATACATGTTTTTTAAAAGTTTAATTTTCCTATTAATTTTGAATTTTTCTTTTATCACAAATGTATGGGTATACTTTGTTTTATTCTTGTTTCTAGTGGGACTGAATTTTACTGTTTTCTTCAAATTCTTCTATCATCTCTTTATTGTATATTTATTAGTGCAATGTTGGTTTATAATCTCGAAAGACCTCAAGCAAAATGTTGAAGTAGTGTCAATTGGTACACATAAATTTTTGTTGATTTCATAATAAGGCATATTTAATTGCTAAGTAAAAATGTGTCAAAAATTCTATAGATGGACATATTGGCCACTTTTATAATATAGAAAATATTGGGGCTGGGGATTTAGCTCTCAGCAGCAAAGCACTTGCCTGGCAAGCACAACGTCATGAGTTCGATTCCCAGTACCAAAAAAAAAAAAAAAAAACCAAAAAGAAAAACAAAAAAGAAAATGAAAATATCATATTTTTAATTTGCCATACGTTGGGATAATCCCCCTGAAACATTTCATTACCCAGTTTTTTGTCTTGTTACCTAGCACCCTACTACTGA
>NW_004955413.1:13902086-13955802 GCF_000276665.1 Chinchilla lanigera
AACCAAGTAATAAGAACAATAGTTAATACACTCTGTATCACAATCTTAAAAGTAGTTACTCCAAGTAGAAGATATAGACAAAAAAATTCTTACAAAGGAAAACTGTATTTATGCACAATGAAGTAGTACTCTGCCATAAAGTCACATGTAAGAAAATGAATGTATCTTACAACCATAATGTCAAGGGACGTAAACCAGATATATAAGCTTAAATATCACATGATTTCTCTTATACAAGGTGACCAAAACATAAATGAAGAGCAAGATAAAAGGTAGCTAATAGAAAAAGGGAATATAGACCTTTTGCAAAAGGGAGGGGGACCAAGAGATAGAAAGGGGGAGAAAGAAAGGAAGGAAAGAAAGAAGGAAGGAAGGAAGCAAGGAACGAAGGAAGGAAGGAAGGAGGGGAGGAAGGACGGAAGGAAAAAAGGAAGGAAGGAAGGAGGGAAGGGAAGAAGATGAAAGAAGAATTAATATGTGTTACATGCATGTACCAACTCCCCACATGGAATGTAAACATTATGAACTGCAAACACGCACTAATAAAAATAAAAATTAAAAAACATACAAACCAAACCTCCAGTGTTATGTTATCTCACAGGTGTTAAGATGATCATTATCATAAAACAAATCAAAGCAAAGAAAGACAAATTACAACAAGGGTGCAACCTTCGAGCCTTGTGGTGGGGATACAAACTTGTGCAGTTACTATGGAAAGCACTCTGGAGTTCCCTTAGCAAATTGAAAATAGAACTACTTCATGATTGTACAGTCTTTCTTCAGAATATGTATCCAAAATAAGAGAACGTAGGACCTCACAGAGATGTTAGCACCTCCAGAGTCATCAGAGCCTTCCACAATAGAGAAAATGGGGAAGGAAACTAAATGTGCATGAATGGACAAATGGTTAAATAAAATGGAAAAAAAAATGGAAAACAAAGTTTTATAGAAATGCTAGATCTGATTAATCAGGCTTTTCTCTCTCCATCCATTACTATGGATATTTATTATGGATAAATATTAAATTTCTTTAAGTTGCCTTTGCAGCTTGAAATTATATGTATATATGTGTGTGTGTGTGTGTGTGTGTGTGTGTATATACACACAGATTCTTGTGATGCAGTCCAGTCAGGACTTGAGTGCACTGTGTATCCCAGGCTGGCCTGCAATTTGCAATGATCCTCTTGCTTCAGACTCCCAAATCTCAGCATCAACTGAAAAAATCTTGACTAATTCCCCTTTATAGTTAACATGGAAAATTATATATTTGCATAGTTATTAAACCATCCATGCCTTCTTGAAATAAGCTAACCTTGGTTACATATAGTGTGCATTTTGAAGTCATTAAACTAATATGCTAATATAATCACAAGGAACAGTTCTAAATTTTATTTTTTCTTTATATCTTAGGTTTTGCTAGCAAGGTCACCTTGACCTTATGAAACAAGTTTGAAAGTGCTTCTGTTCTCTAGAAGACTTTCCACTATATTTGCATGATTTCTTCACTATTTTGTAAGAAGAATTCACTGGCAAATCAATGAAATCTGAAGGTTATGTCAATGAAATATTTTACATTATATATTCATTTTTATAAATATTCTTTAGGGAAGCACTTTGATGTCTGTCAGAAATCTTATTTTTGCCCCCAAATTTGTATGTGCTATATGAAATTATAAATTCACTAAATACTATAATAAATAGATCATCTTATTATTTGATTAATAACTACACGACTGGGGTTGATATGTCTCTCCTCTTTGTGATACTTTTTATTTGTTCTCATTCTCTTTTCTATGGTCAATCTTAAGAAATATTTCCCAGATTCACTAGCCCTTACAAAAACAACTCTTTTCATTATACATTATCTTATGTGTATTTCTACGCATTTTTCTATATTTTAATTCTTTCTAACTTTATGAAAGATACTTGTAACTTTAATTTTGAATTTATTAAAACAATCCTGTGTTTCTTTACAGTTAGGAATGTTTATGTTAAGTGCAGCTTCATTTGCATCTGACACTCTTACGTCATGCTGTCATATTGAGTTCACAATAGTTCTTTATATTTTATTGTTATGAACTATTTAGTATATTGCCCTAATATTTAGGAATCTTCCATTTATTTTTTACTTATTAATTTCAGCTTGAATTTAATATGACCAGTAAAAATGATGTACATGATTTCAGTCCTTCAAATAGTGCATAGTGTCATCCATCATGTATACACTTTGCTCATCAGTTTATCTTTCATATTTGATATTTGAGATGTAATAAATGAATTATGAGAAACACAGTTATATTTAATCTTTTCATCAAGTATGATCATATTTATTTCTAATTGAATTATGTTTATTTTCCTTTGACTCTATTATTCCATTATTAGCTTTCCATTTATTCTAGAGTTGCTAAATTTCTTTTTTCTGATTTTCTGTAGTGTTAAGTATTTTGAATTATTTCATATTTCTGTATATTACGTTGATTTTTTAAAATATTTTACCATGTTTGAAGATTGTTCTAGACACAATAATGTGTTTCTTTGGGTTTTTAATATTTTATATAGAGAGAATTACATTTTTACTAGTTCTTAGAGAATTCTTGAATATATAATATTCTAATTTTATTCATTTATACCTCAAAATTATTTTCTAAAATAATCTTTATTTTAATTCTCTATACATTTTAAATCACACAGGTATTTAAATCTCCTGTATAACCAGTAGTCATTGAAATTTATTCACATGGTTATTTTCTCTGTTGACTTCATTTCTTGCTATATATACTGAACTTTTTACAATATCTTTTGTCTTGTCTAAAAAATCCTTTAGGTTTTCAGTTTTCTGTAGATATGAGTTACTATCTTTCTTCTCTCTCTTTTTCTCTGTCTGTGTCTCCTCCATTGTCTCATCCTTGTTTCATTGTCATTATTGAATATATGTTTCACTTTAAATGGAACTGTAGGTTTACAACACTTACCTTTAAGAATATTGAATATACTATTTTCTACTGGCTTCTGGCTTCTATCATCGCTATGAGAATTGAACAATTACTATTATTGTTGCCATTTGGCTGATAATCTCATTTTGCTGAATTTTCTTAAAACTTTCATACTTCTATTTGATTTTCAAAATTTTTACTGTGATTTGTCAAGGTATGTTAGTTTTGTTGCATTGCTTTGAGACCTTTGAGGCTTCTGATTTTATGGTTTGATACTTTTAATCATGGAGTAATTTATAGCCATTGGGAAACAAAGAACACCAGGGACTGATCTCTGAAAAAAGAATGTGAATTAAATTTATTCCCTGAAAGATATTTTAAACCCAGGTAGATGGTGGAGAGTCATAAACAGATCCCAGTTACCCTGAGTTAAGGAGGTGGAATGTGAAGTTTAGGGTGGGAAGTCAGAGCATCATAGTAAAGAAAAAAAGTACATAGACTAATGCAAGGATTGCACTTTAGCTGAAAGTCTTTCCTTTAAACTTTAAGCTAAACAATTCTTAGGACAGTCTTAGAAACTATTAGCAGTTCCGCACGACTAAACTTCATGAAGATCCTACAAGGTCAGGATAAGACTGAGGATTCAGGTTTTTGGAATAGAAGATTATCTGTTATGCTATTCTTGAGAGTTTAAATTGTTCTGTGAAGTAATAGGAATAAATTACAGTAATTTAGACAAGGACATGACATGGTTAGACATATTTGAAAAAAAGATCACTCAAATAAAAATGACAAATGGAGTTTCTAGCACTGAGCAAGGAAGAAGGAATAAGTAGACTAGAAGTAAACTTACATAAGACTTAACTATTTGTTGCAATATATAAATACTCCATTGACTCATTTTCCAGGGCAATATCTACTTTATACCATTCACTGAGTATTTCTGAAAGTTTTCCATTGTTCAGGGACTGAACTTATGGACTTTATTCAGGTCATAATCCTCTTTTTATTTCTGACAATATATCTTTGTCACAGAGTGAGATTGTTTCTCATGGTACCAAAGAATGTATATTTTCCTCCTTGTTCTAATTAGTCGGCAGAATTTAATGGCAGGTTGACTATAATTGCTATTGTTTTAGTAAAGTTCTGTTATTTGCAAAGCATCAGTATTTGCCCAAGATCCCTACATGAGAAATAGAATCCTGATAGATTTCAACATTAAACAGTCACTGATCTTTGCATTAACCCTTCTTTACATTGTATTTTCCCTCATCTTTGCGACGCTAGCATCATGGACATTTTTCCTGTACAGTGAATTGCCCTCTCTGCCATCTTTATTCTTCATTTGCAAATACATTCAAGAGTTTCCACTGCAAACTCCTCCGAGTGTTCAAGTATGTGCTTTTCATTGCATTCGACCCCACAAGTTCTTATGCACTCAAATCTTCCGGGGAAAAATCATCATCCTCCTCTCTCAAATTCACTTGACTTCTGACTTCTGTCATTGTCACTCAATTAAAAGTATTTTGTTTTTAATAAAAACAATTTAAATGTAAATTGAATTGGATAATTTTTGACTTTTATTTTATCAAATTTTTAAATTCTTTTTCATTGCAACTTCGAATCCATATTTTTTTTAAAAAATGAATTGTGGCTTTCTTTTGACCTCTTTTAAATGATCTTGCTTCTCCTAACTTACTCACTTGTTTTTATTACATATTCAGAAATGTTGCTATCTCCCTCCATTATTCTTAGGCTCATTTATCCATTTCTAAATCTTCAGTAACTTGCTTATGTGTAAAGTAGTTTTATTCATTGAGCCTTGTGTGTACAGAACATATACACTAGTATGGGAGAGAAAAACTCAGCATATTTCAGCAGATTTAAAGTTAGAGTATTCAAGCAAAGAAGGGACAAGAGATAAGACTGAACAAAAAAATAGAAGCCATATTATACCTAAAGTTGTGCACTATAAGGGCAATAAGCAAGGAGAAAATAAACAAAATTTTTGGAAAAATATTTTTTTTAAAAAGGAAATTACACAATAAACATTGTATTTTCCTATGCCATTTAATTGTGGCCTGTATTTTCTAGGAAGAGTAATCTCTTTTCATATAGAAAAGTAATTTATTCTTTTATATAGTAAACCAGGCCATACACACCAAGATCTTTGTTGATCAAAACCAACAGAATAAATTTACTGAATCAGATTTTTCAGTCATTACTGGACTAATTGGTCAGGTATTTGCTCTTGAACTTTGGGATTACCTATGTTTATCTCACCTACATTCATCAGTCAGCTAACTTCTACTCATTGCACTTATATCAACATTCCTCCAACTCAAACTAAAATTTCTTTCAATATTATCTTTAGTTATTTTCCTTTACTGAAAATCTTAACTTTCCAATGAATCTTTCTTAAGGTTCATAGCATAGAGAAGGCAGGATATAAAAGTAGTTATAAAACCCAATAAATGTATATAAGTGTTTTCCAGGTAAGCAAAGTTTTGTAATCTATGGAGTGTGGAAGATATTTAAACTGAGAGAGATGTGTTATTTACGTTCAGCAAAATCATGTCAAGGTAACTGAATCCATCTCAGAATACAAAAGTATCAATTACATCAGCCTTATTGATTATGCATACCTGAGTTCTTAAGTGAATATATCTAAATCAGTATTTCAGTATGTTATTCTTTGGTTCCACATTGACCTTACAATACAGTGATGGAGACCTAAGACATTTACTTGGGAAATACTAAAAGTATATCCCTCAGGATATGATGGCCTTAGTTTATAATTATTATCATTTTGTTGTAATGGTTTAAATCAGTGTTAATCCTCCTCACTTATCTGTAAGATATCATTTCTCTGTATACTTCTCGGGCCTGATTTTGTGATGTGATAAACAGTACATCACTATTTATTAAGTAAAAGAATGATTAAAAGAGTGAATAGTAGGTAAGTTATTGGTGTTTCAATCAGTGTAATAAATTACTAGTATAGGTATTAATGAAAAAATAATTTTAACTCAATTGTAGATGAAAGTAATGTACATATTTATGTTAAATAGATTGTAGTGGTCAGCATTTTAGATCTCTCCCTCTCTTTTTAACTAAGAAATATGAGTGTAGTATAAACACAAGCCATTCCAGGATCCCTTAAGGTCTTTGTTTCGATGTGTTGAAAATTTTCCTGACACCAGAAAAACAACAGTTGAATGCTGACCAGATGGCAGGAAAGCTGTAGTAATTTGACTGGAAGGAACGTGAGAATTGACGCATAATGAGAAAATTAGATATTTAAGTAGTTTCTATGTGCAGATTAACCTAATGGAATAGGCAATGTCACCCAACGGCTTTTTATTAAGTTTATTTATTTCATTTTTAAAAAGTTTCTGATTTATTGATAAAGTTTCTGATTGAGGGGGATGTGACTGGTAGATTAAATGGAAATATTTTTCAGGTATTATTTTCTTAGAACTGCCCAGGGTGAATCCTTCCTAATCTTAGCGTATGAGCGTAGGAATGATATCATCGAGGTGCGGAGCTAAAACCTTGGAAACAATCTTGTACTCTCTATTCAGGAGGCTAAAACAGGATGAAAATCCCCCAATTGTCCTTTACCTTGTCATCTTTTTAAGGATTATGGGATCAAGGGAGTTTTCATGTCTTGAGACATAATTCTGGTCTTAAAAATTTTTGAAGACTTTGATGTTAGAGATAATTGCCACAATCAGGTTTTATAAGAATTGATAGGAATTCTGTGAGCACCTGAGGCTTTTCTTGGGTTTATGGGTTGGATTTGAGGTTTCTCACTTTTAATGATATTGTGTTGTCTGAATGATTGACTTAATGGAGGGAGTGAATTGAAAGCAAGTCCTATCATTTTTCCTGCATGGTATGGAGTTGGAAAATATGTTGACTAGATTCAAAACAATTTTGAAAACACTAAAAGCCTGTCATTTGCCTTTCTGAATTATTAGAGTATTTTAATCTAGCATGTAGTTCATGGTATTTTTTGCAGTATCATAGCCCCAAAACATCTGATAAACATGTTGCATAAGTTAATCAACATTAGAAGTATTAGAAATGGATATTGTGTATAAGTTGTGATAGTCATGCAAAGAGATGGGAAAATATACATTTAGTCTGAGATGTCTTTTTCAAGTGAAAATGGAGATGATGATTTTTAAATTAAATGAGCAATTGAACAAACTGAACTATGTCTATTCATTTTAATTGTATTTCTCAAAGATATTTCACAATATTTTTGAAAACCATGAAATAATTCAGCTTTATTATGCCCTATCAATTGTAGTTATTAGTAAAGTCGTACAAAGTTCATAATAATGTACCCTAAAATATAGCAAGATACATACAGGTATCCAAGCAATTGTAAGTGAGTTCTGTATTATCAGTCTCTATATGTGTTTTTTCAAATGTTCTAAGGCTGATTTTTTTTAATTCAGCGTATAGGTATATATACTAATTTTAGAAGTTGAATGGATACCTTTTTAAATATAAATTTATTGTAAAAGTTGATGATATATGAATTTGGTGGAATAAAATGCTGTATTAATCTTACTTCCTTATCCAATATATTTATTGTTTTAGATGGCAAAATTCCCTTCTTTTAATTATGTATTTCTATTAAGACCTTACAGTGTATAACTAGTAGAATACTTAACTGGGGTCACCTAAAAATGTGTGACACTCCAGGCTTGCTAATTTAACAATGCCAAGGATGCATATGAAATCTTTTATGCAATGTACTATAATAATGTTGAAAGAGAACACCCTTATCTCTGGAACATGAGAATTGGGTATCCCCTAATTTCTCTGTTTTACTTGCAGAAATGTCTAAGATAAATACAAATAGAGATAAGCAATATAAAACACTGAAAATGAGGAAGTAAAGGAGGGAGTACAGATGGGAACGAGGGAGAGAGAGCTTGCTATTATTTTATTTTGTGCATCTGTGGATCACCAGAATGAGAAGCCATTGCTTTCACTTTGACGTTGCAGGATGTTAACCAACACATTTGTATGTAAACTTTTTCATAGGGTTTCTGTTACTTACAGCTAGAAGAGTTGCAATTCATACACTGCCTTAAGAGTGAAATTTGAAAAATGGGTACTAACTAATTAAGGATAACAAAAGCTATGCAATCTACCCTATATTTAAAGGATCATGATGAAGAAAAATGTATGACTTCCGGTGAATATAAATATTTACCTCAAAGTGGTCAGTAATAGATTTAAATCTTCCCTCTCAACAGACTCAAGGAGTTGCTGTCAGAATGGAAAGCTGATTTTTTAACACTAAACATCTTTATTTAGAAGCTAAGATAAAAGATAAGTAGTTGCAATGATTCTAAAATCCATTTTCTAATTTGGTCATTACCTGCATAGGTTAAGGAAGGAAATATAGTAACCTAGACCTACTTAGTAATTTAATTTAGTGGTCTATGTTGGGCATAAATTTGGAGTTTTACTGGGGACTATAGTCATCTCAAGAGCAGTCTGAAGTAATTTCAAGAGTGAGGATTGAGCAAGATGTTGCATTTATGTGATGAATGTTGAAACTTGTAGACAACCACCTATGTCCATTTTCATTCTGAGCTGTGTGAGGAGCAGGAACCTTTATTCAACACATACTTACAGAGTGCCTACACTGTACCAGTCACTGGGGATAAGTGAATAAGGCAGAACTGGTTCTTTCACTTGAAGACTTTACAACACATTAAAGAAAACATTCAAACTGTACCATTTACTGTAACATAAAACAAATGATGCTGGGGGAGTGAGTGGAGCCTCTAAAACATATATAAGTAGCATCTTATTCCCATTTAGAGATTCATCAAAGTTTTTCTCAATAAATGGCTATCAAAATATATTCCTGAAAGACAAGTGGAGATGAGTGTGTAATAAAATCAATGAAGTGACACAAATTTTTAAAATAACATGCACAGACATCCAGATGAGGGTTGGAATGACACACTGACAGTTTTTTAGTACAAGTCAAACATGAATAATACAATAAGAAAGTGGAAAGAGTGGAGAAGTAGTCAGAAACCGCATTTAGAAGACCAGGGTAATCAAGTGGAGTAACCAAGTCTCTGCCCCTCAAAAAAGACACAACTATTGAATCAGCAGCTATAGGATCAGATTTCATATATGAGAAAAATAACTAGCTGAAGATTTGTGTCTGATTCAACACTAAAAATATTTAATGGGATATTACAGTGAAAAGATTATACTTTATAGTAAAAAACTTTATCCACACACACACTGTATGTGGATATTTACAGCATTTCTACTGATAACTGCCAAAACCTGCAATAACCAAGATGACATTAGTTGCCTTTGAATGGATAAGTACATGGTGAAATATCCAGACAGTGGGATACTATTTGCTGCTAAAAAAAAGCAAAGAGATAGGAAGCCATGAAAAGATATGAAGGCATCTTTAATGCATATCTCTGAGTGAAACAAGTGAACCAAAAAATCTACTTATCTTATGATTGCAACAATATTATGTTCTAGAACATGCAAATTTATACAGACAGTGTACAAGTAGTTGCCTCATGAGTTAGGAGGGAAAGAGGGATGAATAGGCAGAAAACAGAGGAATTTTAGGAGAGTTAAAACATTTCACACTTTATTTTAATAGTAAATTCATGCCATTGTACAGTGGCCTAATCCTATAGAATAGGCCATGTAAAGAATGAACACTACTATGAACTAGGGACATGGGTGGCAATGATGTGCCAGTGTGACCTCATCAGCTCTAATGAACATGCCATTCTGCAGTTGATGGCGTGAGGACATACATGGAGGGGAGAGAATGTATGTGAACATTCTGCATTTTCCACTCAAATTTGTTGTCAGTCTAAAACTGCTCTATAAATGTCTACTTATAAAATTATGGAAACTTACATGGAAAGTCATTACAGGGAACTAACTGTTCCTATGATGAGGAAAGTCAGTACTTTCAAAGACATTTAAGGAAGGAAATATTTGACAGTTTGTTTAATGAGTTGAATAAAGAAATAAAAGTGTCAGAGAGAAAAGGCAAGGATCTTTTTTTTTTTTTTTTTTTTTTAGCTAAGTTGAGCCTGTCTTCAACAGGAGGAACTAATATCTTGTTAATTTTTAAGGCAACGTCCCACTGTGGCAATTAGCAACTGGGTTATGATAGCCTCTCTGACTTGGAATCCCAGCTATACACAGTGTATTTACAACTATAGGCTCTTTCTCTCACTAGAGACATTATGGCCAATCTGAATCAAAATGCTTTTTTTTTTTTTTCCTAGGAAAGGAGCTATGTGTCCCAATTCAAACTGAGAGTGAGGACATTCTCTCCCACTGGCAGAAATGCTCTTTGTAGACTCTTTTTATGGATATCTTTATTCCAATGCATTTACTTAGAATATACCAGGTGCAGGTCTTGGAGCTCCTGTCTAAATGTACTCTCTCGGTTATCAATCTTACATCACATAGAGATGGCTCCAACAAATATCCAAACTACCTCTTTTAATGTGCATTGTAATTTCTCTTTTTAGACAACTCAAATATAACACATCCCAAAGTGAACTCCTGTGGGGAGGCAAAGTGGTCAAAAAATAAAATGAACTAGGAAAGAGCCCTGAAAATGGTAACATTAGAGATTTGGGGGGGGCAGAAAACACACAAAGACAAAGTAGACATAGTGGTGGGAGAAAGACTTTGTAATAGACCAGGGCTCAGAATAAAATCATAACAATAAAAGGAAGAAATAAAGATATAAAAGGTGGCATCTGAAAAACATAGTTATTTCAAGGAGAAAAAGGTGCTAAACTCAATGATCCCTGCAATCCAACTTGTTTTCCCATCATTCAGTTGAAAATATTCTCACCAGAGTCCCTAATGGTTTCTTTTTGCTATATCTAATATGTACAGCTCATTCCTTTCTAAAATTTGATCTTTAGCCTTAAAAAAAGAACTAATTCTCTTCCGGTAGAGGCAGAACTACACAGTGAATCAGAGAATCACAGGACTCTTACTTTCTCTTTCTCTGACTCTTGACCTAAGTGACATTCTCTCATAACTAACATACTAATGCCACCTTCTCCCAAATCCAACTGGTGGATTTTCCAGGTAACTTATGAAAGTTATTTTATAACTTATAAAATCCAGGTAACTTACCTGGATTTTCCAGGTAACATTGAAATATTCTACTCAAAAGGAATAATACGATGCTGTCTAAGTGCTTTTCTCATTGCCTTATTTATTCTAGTTTTGGCGCTAAAGAAGTTCGCAACCTGAAATAGCACCCAACTTCCCTTTCAAAACCAAAGAAATATTGCTTTCTTTAGCCAAAGGACAAGGAAAGGGAACACATAACATGAAAGAAAACTTTTAGGCAACAGCTTCTGTACTCTAGGCAAAAACAATAGCAGATAAACTATAGCTCCTCCCAGAGTCATGCTGTCTGTAGTCCTACAGGGCACTAGACATGCCTCCCTCAAGAGGATCTATCAAGTATCCAAATCTTCTGCTGTTGTCAGAAAACAAACAAGGGAGGACAGTGTAGACCTAGAACATACAACTTATACAAAAGTTAACTCAAAATGGATTCTAGATTTGAATGTAAATTGTAAAAGTCTAATATGTAAGAAAAACTTAAGCATATAGGGCAAGGCAATGAATTTTTGGTTTTAGCACCAAAAACATGAATCACAAAAGAGAAAATACTTCAAATTTCATCAAAATTAAAACTTTTGTGATTTCATAACAATTATAAAGTTTTTTATTTTTTAAAATAATGTCATTGGAATTTTGATACAAGTTGCACTGAAGCTTTACAGAATTTAGGGTAGGACAGGTATTTTAAAATTTTCAGTTTTTTGAATCCACAAACATATCTATTTATTTGTATCAAATTTCTTTCATCAATGCTTTATAATTTTAAGTGTACAGATTTTCCTTTCTAGGGTTAAATTTATTCCCAAGTGCTTTCTGAAGTATTCTCAATAAGATTGTTTTCTTGATTTCTTTTTCAACAGTTCATTATTAGTGTGTAGAAGTACTATTTACTTTTGTATGTTGATTTTCTATTATACAGATTTACTAAATTATTACTTCTAACAGTTTTGGTGGGGTCTCTAGAGTTTTCTACTTATGATATCATCTTATCTGCAAACAGAGACAATTTAAATTCTCCCTTTCCAATTTAAATTCCTTCTACAGAAAAGATATATACATATGTATCTTACTATGGTTACTTGAGATAATCAGTAGTTTGATACAAGTTAAAAGCAAAATGATGTTACCTCACACAGATTAACATGTTGACAACAGACATGAAGTGCTGAGAATGTTGTGGATAAGAGGGAATTCTTGTATAATGTTGCCAGGAATATAAGTTAGGACCACCCTAATGGAGAACAGAATGAAAGGTCCTCAAGATATTAAAAGCAGAGCTACCATATGATCCAGCAATATCACTACTAGAAACATATCCCAAGTCAAATCAGTATGTTGAAAATATATCCACATTCACATCTTATTTGAAAAATTATTCACAGTAGCCAATGTCTATCCAAGTGCTCATCAGTAAATGAATGGGAAAAGAAACTATGGTGTATACACATGACAGACTGCTTAATAGTCTACCCTGTAAGGTGCAGCTACATGGATAAACCTGGAGAGCATCATCTTAAGTGAAATAAACCAGGCACAGAAAGATATATATTGTGTCACTTTATTTTATATGGAATCTAAAATAGTAAATTTATAGAAGCAATTAATAGGAGAATATTCACAAGAGGCTAAGAAGCAGAAAGATTGGAGAAACTGTTGATCAAAGAATGTGAACTTTCAGTTGGACATGAATAATAAATTCTAGAGAAATATTGTGATTATAGTTAATAGTAATATATTATATATTTGAAAATTGCTAAGGGACTAGATTTTAAACAATGTTGTTTTGTTTTGTTTCGTTTTGTTTTTTCCAAGACCGGAAATCGAACTCATAGCCTCGCGTTTGCCAGGCAGGCGCTGTGCCGCTGAGCTAAATCCCCAGCCCCAGGACTAGATTTTAACTGTTACAGTGATGAATGGCTATGGTTGTGAATGGCTATATGTGCTAACTAGCTTAATTTCACCATTCCATAATGTATGTGTATCAAAACATCATGTTGTATGCCAAATTTACATATAACTTTTATCAATCAAAAATAAATGCAGTCAAAAAATCCCATTAAGAGAGTGAAATTAAGCTGTAGAGTAGGAGTTAAAGTGATGTTTGGACAAAAGACTATCTAGAACATGTGAAGAACTCACAAAGCTCACCAATAAAAACTGAAAAGGCTGATGAGAAAATCACTGAAATATATCATTCAACACTTCACTATAAAAGCATCAGAATGGAAAATGAGCACATGGAAACATATTCCACAGTTTTACACCTATTAGGCAAATGTAGATTAAAATCACAATGGGGTATCACTGCGCATTTACCGGAATGACTAAAATAAAATATAATAACAATACTAGGGGCTGGAGAGAACAGAGAAACTGAGTCAGTACATTATGGACTGTAATGGAAAATAATACAGCCATTCTGGAAATTAGTTTGATAGTTTCTTAATAAACAGAGCATGCAAATAGCGTGCCACAAAATTCCAGTAATTGCATTTCTAAGTATTTGTCATAGAAGAATAAAGACTTAGGTTTACACAAAAATCATGTACAAAAATGTGTATATAGCTTCATTCGTAATGACAAAAAGCAGGAAAAACTTTGTCCCTTAACAAGTAAATAAACCATAGTACCATCAAAGAAGAAGGAAATAATTGATACAAATAAAATCCTGGATAAATTTTCAGAGAAGTATGCTGAGTAGAAAAAATATTAAAAGTTGTATATTGTTTGAGTCCAGTTCTAGAACATCTTTGAAGTGACAATATTGTAGAGAACTGAAGAGCAGAAAGGCATTTTTCAAGATGTATAGTGTTTATGTTGGATGGATGTCAGAGTCAGTACTTCCTATTGTTGTCATCGGTAGTTTTAAGTTTGAGAGCTTTATGATGGCTGTGATTACAGAGAAAGTGAGTTTTTGAGGGGCTGGGATTGTTATAAAAGGGCAGCATTTGGCATCCTTACCCTCATAGAAAGAGTGTGTATATTACCTGTATCACTGTATTGGTTATAGCATTGTATTATAGTTTTGTAAGCTGTTCCCATTGGGACAATATGGAAAAAGAGTATTGGAGGTTTTTCTTTATTTTTTTTATAAATGTTTGTGGTTCTTTAAGTATCTCAAAATTAAGAAATAATTTAAGTATTAGAGTAGCTTAACTTACAGAAACACCGACATGGAAGCAGTGGCTGTCTGAATGACTTTCTCTCTGTGGATAAGTGTTTCTTTCACGGGGAGAATCTCATTTCCATATTCAGGCCACAGGAAGAAAAGATGGATCTGTGAGATATTTAAGAACACCGGTAAATGGTTTTGATTTATTGGATTATTGATGCTCTAATACAAAAATCTTAAATACTGGTGTTCTAAACATGTGAATGGAAAGTTAAATTCACACTAAACGACTACATTTTTCAGAGCCACAGAAATAAGATTTTGTTGTGTTTTGCTTTGGCTCATGAGATGCTTTTAAGTACAAAACAAATGGAAGTCTAAAAGAACATTTTGTGGTAGCAAGCCATGGCATTTAGTGCAATTTGTGTCAGAAAGTACGACTGGCATTCAAAAACTTCAAATTTAAATAATAAAACACAAAATGCCTGTTCTAAGTTGTGAACTGACAGTTTTTCAGGTAGATGACATGTGCACTGTGGGTGTAAAATATTATTTTATTTTTAGACAATTGCAAGCTACTTACTGGGTAGTGGAGAAGTTGAGACTCATTTATCTTTTATTACTTTATACTACTTTCTGTTTGCGAGGTAGGCCGAGGTAACCTAGATAAAAGAAGGCTGATACTAAGAGGCAGAAAGGTGGTAAAAATAATAACTTCCCCTGGTGTCTAAATCTGTTCAGTCAGTAGATATCTACTGTTTCCAAAATTTGTAATACTTTTTTTGGGCAGATGTGAGGATCAGTATCTTTTATTGTTATCATTAGTAGCTTTATGTTTGAGAGCAGTGTCATGGCAAATATAGAATGAACAAATAGGAATTGTCTTAAAGAATAATAATGATGTGAAAGCCAAAAGAAAAATTTGAGGACGTTTCATCCTTTTGTTTCTTAGCCATTCTCCCAATAAGATTATTTTTGAACATACATTAAAAAAATAGAGGGGCTGGGGATTTAGCTCAGCGGCACAGTGCCTGCCTGACAAGTGCAAGTGAGTTCGATTCCTAGTACCGGAAAAAACAAAAACAAAAAAAACAAAAACAAAAATAGAAAACATACCTCTTACTTGCGTTCTCATTTCTCCCAACACACTTCTATGCACACATTTTACGATATGTTAATAGCTTCACTGATAAGTTCAGTACGCAATTATAAATAAATATAAATGAATTTTATATTAATATGTGATACAATGTAAATGCAAATGAAAATTTTTGGTAATTTGTTTTTGCAAATGATGGCGAAACTTCTGGAATCTGTTATAAAAATTTTGAAATAGAAATAGCACAGCATTTTTTATTTTTTGATGAACCAAACTATGCTATTTATTTGGGGGTTGAAAGTTGCAGAACAAACACTGTCCTAAAAAATCCTGATATAAAAATGGAAATATATCCTTGATATTAGCTAGGTAGTAAGAGATTATTTACAAGAAAAAATGATGCACAAGAGAGAAATGAAAATGACCAGCTGTATCAAGTTCTTGGTCAATTCTAATCACATAATAAAGAACTTTTTTTTAATTTTGAAGAGAAAAAAACTAACAAAACAATAACAACTAATACAAATACAAAACAACACAAAAACAATAAAAATGATACATGACCTCAAAACAATATGATAAGAATTAACAATGGTTGCTACATCACCTACTATCTTCAGCAAAGTTGCTCAGTCCACCAGACATAAGAATATATGACTGATCAAACAATCAAAGACAGTAACAAGTAATAAAAAATATTGTAAATGATGCAGAGCTTCACCATACAAGATGCTAGGAGTTCAACAATGGTTCTTATACTGCATATTGTTGTCTTCAAATCAGTCATTCTGACTACCAGACACAAGTATGCACAATTGGCCAAGAAAAAAACAAATTTTAAGCATAAACTGTTCCTTTCAGTGAACCACAGAAATCAGCAATATACTTATCCCAGCGATCCTTGCATATGCATATAAATTTTGTTTTTGTATTTTTTTATTTTGGGTTTTTTTTGTTTTCTCTTTAAAATGAAAAAGAAATTTTTAAAAAGAAGTTGAAACTGCAAAGCAAAATGATGATTTAAGAAGGGAAAATGTTTTACTCTATCTTAGGAATCATTGTATGAATTTTACAGGAGCCCTTAATAAAATACTAAAGAATTTCTACTTGAAGGTTCCCAAATATGCCACATGAATCCCCTATAAACTAAATTTACAGCCCAATGGTTTTTTTTTTTTTCATTTGTCTTGAATTGTGCTTTATGCTTACTAGGGTCATGCTGCATTAAATTCTATCTCAAAGAATCTTTTTTATTTCACATTGTTTACATTATACACATTTTTTCCTTTTAAATGTTCTTTTGCATATATTTAGATTAAATATTTATGCTGTACTTGACAATAATTACCATTTAAAATAATTTTATGCATTTAACATTCATAAACTTAATTATTTTGGTGATCTTTTTATGCCTATAAACTTGCCTGTTGAAGTGAGAGTTAGAATTTATTTCCAAGTGAGTGTTGTTACTTCATTGTTATTATTGCTGTTTTATTTTGCCATTTATGCACCCATTTTTCTTTATATTTTTATGCTTATGAATTGCTACTGTTGTCTAAGTCCTATTTCATTTATAATTGAAGGCTACCTAGACCATATCATTGGGATTAGACGTTATCTGTCTTAGTCCATTTGGACTGCTAAAATAAAATGCCATAAACTGCCTCACTTCTGAATAACACAGTTCTGGAGACTGAGAAGTCCAAGATCAAGGTGTCTAATGTGACTCTACTTCTTCGTAGCCAGCCTCTCACTAACCTTATGAAAACAGAAACAAGACAGCTCTCTCGGGCTGCTTTAATAAAGACACTATTATCAGTCACTTGTCTATTATAATCTAGTACTGCCCACATATTCTACTTCCTAATACTACTCCTTATGGTCTAATATTGCAAAAAATGAATTTCAGAGAGACACAAATATTTAGACCTCAGTCTTTTCTCCATGAAAATGATCAAAATCAAGCCCTTTAAGTACTAAATTTATAAAATACTAAATATTTCTTTAAATAAACAACTATTAGCTTATTTATGTTCAGGCTAACACTGAAATAAAATGATTAAATGATTTAGAAGTGTTTTACCTACATTCACCTCATAAATCTTCACTTCTGATCTGTCTTTATCCACCTTTCAAACTAATGTCTTTTGAAATAAAACAAAAATATCCTATAAATTCTGTAAGCAGAAATCCATTTATGAAGTCTACAGTTTTGAATGCATAAATATTGTCCATTGATTTCCTTCTTTCTAAAAACAATTTATTGTCTTTCCACAAAGCAGAGGTGGTGGCTTAAAGTATTGAAGTGGGTAGATATATCAGGATGTTCTTGGTGACAATGGATGTCAGAATAATGTAATAACAATGAGGGCAAAAAAAAAATTGATTCACTTTAGAAATCATTAAGTAACATTAACCAGATCTTATGTTTAACTGTACATGTAGTGAAAGTCAAAACCAGAATTTTCTTGCCAGAAAATATGAAGATGATATCGATATTCATCGCCTTCAAACCTGAGAATAAAATACCTGTATAAGAACAGCTGGAAGGTCTTTCTTTCTTAACTCATAAATTGGAACCTGAAAATTTTCAATTAATTATTTCTATACCCAATTAACTTACTTGTCATGGTTTCTGGCCAGGGAAGCTGTTGGAACTGGACTCACTTTTCTTGCAATTGTGCAAGTCATTGCTGCTAACATCACACTAGAGATATAAAAATTCCCAAGAGGTGCTGCTCCTATCCCCTCATGGAGCTGATAGGTAGAACAGAGTACCTTGCTTTGCTCTGAACTGCATAATCATTTTCTCTCCTTTTGAGTTTGTTCTGTTGCTACAGAAGCTGACACTACAGAAGACATTTGATACACATGTATCAAACTCAGAAATGCAGGGCTATAGTTTTCCAAGGCAAACTTTAATAATATGAAAGCAAACACAAGTAGATAAATTGCTCCTTTCCCCAAAGAAGTGAAAGACCTCTACAATGAACACTACTGAATAAAGGAAACTGAAAACATCATAAAACAGAAAGATATCCCCATGTTTCTGGATAGGCAAAACTAATTTAATGGCCATACTTTCAACCAATTTAATGCAAGCCTAAACAAAATAGGAACAGCATTTTTGACAGAAAATCATGGGAAAAAAGCAATCATGGAACCAGAAGAGACCAAGATAACAAAAGCAATCCTGGATAACAAGACCAAAACAAGATACATCATGATAAGTAAGGTTATATTACAAAGTTATAGTTATAAAAACAGCACGGGCAGTGTGAACTCCCAAAATACTGTAAATCTACTTGAGATCCTTATCCTGAGTAGTGCAGACAAAATGGTCCTTTCAAGAGAAAAAGCAATCAACACGAAGAGCTGTTACCATGAAAGAGTGCCAGAGACCAGCAAATGACAAAGACCTACAGCAGAGACAAAGCAACTGGCAGAGTCAACCTATGGTGTTTGGCAAAAGCCAGCATTGGAGAACGATAGCCAGCAGTGACCAGAAGCTGGCTTTGTCACCTCTTGGCACCCAGCATTATTGGGTGTAATGTGGCAGCATCAGAACTGCTAGCAGAGCTGCACTTTGCTGAGTCACGATTTTCATCTGAATTAAGCAAAAGAACCCTACCTAGGCTGATTGTCAACAATGAAAGATAAATTGACATTAACATCATAAAAATGTTAAATCTTCTAGTCTAATAGCATGAAATTTTTTATATTTCTGTACCCATTTAGACTTACCAACAGATGTATATACATTGTGTTGGTAGGATTATTTCTTTTAACTTTAAATTCAAATTGTACTTTTCTTGTATAAAGGGATAGAAATGAGTTTTTGTTGTTGAACTTACATCCCAAAGACTTGCCACCTAGAATGCTACACATGCCTGTTAGTTTATGAAGTTTTATTGTATAGATTTGGTATTATGAAACCATGTCTCCTCCAAATAAAAAGCCTTATTTCTTTTTTCTAATCTCGATAGATAATTTTTCTCATCTTACATACAAATTAGAATTTCCTCTAAGATATTTAGTGAGACCAGTAAGAAAAGATTTCTTTGCATTGTTCATGATTTTAGGATAAGTGATACAGACTGTGCTGTGTACTATCAGTAGTTCTTTTTTTGTCAGATATTCTTTTCCTACTTGAAAAAGTTTGTATTAATAGTTTACTGAAAAGTTTTATTTTAAAATGATAAATAATAGTGGATTGTGTCTAATATATTTGCATCAATTAGTATGATTATTAATTTCTTTTTAAATCTCTTGCTCTTGTAGTTTATATTGCTTGATTTTTCTTGTACTTGACACACTTTACATAATTGTTATAAATGTTATTTGATCTTGGATTATAATATTTTATATACCTTTGGATTTGACTTTCTAAGACTTTGCTTTGTTATTTTTTTGTTCTGTCAAATAGATGTTTGTCCACTGTTTTCCTTTCTAATAATTTTGCTAGATTATAGCCTGTGCTATAACTTTCATCACTGTTATTTTCTAGAAGACATGGTAGAGAATGGATATCATTTTTTTTTTTTTTTTTTTGCTTAAATGTTTGGAAAAGATACCAGTGAAACAATTTGGACCTACAGCTTTCTATATTGGAAAATTATTAAATTAACTAATTCAAATATATTAGTAGATATAAGGTTACTCAGAATATCTTTTCTTATGTGCATTTTATTAGTTTATGGCTTGCAATTACTTCTCACGTAATCTAAATTTTCTGAATTTACGAGCACACAGTTGTACATGAATTGATTTAATATATATATTTAATATGCGTGGGATCCATGGTGATAATACTACTTTTACTTCTAGTTATGGTAATGTATGCCTCCTCTCTCTTTCTTGGTTTACCTGCATTGAGATTTACATATTTTACTAACATTTTCATTGCATAAATTTTTGGTTTTATTTTTCCTCCATTTATTTTTTAAAAATTCATTGATTTTTGCTTTATTTTTTCCATTCTTCTGTTTGGATTATGATTAGTTCATTTCCTCCCTGTTGCTTCCAAGAAATAAACTCATGGTAATTGATGTTAACTATTTTTCTTTTCTTATTTATGAATGTTATGGTATAAATTCCCCTATTATCCTCTATATTTACTGGCCTTTGCAAATATTGATAATATTATATTTGTGTTTTCACTTAATTCAAAATAGTATTTCATTGCTCTTGAAAATTCTTGTTTGACTTATCAGTTATTTCAAAGTGTTTATTTAATGTTCAGTCATATGAAATTTTTGCAGTTTTCTTTCAGTCTTGTACTTCTAGTTATTTCCCTTGGCTACTGGGAATATTGTGTGTATGATTTCAATACAAAATGTGTTCAGGTTTTATATATTTTGACATTTTATTATTAGTGCATACATTTGAAATTGTCATGTCTTTATAGAGAATTGTAACATTTATTGTTATGTAACATGGCTCTATAATGAGAACAGCTATTCCGTATTTATTTTGATTAGTGCTAACATGCTATGTTCCCTGGTAACCCATTATTTTAACCTAACTATGCCTCTGAATTGAAAGTGGATTCTCTTTTTCTTCAAAATGAGTCAATCAGTATTTTAATTTAGATACTTGCACTAATTTTTATTTCTTTTAAAAATGCTTTACGTTTTTTCCAAAAGAGAAAAATTCTAAAATATATCTTTTGATTGTTAGTGTCACTTTGATAGGCCTCTTCTTTGTAACTGATATATGTAGAGCATTCACATTTAAATTAATTATTGATGTTATTAGATTAATATCTACCATGATTATAACATTTTTCTATTCTTCACATTTATTCTTTACCTCATTTCCTCCTCATGTATGTCTTCTATGATTGTAATAGAATGTTTTTATGTTTAATTATTTACTATTTTTTATAATTTCAGACAGGGTCTTGCTATAGTTCAGGTTGACCTTGAATTTACCGTGATGTTCCTGCCTCAGACTCCCTTGTGCTAGGATAACAGGCATGAGCCACCATGTCTGGCCTTCTTTGTTCTCTTTGATTCTTTATATAGGTGCACATTTCTGATTGAGATCATTTTCCTTTGCCCACAATAATTTCTTTTAACTTTTTTTCTTTTTAGGACATAACCATTCGTGATGAATTCTCCCACTGTTTTTCTTACAAAGTTGCAATTTGTTACTCACTCTCAAAGGATAATTTCACTGCATACAGGTTAATAGCTTTTCCTTTCAATATTTTAAATTCTCTCCAGACATTCGTGGGACCCTATGACTAAATCCTCTATAATTCTTACACTTGTTTCCCCAGAAGGAATGTAATTTGTTTCTCCTCTGGCTTCATTTAAGACTTTTCTATACTTATGGTTTTCTGTAGTTTGATTATGACATACTTAAACGGTATTTCTCTAACATGTTCTAAGGTTTTTAGCACTTTAAAAATCTATCATTAATTTTACAAAGTTCTTGATCATTGTTGCCTGAAATATTTCTGCTTACATCTCTTTCTTCCTTTTATTTTATTCCAATTATGAAAGGACAGTTCCTAGATACTCTTGTTCTTTTCTTCTCTTCTTTGAATTTCTATTAACAAATATTGAACTCCGTCATTGTTCAGTTGGCTCTGTCAAAACTATTCCAATGAATGTATGAGAGATATTTTATAGTTTTGGGTGTAGGTCAGTGTTTAAGCATTTCCCTAGCATATTCAAGGACCTGAATTGAAGCCTCAGCATCATAAAACTTTATTTTCAAAATATAAAACACTTGCACTTCATTATTGTGACCAATTTCTACTATTTCTTTTTGTACAGTTATTATTTTTCTGCTTACATTACCAATTTGAGTCTAAATTTTCCACTATGGCCTTTCATATATATAGACTACAGCACTTTTTAACATCAGACTATATACTTTCATTTGTTTGTTTCTTTTCGTTTTTTTTCCCATACCAGGTATCGAACTCACAACCTTGCACTTGCCATGCAGGTGCTGTGCTGCTGAGCTAAATCCCTAGCCCCCAGATTATATACTTTTAAAATTTGAGTCATATGGAAGTTTAATTATGATGCTTGTTTGGCTAATCAAACTTTTTTTGCCTTTAAAACCTGTATGTCTGGATTGTTGGAGGTAAAAGGAAACGAGGAAAATGGGATATTAGTGTGAAGTTTTGTCATAGACTGGTTAGTAGTTGGTCTGTGTTTCATGTTTACCGCCACCATATGTGCCAGACCCTTAGATTTCCTCTTTTTCACACATTTATCAAATCCATTGATTTTTGCCTGCATAAATTCTTGCCCTAAAAGAAAATCTGCCTTACAGATCATTCAGCAATAATCCATTGTCATTATTCTGGAGTCTCTTTATATTAAATTCTCTGTGTGTGAGAGAAAACGAGCAATCCATAATCATACATTTCAATCGCGTGGTGTACTGAATGTATTTCTTGGGGCTATAGACTTCTTACACAATGCTCCAGTGATACAGCATTTTCTTTCACTTGTTGTCTATTATTTTCCTGACTGCAACTTTCACATTTTATTTGTTGACACATCAGGGTCTGCTAATATGAACTTTTACCTGCACATTTGATTAGACAGAAGCTAAAGAATGTGTGGGAGTAATGTCCTACTCCATTATGAAAGACTCTGGAAAAGCTTTTTCTCTTGTGTTATGAAAAATGTTTAAAGCATATTTTATAATTTCTACTCATCTTATTCTGTCAGAACCATGAATGTTTTTCTGGATATTCACCATGAGACCTGGTGTAGTTAATGAGAAATTTTGTGGACTTGTGGGTCTTCAGAACATTCTCCACAGTTCTCTTGGTTACTTTTCTCTCACTGCTGAGATAAAATATCCAACACCCAAAACTAAGAAAGGAAAGGTTTATTTAGCTCACAGCTTGTGGAAGTGTCAGTCCATATTCAGCTGGCTCCAAAGCAGGATGCCATGACAGAGGGGCAACACTTTAAGGTAGCAGAGAACAGCAAAAGCAACAAGAACAAAAATGGAGAGAACAAGCATCTCTTCTTCCCTTATAGTTTATGCAGGTAGGTGAGCGTAGCACTCACACCATCTCCTTGCCCTCCTCTTGCACTGGCTCAGGATGTTTAAAAAGTGAGGACCCTGGCCCATTGCTGAGTCACTTAGGTTAAACTTCTAAACTTCTTAAATCGACACAATGAACAGCATCCTATTGTGGTAAGGACATGACCACTACATCCTAGGATGTAGAACTGCTGAGTTATTTAGTTAAACTTCTAGACTTCTCAGATTAACGTAGCGTATTAACCATTACAACAGTCCTTCAAGATTTTATCTTTTCAAATCAGTTTCCTTCCGGTTACGTGAATCTTCATAATTACTGTTTAAACATTTTTGAGTCTGGGGAGACAGCTCAGCGGCACAGCACCTGCCTGGGAAGCATAAGGTCCTGAGTTTGATTTGCAGCACCAAAACAAAAACAAATACACAACACATTTTTATCAGTTTGTGGTTCTGATGAGTTCAATTTCAGGTAAGAAAATCCTGAGTGTGTCTTTCAGGGTAGAGTACTGCTAAGTTTTGTGGTAGTGTTTTGCTCAGAAACTTTTGTTCTCTAATATGTACAAGAAAAATCATTGATTTGAAGTGGAGCCATACTTTCTTTGTTATACGAAGTGGAGAGACAGCACCCAAGTTCTTCATATGTTCTTAAAATGACAGATAATAATATATTTTTATCTTGTAGGTGTTATGATTTTTTGCAGAACTTTTTCACTCTATTGTTGTTGTGCAAAAGCAACCTTAGTTAAGATACAAATGACTGTGAATGCATTCCACAAGAACTTTATTTACAACAGCGTATGCTCTATCTATATGATAAAAGTCACTGATCCCTCCTTTGTAGTTTACCTAGACTCAAGTTCCAGAATTCATGAAGTTATGAAACTTGTGATAATGTGTACTAGCCACCAAAACATTCACATGATTTGACTAATTTAGGTAGGAAATTTCTATGAAAAAGCTGCATGATTATGGGGTGAAGGGAAAAGATATATAAAGTTGGACCATGCTGGATTTGTTGATATGACCCTTCTAAAGGGGAGATGCTGGATTCACTATTTTATCTTGATGGGGTAGTAATGTGTGGAACAGTTTGCTTTATTGTTTGAAACATGGAACAAACAATAGCCTATACTACACCAAGATGACAGGCTCAAACTTCCTTTGTGTATTTCACAAGGAGGTAACACATTTAGTGATATTGGAATGATACGGATGACTATTTATGCAAGATTTAATCACCTATCACTACACAGACAGATCATTTACCATTTTTGCAGCAAAGTATGAGTAGTGTTCTACTTCACAGACTCAAACCCTTCAATGAGAGTACCATAACTTTGATAACAGTCCCTATAATTTCTTCTGCAAATTTGTAGTATTGATTGTCATTCCAATAGTCCTTATACGGAACTA
This sequence comes from Chinchilla lanigera, assembly GCF_000276665.1. Taxonomy (NCBI): domain Eukaryota; kingdom Metazoa; phylum Chordata; class Mammalia; order Rodentia; family Chinchillidae; genus Chinchilla; species Chinchilla lanigera. The sequence continues at coordinate 13,926,853 of NW_004955413.1, forward strand.
CATCCTAACTGGAAGGGAAAATAATCATAATTCTCAAAAAGGACTGGACATTGATGCTGTAAACCTAGAGTTTCACTGTGCCTGACCACTCAGAGTAAAGGATTATGATTAGATGATCAATTAAGAATTTTTTTATTTTGAAAAGAATTTTTTTAAAAAATAACATCATAGACAAAAACAAAACAAAGCAAAAACAGTAAAAATGATACATGGTTTCAGAACAGAATGGTAGGAATTAACAGTGGTTGTTATATGACATATTGCTATCTTCAGTGAAGTTACTCAGATTACCAGATGTAAGAATGCAAAATTGATCAAACCATTAAAGAGAATAAAGAATAATAAAAAAAAATTAGAAATGATACAGAGCTTCACTAGACAAGGTGGTAGGAATTCACCAGTGGTTGTAATATTGTATAGCGTTGTCTTGAAATTTGTTGTTTGATTATTATGAAGTTTTGTTTCTATTCTGTATCACAGTAGGCTTGGTTTTCCTAGGATGGACATGTACAATTTCATATCACCTATTTGCCTTGGAAGAATATATGGGCTAGAAGATTGTATACCTCCTCAAAGAGAAGTATTGTCTTCAGAAGTCAGATCCTCTGAGCAGTATCTTACTGTGGAAAAAGTGTGGAAACATTTTTCATTTTCATGTTCCTTTATCTTGTCTGAATGTAAGGTGTCTGCTATCAGTGTATATACTTTTATTCACCCACGACCTTTAAAGGACCTACTCAATTGGTACTAAACAACATATAAAGGAATAATTAATTAGGCTTATAAAATACACATAAAATCATCATAAATAACATAATATGAATCAATTTTAATTTTCACCAAAGCTACTTCATAAATTCAAACTTAAAAAGCATTCACTTTTGAACCAGTACAAAGAGCTCAAGACATAACAAAGGCACTTGCCTTATCTTGCTAAAAGATCAGAAATGTTCAATAAAGAAGTTGACCTTCATATATATCATAGCATATTCAGGAGTATATGAGTCTGTAATGAAAGATATAAAAATATTTGTCGGTGCTTAAAATCATTTTTCACAGCCAAATACATTATTTAATACAAAGTTAAAAGATTTATACTGAGATTCAAAAAATTTTAGTGGATTAGATGTCACTATGTGAACATCTCTGTCAGCAATTACTGGGTATAAAAGTATGAAAACAAGTACAATTTGTCTAAAATAGACATTTTCCTTTCAAAGGTAATATGAATGTTTCTTTAGTTGTCCTCTTTTATGAAGAACTGCATATTAGAACCAACAAAGAGAGTGTCAAAAATGTACTTTCTCTTTCCCAAAACTGGTTTAATTGAGCTTTAGCATCAGACAGCCTTTACCTTTAACATGAATGCGCCCAAATGACATTTTTAATCATTTTGTATGATTAAAGCTACTTTAGGAATATAAATGTACTAATTTATAGATACAGATACTAATTGCTTAAATATTGAGTTAAAAAGCAGGCATTAATATGTGTGGAATAATTGATTTTTGCTGTAGAAGGAAGCCATAATAGAGAACTTGAAAGTGCTGTCACATTTCACATAACTAGTAAAATCTCAGAATATTTAAAAATATTCTGAAGGAAAATGTCTTGGGGCTTTCTTACTGAGAATGAATGTGGTTTTAAAAGATCAAATAATACTCATATATGTCAAATACAGGTTTTAATAACAGTTAGAGATGATGAATAAAATTAAAGTAGGTCAATTTAGGTCATTTATTTTCCAAAAGAAGTTATACATCATAATCACTACTTGTTAAGATATAATTAAAAGCAAATGTGATATTTACCAAAGGAAGCTCAGTTACTAAATGTAAAAATCAATATGAGCTATCATCCTTTAATTTTTATTAGCATAGCAACATTTTGCAGTTAATGGCCATGTAAATATGATAATGTGATAATGAATAAGATAAGGGTAAACAGCGCAGTCTTGAAAATATAGTTTTTTGTTTGCTGACCATTATTTTAGCAGTCTACTATTACTGTGATTGAAAAATAAATTATATGTTTTATCATTAATAAATAATCTTTTCCTTTTCACAATATCTATTATTCCTTTTGGATGCAGGAAAGGAAAAAAGAAAGAAAGGAAACTAAAAATGTGTATATATATATATACACACACAAGATAGCGAAGATAGTTGTACTACTACTTTTTATTAGTCCATTAAAAGGAACAGCTAGTGCTTATATTGTTTGATGAGTTTTGCATGCCTGTATCTTGCAATCTGAACAACTACTTTGAAGATAACAATATGCAATATAATGACCATTGTTAATTTTCTATCATCTTTTTTTGAAATTCTGTATTGTTTTTATTACTTTTTCTCTTTCTTTAAAATAAAAATAGAGGGACTGGGGATTTAGCTCAGTGGCACAGCACCTGCCTGGCAAGCGCAAGGTCGTGAGTTCAATTCCCGGTACTGGAAAAAAAAATAAACAATAAAATAAAAAGAATTCTTGGACATGTGTGTCTTATCTCTGGGAACAAATAATTGCAAAAAATGAAAAGCATTCCTTAGACTTATCAAAATAATTCCAAAGTTAAAATATCATCTTTACATATAATTAAACTAAATAATAAAAGTCTATACTATTTACTTCAAGAAAACTTTTATTCTTTCTATATGTCTCAGTACTGAGCTTGTCAGATCATGATTTGAAAGGAAATAGTTTTGTTACAAAGCACTATCAGCATAATAAAAGTCTGTCTTAATTCCATACAATTACCTAATTTTATTTAGTAATTAGACTCTAGGAAACCATATATTTGGCATTTTCGATTAGACTTCAAAAGTCCAGTGAATGTACTATCTGAAATAGTTTTCGATAATGGTCATTACTTAAAGGTGATTGTTCTAAAAACTTCTAGATATGAAAATGTATTCCAGGAATTATATTTTCTCACTTTCTGAATGAAATTAGTATAAGCCAAATATCATTGTTCTGATTTACACAGCTCAATAACATCTCCTGTATTCAGGGGTGGGGTTTTTAGCAGGGGTGCTATACTACTCTTTAGTGGATGAACCTTTGCATGAGTTCCTCTCTAAATGTGTTGTTAGGATGTGGGTCCTGCTTGGAAGAGGTAGCTTATTGGCAGTACGACTTGAAAACGGACATTATTTTTCCAGGTTCCTCCTCCTTCTTCTATCTCTCCAACCCTCCACACACAACTCCTTTTACTTCCTTGATGCCATGGGTTAAACAGATTTACTCTCTGCTACCCTTCTACCATGCTGTTTCTGTCTTGAAGACCATGGTCTGAACCCTCTGAAACCATAAGTCAAAATAACTTCTTTAGATAGATGTCAGGCATTTTTTCTCATTGTCAAAAAAGCCAAGACAGCAGAATTAAGAGAGGAATTTATAGTTTATCAATAGCAGATATCATAATATTTACTCTCTTACAGACATACCGGATGAAAAGTTTTAAAATGTATATGTAGGGCAGGTTTCAAAAAATGATTCATTTATCTACCAGTTTAAACAAAAATTATTGCTATTTATGTCATATTATAGTGTATGGTCAATAGAACTTCTTAAATTCTGTTTCAAATTCTAATACTAGAACTACCTTAACAAAGTTCACTCTTATACAACAAAATTTGTAATTATTGAAGCATACCTGATTTAGACTTTATGAGATTACACACTGAATTACAGAAATGGTTTTGAATAAAATTTGATTTTGAAAAAAACACTAAATACTACATATTGTTCAAGGTTAATATGAAAATATTAACTGTCTCTCATAAAACTCTTCTGGTAAGTTAACCTAGTAAATTTTCATCCAGTTTTCTAAAATTTAAAAAAGCTTAGCTCTCAGAAGTTGTTCTCGACACACCAAGCATTAGTAACAGGCACCCTTAACCTTTTTTTACACCTACATTTCAGTAAGTGTCACAGATTTTCTATATTTAAATATGACTTTTTTGTTCAAATATGTACAACATGAGCAGATCATAACCGTGTACTTCAATGAGAGTTCACCAGTTGAGCACACTCTGGAAACCCTGCCAGGTGATGAAATTGAATATTATCAGCACTTACAAATTTTCTATATAGTTCCCTTCCCAATTAGTATGCTGTTCTTATAGAAAAATATAACTACTAGTCTAAATATTTTTAAATGTACTCCTTTGCTTTTCTACTATTTAATAAATGGAATATATATATAACACATACTACTTGTGCCTACTTATTAAATTTTTTTAGTGATTGTGGAATACTTTCTTGGACATGCATACCATATTATCGTTACTTTTTAGCACTCCACTGAATAAATGCTCATATGCTCATAGTATTAATTAGATTATTAATAGACTGTGTTGAGTGTAACTTTGGATGTTAGAATTAATGCTCTCAATTCTTTGCATGTATATGTTACTGTTTGTGTACTCTATTGGGTGTACAACTAAGTCTTAAATTTTTGGGTCATAGGGCATTCATATATTAAAATTTGGTAGACAGCATCAAGAAAATTTCAATGGTACTGACAATCTACCATAATATAGACACTTGATAAGAATTCCACTTTTTCTAAATGCTGCTGACAAGTATGTCAACTTGTTAGTTGACATACAGTAGTATATAATAGGGTTTTAATTTGCATATTTCTCCTTACTGTGAGATTGTACACATATTCCATTGTTTGGTGGACTTTGAATACTCAATTTTCTAAATTGCTTTTATTAATTTTGGCTCTCTTTTCTAACTCTCCTGCAGAGTTAGAGAAATTTTTATAAATTTTAATACTACAGCTTTAGGACTTATATACATTGCAAATATTTGCACCACTGTGCATCTTGTATTCCTTGTTCTTTCATATACAACATTCATCAGAAAGAACTCACAATTTTTATGTATTGGAAATTTTTGTTTTGTTTTGTTTTTCTCCGGTACCGGGAACTGAACTCACGACCTTGCGCTTGCCAGGCAGGCGCTTTTTTTTGCCGCTGAGCTAAATCCCCAGCCCCGTATTGGAAATTATTATATCTTCCTTTATGGAAGTGTATTTTTGGCCTCTATAAAGAAATTAAATTACTTAGTGAGCCAAGCATTTAGCCCATCTTCCCAGCCTCTGGTAACCATTTCACTCTCTGCTTCTTTGAATTTTCTTGTTTAAGATTCCATATAATAGTGTGAACACAAATTATTTTTCTTTCTAAACCTGGCTTATATCATGTGGCATAATATTCTCCAATTGTATTTATGTTGTTGCAAGAGACAATTTCTTTTATTTCAAGGTAACTGGAATTAATTTGTGTAAATATTTCACATATACTTTACATTTTCACATGTTAATAGACATACATTGAATCTGTAATTTCTCTATTAGGAATATACTCCATTGATCATGCAAGCACAGGCACCTTTTGGCAAACTGATTTCAAATCTACCCTGTGAATACATAAAAGTAAGATTATTGGGTAATATGGTAATTCTGTTTTTAAATTTTTCAAGAATGTTGATATATATCCCCAAAATGCTTGTGCTAATTTTTCATTCTCGTTTGTAGTATGAAAGTGCTCTTCTTTTTTTTACTAAAACTTTTGGCTTTTATTTTTTCATAAGAGACATTGTAATGAGTTTGTACTATTGCCACATTGTAGTATTCATTTACACTTCCCTATGCAACAGATTTGTGTATGCTGATTTTGTATCCTATTTACTACTCTACTGAATTTATTTATTAATGCTAACAGTGTTTTCTGGAGTATTTAGCTTTTTGTTTTTGAGATCATATCATGTGTAATTGGGAATAATTTTACTATTCCATTCTAATTTTTGATGTATTGCCTTTTGTTGTCTATTTCCTCTGAATAACTTCGAGGAGTATGCTGAATAAAAGTGGTATGAATAGATGTCCTCGGTTTGTTCCTAATCTTAGAGGAAAATTTTCAGAGTTTCCTTACTGAGTCTGATGGGTTTTTTATATATGACTTTTATTGTGTTGACTTAATTCCTACTTTTTCTAGTTTTTAAAGTGTATATCATGAATTGTTTTGCATTTGATCAAGTATCATTTTGGCATTATTTAGATGATCATATTAGTTTTAGTTTTCATTTTCAGTATGGTATATCACATTAATTGATTTTTATGTAAAGACATCTTTGCAGTTCATGGCCAAATACTACTTTGAGAAGGATGTAACAAATATACAATAGGAAAAGGGGTGTCTCTTCAAAAGAGTAATGATGACAAAATCTATCATTTGTATGAAAAATGAAATTGTTTATCACTCACAAAAATAAACTCACAATAAACTTAAGTATAGCATCCTGAAATAAGATCTAAAAAATACACTTTGTGATATTGATACTGACCATAAATTCATGGGTATGGTATAAAGGCAGAAACAAAGAACCAATAATATGTAAATCTGTTACATTAAAAAAAAGTTTCCACTCAGCAAAAGAAACAACGTAGTAAAAAATATGAGTAACAGAAGTGGACAAAATATTTTTAAATTTTGTATCAAAGATGGAGTTACATTGAATTATGTAATTACTTGAATTATGACAATTCTCACATATGAACAACTTGGATTATGAATGGAATTTTAGGTTTAATTTATGACCAGTCTTGAGTTATGACCTGAATGTCAGCTCATTATATGATTGTAAACAGACTAATGATGCCAGAAAAGTGTACATAAGCATAGGTAAACATAAATCTGAGCCCAGATGTGCATGTTTTTGGATGTGATTTTTGTCATTGCTTTATATTATAATTATTGCTATCAAAATGGCCCCAAGAAAACTAGAAAAGAAGCTAAGGAGGAAGCTGAGGTAAAGAAAATAGTCACAATCAAAAAGAAGAAGAAAATTGTGGAGAAATATGAGAATGATATTCATGTGATTGATCTTGCTAATATGCACAGCATGCTGACGACCACCATCTCCACAATCTTACAGAGAAAATATTTGTATAAGGAAGTTAGTGTAGCTAAAAGTGTTACTCAAATTAGTAAGTTAGGATCAACAGTTAGACAAGGTAGAAAATCTTTTATTAAAGTGGATAAGCAAAAGGAAGATCATAGGTTATAGCCTGAGGCTATAGTTTATGAAAAAGCTAGAGTTATAAATGCAGATCTTGTGAAGAATAATCCATGAACAAGTGATAATGGTGAAACATTTTATGCCAGTAAGGGATGGTTTCACAATTTTAAAGTAATAATTGGGGTTCATAGCATAACAAGGCTTGGTGAAGCAGCCAGTGCTGATGAAAGGGTTGCTGGAAATTACATATACCACATAAAAATGATGATACAGAGAAATGATTTTTGCTCTCATCAAGTTTTCACTTGTGATGAAAGGGGCCTTTTCTGGAAGAAAATATCCAGAAGAACATATATTACCCGGGAAGAGAAGAAAATTTCAGGCCACAAGCCTATGCAAGATAGGTTAAACTTATTGCTATGTGCCAATGCGAGTGGTGACCTCAAGATAAATCCTCTTTTGATTTATCACTCTAAGAACCCTAGAGTGTTCAGAAAACATGAAATCAGAAAGAGTAGGCTAAGGATCATGTGGAGATCTATCTTAAAAGCCGGGGTGACAAGAATACTTCTTCTTGAGTGGATCAGAGAAGCTTTCTGTCCTATTGTTAAGAAATATCTAGAGGACAAAGGTTTACCACTCAAGGCTCTCCTCATCCTGGACGATGCTCCTGCTCACCCACAAGTTTGGAAGAAAAATTGGCTAAAGAATTCCCATGGCTGTCAGTTCCTCTCACTTAATACAACACCTCTACTACAGCCTGTGGACCAGCAGGTTATAGCTAACTTTAAGATGCTGTATACCAGGAACTGTTCCTGAAGGGCTTCCAGATGGTCTCTGACACAGATTTAACCCTTGAAGAGCTCTGGAAGGAACATAGCAACATCCTTTCCTGTGTGGGGTTAAGTAAGAAATCCTGGGCCAAAGCCTCTCTTAGGACACTGAGATCTGCTTGGAAGAAATTGTACAAGAGAGAGACCTCAAAAGCTGTGCAGAGGACCCTGAGCCTTCAACTGATCCTGTGGTTGTTTATATTGTCACTATAGCAGAGTCCATAGACTTGTAGACAGTGGTGATGTTGAAGAACTTGTGGAGAAACACTCCAGAAGAACTTCGGCAAATTCGGGCTGAGCCAGAGAAGGAGAGCTGAGGAGCTTTCTGAAGAGGAGGAGTATCAACAATCAGTGCAGCAAAATTCTTCTTCGGAAATAGAGGAAATGCTGAAAATTAGACAAAGTTGCAAACATTTGTAGAGAAGATCCACCCAGACAGAGAAAAAGTCAACTATTACATTTACTAGGTTAATGACAATGTTATGTCACACTACAGGACAGTGTTAAAAAGAGGACAGAGACAATCTTAGGCCAGTTTTTAGTTCTGAAAAGGTAGAGACTTAGTGAGCCAGAAGCAGGTCCTAGTGGGATGCAGACTTTCCCAGGGAGCAAAAGGACACCAGAGAACCAGATTCCTGATGTTCTTGTGGAAGAGAACTCTCCTTCCAAACAATAATCACCTTCAATTTCATCTTCTCTTCCTGCAAGTCATAGATGTCAAATTGAATGGTCAGTACACTATGAAATTGCTGCATCTGGTAAACTTGGCATATTTACAAACACTTTGGTGAATATATTAGGAAAATTATTGGTGTTTCTGGTAAACTATGGACATTATACAAACCTTTTTAATTACGGAAAGGTTAGTTAAGGGTGCTTTTGCAAGTTCAGAATGCATTATGGGTATTTCCATTATTTTCTATGGGAAAAAATAGTCTTCATTTAAAACCAACTTGAGTTACAACCAGCCCTCATAAATGAATCGAGTTTGGAAGTCAAGGGTCCAGAGGGATTTCTAAAATATAAAAGGAACTCATAGAACACAATAGCAAGCAAACATAAAATTTACAACTTAGTTGATAAGGCATAAAGGACTTGAGTTGATATTTCTAAAAAAACGTACAATTAACCAGGAGGTTTGTGAAAAAATGCTCAATATTATTAATCATCTAGAAACACAAACAAAAACTCCAATATTACATCATCTCATACACATGAAGATGGCCATTATCATAGAACAAAACTAAACTAAGTAAGACAAATGACAAGAAGGTGAAAAGGCTCTGGGGATATTAGACCCATTGAACATTGTTAGTGGAAATGAAAAATAGTAGGCGCCCTGTAGAAAACATGCTGGATTTCCCTTAAGAAATTAAAAATGTGACTATTATTGATTCTACAGTTTTATACCATGATTTTAGCCACATAAAATAAAATTAGGGTCTCATAGAGATATTACTATCCCCTGAATAATCACAGCAATTCAGAATAGACATGATGTGGAAGTAACCTAAATGTGCATGAATGAATGATTGGATAAATAAAATGTAGCATGTACTTTATACCAAGCCTCAAAATAGTAGGACATCCAGCGATAGGTGACAAGGATGAGGCTTGAAATGCAATGTTAGGTGAAACTACCCAGGTACAGACTCACTACATGATCAGAATTCCTCTACATCAGCTCCCTAAAATAGCCAAATTCACAGAAACAAAGAAAGTGGTAGTTTCTAGGCTCATGTAGAAGGGAGTCATGAGGAGTTGCTCATCAATATGTAAAAAGTCTCAGCAATGCAAAGTGAATATACTGTACAAGACTGATGGACAATATTGTGTAGATAACTAATATTTTATTATGTACAAAAATCTATTAAGCATGTCAATTTCAGGCTAAATGATCTTGTACAGTTTATGAAGGAAATATCTGCTCTAATAAGAGAGTGACCTTCACAGCACTCCCAGGTTTAATTTTGTAATTGTCATATACACTAGCATTTGTACAATTTAAAATCTTCCAAGGTGTTGGAGCTTTTGACTTGAACTGTCATATGTATTGTAAAGTAAGTATAAGGGTTTTTTTAAATTGATTTTAAAAATAAAATAAGGAAAACATATTAACAAACAGACATCCATTTACAAAATAGCATAACACTATCACTGTGATATGATGTTTTCAGCTCTTCCGGGGTTTTTAAAATATACTTTTCCACTCTTTAAATTTTGACTTTTAGATCTCACATAACGTTTTAGCCTTGCTTTTGATATTTACCCTTTCAACCTAAATGATGTTCTTTGGCATTTCTGGAGAACAGATACCTCAGAGACAAATTTCTTCTTATTATCTTAACAAATATTTTCCTGATGTCATCTCCACTATTGAGTTATAGTTTTGCTTGATATAAAGTTTTGTTCTGATGAGTTCTTGCTTCTTCTTTCAGTTCTTCAATAGTGACATCCCACTGTCTCCTAGACTAGGTTCTTTCTGATAAGGAATTGGCTGTCACACATCAATTTGAAATTCTGAATAAAAGGAGAAAAATTCTTTGAGTGCTTGTAAGATTTTTCCCTCCAAATTTTATTCCAAATTAATCTAATCAACTTTAATCCTAAACTACGTGCACATATGTTATATGTAGTTTACTTGATGCTTGATATAAATTTTGAATTTATAAATGTATTCTGCTGTGTTTAGTAAAACATCAGTTATTATCTTTTTAAAAAATGTCTTTTTTATATTACTCCTTTTCTCTTGGATTAGAAATGTATATATTTTATAACTTTTGATATTATGCACAGGTTTCTTAGGCTTGATTCATTTTTTTTCTACATTTATTCCTTAGTCTTCTGGTTGCATAATTTATTTGAGTTGTTTCTTTTTTTTTTTTGGTACCAGGCATTGAACTCAGGTCCTTGCACTTGTCAGGCAGGGGCTTGTCCTCCTGAGCTATATCCCTGACCCTAACTGAATTCTTTTCAAACTCACTTTTCTACTATTTTCATTCTGTTGTTGATCATATCATTTTTTACAATTTTAGATATTGTACTTTTCAAGTGTTTGTTTTGTGTTCCTTTTTAGGATTTGTTTTCTCACCTAGAATCATCTTACTTTCTTATGAAAATACCATTGTAACATCTTAATATCCTTACCTATAAATCCAACATCTGGGGCTGGGGATTTAGCTCAGCGGCAAAAGCGCCTGCCTGGCAAACGCAAGGTCGTGAGTTCGGTTCCCGGTACCAGAGAAAAACCAAAAAAAAATAAATAAATAAAAAATAAATCCAACATCTGAGGCACCTCAAGACAGATGCCCAGTTTCCATGAATAAAGATCATTCTCTTCTGGCTTGTATGGCTAATACGACTTATGTCTTAGATATTTTACATGAGATTTTGTACAGGTACTTTTTAAATATTTTGATAACCTTTCACCAAACAATTCTGTTAAGTAGGCAATAAAATTGACTAAACCCAAACTCCATGGTCTTAAATTTTAGTGAAATTATTTTGCCTTCTCCTGACTCCTTAATGTATCTTCTTTCAGATCTGCATAACTCACAGACTAGTCAGAGATTTTTTTGCAGTATTGCTACAAATAATTTGAACTTAGACATTCTTCTTAGAACTTAAACTCTTCATTTTATCATCTTCTGTGGTTGCATAGAACTGTGTCTTTGAGATAACAACACTGTACTTTTCAACATATCTGGAATATGAATTACCTGTATCCTGATTTTAACTATACAGTCCTCACTGTGTTCTATCTTTTGTCTAAAAGCCTCTACATAATGCCAACTTCACCCAGAGCCATTTCCTCTAGCTTAATTTCATACCCCTTTCTTAATCCATCTGCATTAACTATCTCTCCTCAATTCTTTTATATAGTTATTTTCACATTTATAGTAAAATAGTAAAAATATAATTATTATTTTGTATGTATGATAATTCATACAATATTTTGAAAGGAAGTCATCAAATTTTGAAAGTGAGGTTTTGTAAATTGTAAATTAAAAATAATCATCCTACAAAATATTTCCACGTATGAATATAAATTATAAAATATAAGACATGAATGAAAAGGATTCATAAGAATTTCAGGTTGTTGTTTATTTCTGAAACTGGAAAATGATGTACTTGTATTTCAGGGTCAAATAAGGATATGATCTACTTTAGGATATCAAAAGTTGAGGCAACATCACATTATTTGAGCTAGGACCAGTTATGAAAGAGTATGCAAGACTGAAAAACAGTACATTGTATATTAAACATGAAATTGCAATACCCTATTTTTAAGGTGCGTGTTAGAGAAATGTTACCTAATTTTAGCAGTGGCTTTCAGGTGAAAAAGAGTCAACATAAAGTGATCATCATCAGGTTATTAGATAACCTGCTCTCACTCGCTGCTTCCTATAGCCTTCTGCCAGCTCTTTCCCGTGGCATCCCATCTTGCACTCAAGGGCAAGGGCATCTGTTGAATCCTTAAGCATAGATCAGTGTACTATGGAAGAAACCATGGAGAGCAAAGTTACAGTAAAATTCATTTTTAAAGAATATTCACATCTAAGGAAGCTTACACATTTTAATATTATCAGTTTTATTTTGACATAAAATATTTGAACTTTCATCCTTGTTTGAAGAAATACCACAATATAAATTTTTCCTTTCTAATAAAGAAGACAGTCTTCATTCGTTCATTGTTCTTTCTCTCTGGAATCTGGAAACTTGTGACATAGGAGCTGGCAGTCAAATAAACCAAGAAATATTTTAATTTATAAATGATCACTTTGAGAAACATAGCAGTGAAAAAGCTTGGTTTTTGGCGATGTGAAGCTAGAGGCCTTTTGAGGGAAGCTTTTGGAAATCATCCCATCACTGATGTGAGCTGTCTCTTCTGCCAAGAGCAGTCCAACCAGCATTTATTCTAACTCTGACCATATTAGAGATTAGCATAGTGCACTTCAAGAAACTCATTTTAATCTTAAACTAATTGGAATATACCCTGCTGTTGCAACTTTGAAAGGTGACATAGTATTTGGGGTTATACTCAAACAACAAAAAATGGCAATCTTTCAGTATGTTTGAAGGTGGTAGCACAAAATGTTAATTGAACAAAAAATGCGACCCAAGCAGCCCACCATATTCAAACCTCCTTTGATCAGCAGTTATAAACCTACTACTAAAGGCAAATAGTTATGGGACCCAGTAGCGACTGGCACTAAATATTACAATGGTCATAAAAATGGAAAGCCACTGGAATGATCTGAAGGCTTCTACTTGCACAGCAGAATTAAGGGAGAGGTCAAAATTCATGTCTGAATGTTGCAAGATCTGAGTGAAAAGAATCTGTTAATTATTTAAGAAAGAACATAAAATAAATTTTAGAATTTATCCAATGTTTTTTCAAATTCTGACTTTTTTTGTTAGAAAGTAAGAGTAATGTATATGAGCATTAGAACACAGGTTTGATGTTTTATTAAAGAGTTTCTGTGCTATAGTGGGAGGAGTTTAAGTTAAAAACTGTATTAAATTGATTTTCATGCATAAGTAATTGTCAGCTAGTATAAGTGGGTAAAATTTAAGTGTTGAATTAAATTCTTGTATTTCCAGAAAATAATTTTTTTCACTTTCTGAGTGAAAGAAAGACATTAGAGTAATGAGTCAGGACTTGAGCAACTTCTTGGCAAATCCTCATGATTCTTGGAGGCATGATGGTCAGGTTAAGGGCATCACTAAGAGAGACAGACACCCCAATTCAAATCCCAAGCTTACAATTTACTACATGCATTTTATAGAACAAATGGTTTCATCTTTGTTGTGAGATCATTTTCTGTAAAATGCAAACAAAAATACTATTTTCCTGTAGCCACTGTTGTAAGAATTTAAAGAGATAATATTAAAAATGTCTTAGAGAAAAGCCTGAAATAATATATGTATTGAATTTTTAAAATACAGGTTTGGACAGTCTAAACTGAAGAAGAGTCTTGAAAAATGAATATTCATGGCAAGTTAAATTACCTGTTGAATTCAAATTTTTGGCTACTGTGCCAGATATGACAACTTTGTTAGACAATACACACACACACACACACACACACACACACACACACTCACACACAAGCTTCTTATACCTATTTTCCAGCTCTTGAGCTATGAAGGGCTCTACCTTCCATATTTCAAAACAGTTGATACACAAAAGGAAACATTGCCTTTCACCAGATCACAATAGGATGACACTTTCACTATCTGCACACAGGTCTGGATCATTATTTCACCCACTTTCTCTGTCTATAAATATTGATATATCTTTCATGTAACAGAATAAAATCATATCCATTAAAATGGTGCTAAAACCAAAGTAGTACTAGTTGATTGTGCAGTTAACATCCTATAGTTCTTCCAACAATCAAATGACTGTAGGGAGGTGAGGGTTGAGATACTATATGTTACCTCAATAACATTCATCATATGGGAGAAGACATATTTTCCATCTGGTATGGTTTAAATTTATTTTTCAAATTTCCTCTTTTGGAAACTTAGTCTTCAGTGTGATCACGTTGAGATATAGAGTCTCCAAGATGAAAATCAATGCCGTCTTTGAAGGAATGGGTTCTGTGTTGTGATCTAAATTGCTATAAATATAAATTTGTCTCACTCTCTCCCTCAAATGACTCTTTGCACTTTTTATTATTAGTGTTTATAATTTTTTTAAAACATTGGACTTCAGTGAACATACTTTGATTATATTCATCCCCGATTATGATCCCTCACACCCCCTCTGCATCTCTATTTTTTGTCTTTCTTGACTAATAATAGTCTTCCTTCTTTTATGCAATCCATATTAGATTATACTTATTAGGTAGAACTTCTTATCTTCATCTTTCATGTATGTCTTATTTTGCTCACCATGATGATGATCCATATCTATCTGTTTTTCTGCAAATGGCAAACTTTTATTCTTTATATCTAAATAGTGCTCAGCTGTGTATATGTGCCACATTTTACTCATCCACTTGTTTGGCTCCTAAATTGGTTCTATATTTTGGCTACTGTGAAATAGCTAACAAATATAGGTATATAGGTATTCCTACAGCATGCTGACTTTATTTCCTTTAAGTATGCATCAAGGAATGGTATAGCTGGATCAAATAGTAGCTCTAAAATGTTTTTCTTCTTCTAGTAAGTTTCTAATTTTTTTTTCTGTGTCTTTTTTATTTTTTTTGTTTGTTTTGTTTTTTGTTTTTTTTCCGGTACCAGGAATTAAACTCATGACCTTGCACTTGCCAGGCAGGCGCTGTGCCACTGAGCTAAATCCCTAGCCCCTTTTAATTTTTTTTTCTGTGTCTTTACACAGCATTTTAGAAGTCATCATTTTTCTATGTCTTAGCCAATAAATAGGAATAAGGTTAATTCTACTGACTATCATAAAGTTTGAATAATATAAATCACATTGATGAAGCTAATAATGGAGGCAATAGGATGAAATTAAGCAGTAAAAATGACAACCTACTTTTGAAAGAAAATAAGATATTTTTTGGTGCAGGGATAAAATATTCCAAAAAATGGTATTTTTTGATAGTTTGTGCCTTAACATTTCTTGCTCGTTTTGGTGGCACTGAGAATTGCACATGTTAAGGAATACTCTACACCTGAGTTACATTCTCATCCCTTTTCTTCTTTCACTTTCTGTTATACTTGATTAATTCAATTATGCACTGCTCTATTTCTATTTGTTTCTACTATGAACTTTGCAATTTCAAAGACTGAATGGTTTTTAAGTGATTTTTTTTTCTGATTCTAGATGGTAAACAACCCATGTACTAGCCCCATCTTCCCCTGGCTTGTGAGTTCTTAGAAATGGATGCTACTCCAAAGTATGCTCAGCAAGACCTTTAAACTTTTATTTGTGACACCAATTATTGATTAGTGCTGTATTATAACTTCAAGTTTATTGGTGTCTGAAAGTAAGAACTTTTTTGTATTGCTAATTAGAGAAGATCATAAAATTATGGTAATCAGACCAGGCTATTTCTTAGATTTCCTCAGTCTCACACAAACAGTGAAAACATTTTGTCATGTGTGGTACTTCTACATCATTACATTTTCTCATTATACACTGATACTGTCGTTGTATTCTCAGAGTTTAACTGCATTGTCATGTCCTGGGAGTTCAATTTTCTAGTTTTCTTTAGAAAGACTACAGAAGCATATAACTGTGCTTGTCTAAGATGAACTAGTGATCTAAAACACTTTTCTTGCCTATAATGTGTATGCTTTCTTCCCATTAACACATCCCAGATCTTATTTAATTGCATAGCTATAGGCATGATGGGAAAGAAATTGTCTTTGAAAAGCACATCTGCTTTTAAATAAGGAAAATGTCTTATTCTGGGTATTTTTTTTCCTAGCATTTTCTATCTCTAGGGTGGAATATCACCATTTTTAGAAGAGAACTCTAATGAGAGAGCTTGCATATGGTATTTAATGTGACATTAGCAGGTGCAACATTGCTTTGAAGATGGCAGTTAGGAATTTTTAAAATGAATGTGAAAATACTTTGGGAAATCCAACCCATATGATTTAAGATAAAGGATAATTTCCACCTGGATCATTCTTTCATATTCCAAAACGTTTAACTGTATCTTTTCCTTTTCATTAACAATGAAAAATTGGCCATTCATATCATAGCCTATAAGAAAGATAACACCAACTTAGTTTAGAACATCCATTTAGAACCTAAGACTGGGAGATATTTCAAAGATTTTTCTGGAATCCTTTTCAAAGTCTAACTGCTATGGCTGAAATTCAAGTTACCTATACTGTCTTCACAAAAACATTGGCACAATGCCTCTGATAAAAAGCAGGAAAGTTTCTTGTTGCCTAGCTATAATTTTAAAACATCGGTTCAAAGCCCAATCTTGGTTTTCTTTCAGTGCTAGCTTCATTGATTCATATACTCCTCCCATCATTCATATAGCTTAATATTGATTGTTTCTCGTTATCACTCAGGGAATCAGTAGAAATTTTAAGACGAGGCACATGTCTTTCCCAGATCACTGGTAGAATGTGAAAGGGCTTAAAAACTCAAATATTTTGGTTAGATAAAATTGCAAAGTATAAAAACCAGTGAGTGCCAAAGCAATATAAAGTGTCATGTTAGTTGAGTAGGAATATAGACATTTGTTGCAAAATTTTGAGATAACTTTTAATGCTATGGATGTCATAAATTGGAATATAAAATAACATTTTTATCACTAATTTTATCATGAATATTAAAGTTGAATGTCAATTCAAAGGCAGATGCTGAGAGTCACTGTCCTAAATTAGGTTTATAATTATTCCAAGGATAGTGAATATTTTTTTTTTTTTTGGCTAAACAGTGTGCAATATACTTCTTTAATGTTTCATTTAGCACTCTAAAATAACATAGGAAAATGTTACTAGTTTCCATTCAGTGATCAGGAAGACAAGCTAGAAGGAGAGGTAACATCACCTCCTCAAGGTAGCATGATGCTAGAATTATCATATAGATGGATCCGCATTTAACTCAGCTTCAATACATACCTCTAGGTAACACAGAGCACGTGCTTAAGCTTCCTGTGACTCAGCTCTTTTGTCTGTTTATGAAGCATGATACTTATACTTACCTCATATAATCATGGTGAAGAATCAAGTAATTTATTGAAATTGCCTAAATGAAACCTGGTAACTTGTTTGCTCAGATTTACTGTTTTACAGTAGCATGGATAGTTAATTTGAGAGCCAGAGAATAATGCCAAATATACCTGCTTAATTCAGAATATAAAATAGAATTCTTATTGAACGATGCAAAAGCCTATTATTCACGTTCTTCCAGAACAACCAAGAACTAGAATTTAACCCACAAGGGTAAGCCAGCTGTTTATATTCATAAAGAGATGTAAGTTTTGCCTTTTTGTGAAATTTGTGTAAATGAAATCATACTGATGAGATACATTCTCATGGTATATGTTAGAAATTTATTCATGCTGCTGAATATAATTAAAGGTTTTAGAAATTATTATTCTGTGGTGTGTCCATATCTGATAACTACTTATCAGATTATTCTGTTGCTAGTGGGAATTTGGTAGTTTCTAGCATTTTCTGGGTTTATTGGTAAGTAAACATTTTTGTACATTTATCCAGGTACATAATCTAAATCTGGTTTGGTAATACAGCCAAAGTAGAATTACTTAATCCTCTGATTGTAAAATTTCAAGTCTTTTGGTGTTTTGTTTTTGTTTTTATTTTTGTTCTGAGTCAGGGTTTCACTATGTAGTCCAGGTTGGCCTGAAACCTCCAATGATCCGACTGCCTCAGCCTCTCAAGTGTTAGGATTACAGGTATGCACCCCCACACCCAGTATAAGATTTTCAATTTTTCTACAATAAATTGTTTTCTAAGATGATTGCACAAATTATTGTTTGATTGTCTTTATATATCTGGTCCCCTTACCTCCTTATGAGTTGTCCTGCATTTAACTTGATGTGATAAATTATATTTTTCTCTATATACACAAAAGTAGCATCTCATTATTAATGTAACTTGGTACAATTTATTATTAATGAGATTTAAATAAATTTCCTATCTTCTCAAATATTTGAATTAAGTGCTAGGTTAATTTGCCTACATCTTATTAAGTTAACTCCTATTGATTTACATGTACTTTATGTAGCATGAATATATATATGCATCTATTAATAGATGTTTTAAGGAGATAAATAGATTCTGTATGGAAATTCTTTAAAGTTGAGCTTTTAGCGATGGGAAGGGGATAGGGATTGGAGGGAGAGGGCAGGAAGAAGAAAGGAAGGAGAAATAAAAAGGATTAAGATGCTATATATATATATATATATATATATATATATATATACATATACCAACTACCTATGATGAACATGTTCATTAAGTACTGAAAATGTGTACTAATAAAAATAGTTATATGATGATGTATTGTCTTAGAGCATGTTTGAGATGAGTTATAGTGTTATTTTCTTTATGACAGCCTGGTCTTATTCACAGAACAAACATGCCTTTGCATAGAGATATGTAATAGTTTCATATATGTTATTTATCTCTTTTCAGATTTGAATGATGATCCATCAGTCTGTTCCTTTATCTGGCTAAAAGATGGCATTGACTTATTTATCAGGTGCTATATAACATGACTTTGTACAACATCCCAGTAAATTTTACAATAAATTTGTCAATTATATAGCAGAGAGAGAGAAACAGCCAGAGAACAAACAAATTAGGAATGAAGAAATGAAGAATGTGAGGAAGGGAAGGAAGACAATAGAATGATGTTAGGATTGGGATTATCTTCTCTATTAATTTACTTTGAGAGAACTGACATTTCTCTATTGAGATGTTAATTCTTTTATCTCAACATCTTTGTTATTTCATTAAACAATGTTTTTATAGATGTTCTACATATTCTTTCACATACTAATATTTTCATGTCAAGGAAAATAACTTCCTTCTAATTTTATTGCCTAAGCATTTGTTGATCATAGGTAAATTTAATTTATTTTGGCATATTTATTTTGTATATAGGTACTTATTAAAATCTCATTGATTTCAATAATTTGTCTGAAATTTCAGGGGCTCAATATCATTTACAAATGTGATTATTTTATTTTTTCCTAATTTTATTTTCTAATTTCCTCTACTATCCTAATGCCTTCATATGGAACTTCAGTAAAATATTGACCTTCAATGTAATACAGGGCATATTTGTCCAGATCAAAAGATTATCAATATTTCTCCACTGAAAATACATAGTAGATAGATAGATAGTTAGATAAGGAGATAGATGACAGAGAGATAGATAGATAGCTTGTGTTAGGTTAAAATATTTTCTACCCATAATTTACATTTGTGGATAGATATAGTATAACAGATTTTTATTCACATAGAAAAGCAGTAGAAGGAGAAAATCATTGAGATATATACAGAAAGCTCATACTTGGAGTTATAATTCTGCCATGTTTTCCTTGCATTTATCTAAGACACCTTGATTATTTTTATTCTTTTACTTATTAATAGGGAAAATTTACTTATTTATTTTTAATGGTAGGCAGATTTGCATTTTCTGTGATTAAGTCCAATTTAATAAAAATTATAGAGTTAGTATTACATGTATTACATTTGATTAAATTCTGATAAACTGTTACTACATGGAAAATAATTTTTAAAAATATTTTCTGGTTGTTTTTTACATCTTTGTCTTGATTTTCCCGTACTTTCTCAATAACATAGTGCAGAGTTCTTCTTTCCTTTCATCGAAATGAAGCTATGTAAAAATTAAATTTAGAAGAGTTTAACTGAGCAAAACTGATTTGTGAATCAGGCAGCCATCAGAACCAGAAAAAGTTTAGAGAGCTCCATCCCCTAAATGTGGGCAGGCAGCATCTATGGATTGAAAATAGAAATGTGGCAGGGAAACAACTCAACTGACTGCAGGTCTACTTTTGCCTCATTTGCACATATTCTGATCAGTTGGACCCCTGTGATTGACAGAATCTCAGCTTCTCTGATTGGCTGAGACTCAGCTACTTGTTACAGAAATATTCTCCTATGCTGGGCTTCCAGTTAGGTTATGTACTAAGCCAAGTAGCAGTTCATTATGTAAGGATTCAAATATGGAAGCATTTTCCGGGCAAATTTACATTAAAATTTTTGTCCATCTTTCCCTCCTCCTGCCCTCTTTCCTTCTTTCCTCTCTCTTTCCTTCTTTCTGCCCCTCTTCCTTACCCCTTTCTAATACATTCTGCTCTTCTTTTCTCGCTTTTATTCACATTGATACAATTAATTTGTTCGGTGTGCCCATTGCTCTCTCTTATTCAGCTGGGCAAGCCCACCACAGGGATGGGTAGGAGTAGACTTATTCACTCTAAAATGAGGAGCCTACAGTTTACCAAATTAAGAGGGGGTTTGCATTTACTTTCTCTTCAATGCAGCCTTTTCCACCCCTGAACTTAATCTAATGTATCTTAATGTGTGTTGAGATCATTTACAAGGCAAAAGAATTTTCAATTTTCTGCTTATTCATCTAAATCTTTATCTTTAGGTATTGCATAAATCGCTCCTTACTATTAGATATACTCTCATACTATTACATACATTCTTTAGTAATTATCAAGATATTTATAAATATTTTAGGCATCACTTTAAATTCATTTTATAGAGAGAACTGAACGCCTATACTATATTGCCAAATAGATTGGCGACATCAAATTTAGTGTTCATTATTGTGCAATATGTTCCAAGGACACCTCTTGTTCACTAAAAATATGTATTAACTTTTAAAACACATATCATAGGCTAGGCACTGTGCTGTAAATGTGGATTGTACAGTGAGCATAAGAAGTATTCCTAAACTCATGGAGTTCATATTCTAGCCCACTTTTTGTTTATTAAGTTAAAATCTATTAAATAATACACCTGAGTATTATTAATCTATGGGAAACACCTTAATTACAGTAATACCTAGGTTCACTAAAGCTTCCATTTGTTCTGTTTGGCTTGCAAACAGAAGTGTTTGGCAAAATTTGGCTTCCCCTCCCAACTTCCTCATTGGGTAATGATCACAGCCATGACCATCTTCCCCAGAATCACGGAATAATTTAAGTTTCTGAACCAAAGTGCCACTTGTATTAGCTACAGGGAGTACTGCACTAAAAGTTACAAATAAAAAATAGTGTTCCACTGAATGCTATTTGTAACTCATATTTTGTTTGAATAGTAATAGAGAATCACATGGGTGTTCCAAGTTGCTCTTTGTGGCAGTCAATCTTGGTTTTCATCTTGCCAGGACTGAAAGATACCTAGAAAATAGCTAAAGTACACTTCTGGGTGTGTCTGAGGGTATTTCCAAAGATGATTTGAATCTGAGTCAACTGACCAAAGGGGAAACAAAATGAGGATAGCACTGTGATAGGCATGATGCTCGGATGGAACAAAAAGTGGCACAAAGGAAATCTCGCCTGTGGAAACTGAGGACAAACTTGGTTCTTGCTGAAGGGTCCTATTTTTGGTGCTGTTATTGCCTGTGTATATCAGACTCCAGATTTTTCAGCCTTTAAACGGGAACTTGCACCAACTTTCCAAGGAGTCCCAGACCCGGGCTACATGATAGGTCCCTGCTGGTCTGAGGCTTCTAGCTTCTTGGACTGAGCAGCTACTGTTTTCCTTGATGCCCCAGCCTGCAGACAGCCACTGTGGGAAGATCGAGCCTCTGATCAAGTAAACCAAACTAATAAATCAACTAGGCTTTTGTTGCTGTTGTTGTTGATTTTTTGTTGTTGTTTTTTTCTTTTTTCTTTTTTCTTTTTCTTTTTTTTTTTTTTTTTGACACAGGGTCTTGCTATGTAGTTCAGGCTGGGCTCAGATTTGCTATGCAGCCCAAGCTGGCCTTGGACTCACAGTGATCCTCTTGCCTCAGCCTGCCAAGTGCTGGGATTACAGGTGTGCACCACTATGCTTGCATAAATTGACTCTTGTAATGCTTTGGTTACTTTTCTCTCATTGTTGAGACAAAATACCGGAGACCCAAATTAAGTTTATTTAACTCACAGATTGTGAAGCTTTCAGTATATAATCAGTTGGCTCCAGGTAGTTTGGAAGGGCACAGGGGCAACACTTCAAGGCAGCAAAAGACGGCAAAAGCAGCGAGAGCACAGGAGGGAGAACAAGCCTCTTTTCCTCACTTATATTGTAAGCAAACTAGGGGACCACCACCCAGGGGACGTGTAGCACTCACATAATCTCCTGGCCCTCCTGTCACATAGGCTCAGGATAATACAAAGTAAGGACCTTGACCCCTGCTCAGTCACTCAGTTCACCTTCTAAACTTTGAAGTTGACACAGTGAACAATATCCTAGAGTGGTAAGGCATGTTCTTTTCATATCAGGGTGTAGAACTGCTGAGTCACTTAACTTCTCAGTTAAGACTCTTCAAGTTGACACAATGTGTCAACCATAACAACCCACCCCTTGTCAACCTGGCAACCAGACAAATTTTTTAAACCAGTTTTCAAAAACACAGTCATTATTCTTATCATTTCACAACTTGAACATTAGAACACAGGTTTAACAATCCTGAAGAAGCAGTATTAAGTCTATCAACATTTTGTTACATTAGGACCATAACGTTTGACCCATGCCCCTATCAAAGACTCATGAACATTTCTTTATGCAAAAGGCATTTAGTCCATCTGCAAGAGTTGCCAAAGTCCTAACAAAATTGCTGAAAAGTCCAAGTCCCAAGTATCCTCAGAGATGTAAGGCAAGCTCTGTAGTTACAAGCCCCCATAAAAATGAAAAGCTAAACACTTTCAACATTTAATGGCACAAAATAAACATTTTTATTCCAAAAGTTACAAACAGGGGAATAGAAAGGAATGGGACCAAAGCAAGTCCAAAATCCAGCAGGGCAACAAATAAATCTTGTAGTTCCACATCCAGCATCTGAAGCAATCTGTGGCACAATGTGAGCTACAGAAGGCTTGCCTGAGTCCACCCCTACAGCACTTCAGGTGGATACAGCTCTCACAGCTTCTCTCTTAGGCCTGCTTTGCTCCCTCTTTGCAGCTTTCCTTAGATGATCCATGTATCTGGCTTTTCCAAACTTCTAGGGTCTCCACAGCTCCTTAGACTTCTGGCTCAGAGCCTCACACACTTCCCAATAAGGGCCACATTGCCTGGTCTCCCAGGCCTTCCAAAATCAAGGTGAAAGCCTTTTTAACCCCATAACTCTTGCATTTGCATGTGCCTAAAATCAACACCACATGGATGATACCAAGGTCTACTTCCTGTTGGAGCAGTAGCCAGGCTTTTCTCTCTCTTGGCTGTAAGGATCGAGTACCTGGATCACCAGACACTCTGAATCCAATTCTGAGAAACAAATTCTCTAGACTGCCACCATTCTGGAATATAGTGTGGCTGCTGCCATTCTGGAACATGGTGCTCTGCAGATTTTTCCTCAAAGCAAAGTCTATTACTTTGGTAGTTTTGAGGCTACAAAGGGTGGAGACTTGCTGCTTCTTGTGATGTCCTCAGGGTATCTTTTCTATTCTCCAGTTTTTTCTCAGCAATTGAGATCTTCTCAGCTCTATCTTTACCATCTGTAGCTTTACTGGAGCTTCCTTTCTGGCTAGATTCGCAACATTTTAAATTACTCTGCTGGGCTCTTTGCACTTAATTTACAACATAAATCTGGCTAAAAGCTCCCAACAAGAGCCATGCCACAGCTTCAAAATTCAACTGCCTTGAAATTTCTTTTGCCAGATTAATTAGTCTACTGCCCTTACTCTCAGTTTCACGCAAAATCTCTGGGTTTTTTTGTTTATTTTCTGGTACCAGGAATCGAACTCATAACCTCACGCTTGCCAGGCAGGTGCTGTGACATGGAGCTAAATCCACAGACCCACACACAAAGTCTCTGGACATGAGAAAAATGTAGACAAAATTTGTGCCAAGCCACAACATACAACATCTGGAGTCCAACAACCAATGCAGTCCTTCTTCCCAGCAGAATCCTCCTGACCATGGCCTTTACTAGCAAGATTGCTATCAGATGTTTTGTCTTCTGAGCTCTGACCAGAATCTTCCACGTAGAATACCCTCAGGTGTTCCAGATCTACTATTTTAGGTGACATCTCTGAACCTTTCCAAACACTTCCCACAAGCTATTCCCAAGGGCTCTAGAACCACATGGTCAGGTACACTCACAGCAATGACCCCACTCCTAATACCAAATTCTGTTTTGGTTACTTTTCTCTTGTTGCTGGGATAAGATACAGGACATCCAAATTAAGGAAGGAAAGGTTTATTTAGCTCATAGATTGTGGAGCTTTCAGTCCATAATCAGCTGACACCAACGCAGGGTGGCAGGGCACATGGGCAACACTTCAAGGTGGCAAAAGATAACAAAAGCAGCAAGAGTACAAGAGGGAGAAAAAGCCTCTTTTCCTCACTCATATTGTAAGCAGGCTACCTCCACCCAGGAGGCATGTAGCACCCATGTAATCTCCATGCCCTCCTCCTGCACAGGCTCAGGATGAATACAAAGTAAGGACCCCGACCCCTGCCCAGTCACTTAGTTAACCTTCTACAGTTCTCAAATTGACACAGGGAACAACAGTTCTCAAATTGACACAAGGATCCTAGAGGGCATATTCTTTTCATCCCAGGATGTAAAACTGCTGAGTCACTTAGTTGAGTTTCTTAGTTAAGACTCCTCAAGTTGATACATTGTATCAACCAAAACATATAATTTGGCATACATTCTATTGGTCCTATTCCACTAGAGAAACTTAATACACTCTCATTTGTTTTATCCTTAATTAGTCAATTTAATTTGCTGATTTTTTATTGTTAAGCCACTGAAATATTTAACTAAATACCATAAATTTGTTTTCTTTTAAAATCTGACATTTTTCTACATCTGAATTCATCTTAACATGTAGTTTCTCTTTTTTATCTTTTTCCTGGAGGTATGCCAGTATATTTAATATTGAATTATAAATATCTAAATATTTAATTTTTCATTTATTTCATTTTCCTTGAACTTATCTTTTCTCTTTTTAATAGTTCTTCCTTTCTGCCTTGTTTACAGGGTTTTTTTTATCTTAACTATAAATTGTTAAACTATGATTTGTTTTTACCTTTTGGTCAAGCCAGTGCTTTCTGTCTTTGTTTCTTTTTCATTACAATTGATTTTTAATCACGCAAAGATAAATTGTGATTTCCAAGTGCTTTGCAGCTCTATTTTTAGAATTCCTTTTTAGAAATGGCTGAGTGAGCAGGAGATGACTCAGATCATTAACATAAAGCAAATAATTTTTTTCCTCAAGAAACTTTGACTCAGCATTTGGTAAATTACTGAGATGTCTATTTGACTCATTCTTGTTTTTTCCCTAGATTTTTCCAGCAATTATGATCAATCAAAACTTCATAGAAATAGACATGGTTTTTGCTATTCATTGATAAAAATAAGCTGAAAATTCTTATAGAATTTGCTTCAGTGACAGGATGCCAGTTTGAAAGAAAAAAATGTCATTCAAATTAATTTTAATTTACCTTGTCACTAAATATTTTCCAAGTGCATACTATTTATAGTGAACAGTTTAAAAGAATTATTTAATAGGGACTTGACTGCTGGTTTTCATTACCTAAAGATGGAAGACAATTTAATTGACTATTAGGCAACCTCAATCTTGTTTCGGCATTTATAATTTATCAGAACTTTAAAGGGAATCACAGCATATGTATATTTTAGACAAGTGTATATGTGCTCTCTGCATCTCAGTTTGGTTACGTGTAGAATCAAGGGCTTAAACTTAGTGTGCCCTTAGTTATGTTGTCTTTTGGTTTACTTGTGGAAAAATCTACTTTTTCTTTTAAAATATAGGACTTCGAAATTTATTACATGTATACATTTGTGTACCTCCCATGGTATTCAGAACACTTGAATAACCCTCAAAACTTTCGTGGTTTCCTTTGCACTTCTACCCTTTGTCACTCCAGTCTCTGGTAACAACTGCTCTGCTCTCTGTGCCTATAATTTTGTCTTTTATATAATGTCACATAATTTAAGTCATGCATCATGTAACACTTTATAACTAGTTTTGTACACTCAGCATAATGCTGTTGAGATTCTTTTAAACTGTGTGAAATGAAAGTTGGTTCTTTTATATTTGTGAGTAATATTTCACTAAAAGGAACCAAAATTTATTTCCCTTCTGGGAATTTTTCCAGAACTGAAAACATCATACATCAGAGATACATGTGCATTCATGGTTATAGCAACACAATTTGTCACAGCAAAGTCTTGGAAACAATCCAAGTGCCTATCAACTAGGGATTGAACAAAAAAGATGTGATGTTTTTATACAATGGAGTATTACTCAGCTATAAAGGTAAACTCAAGGCTTTTATAAATAAATGGATGCAATGAGAGACCATGCTCATAAGTAAAACAAATCAGACCCACATGTGTAAACATCATATTGTCTCCCTAGTGTAAGAACCTGAAAGAGTAAATAAAATGAAAAAGGCATAATAGATATTGTGGAAGAGAAAGAAACTGCTCAAAAAGAAAACAACAACCAGGATGAGAGAAAGGAGGAAAGAAATAAAGAAGGAAGGAGAAAAAAGTGTACACACACACACACACACACACACACAAGATAGCTAAAATAATTGTACTACTAACTTCTATTGGTTTATTGAAAGGAACAGTTAATGCTTATCTTTTGGACCAATTTTACATGCTTATATCTGGTAATCTGAACAACTATGTTGAAGACAACAATATGTAGTATAACAACAATTGCTGAATTCCAATCATTGTTTTTAAAAAATTCTATATAGTTTCTAACATTTTAAAAATTATCTGTTATTTTCTTTGAAATGAAAAAAGAACCAAAACTTTCTTTTTGGCACACTTAATTATGAATAGAAATTTCATAAAGATTCAAGTCAGGTTTATGGCAAAAATCAGTTTTCATCTCATTACATTAGAATCCCAGGAGTAAGATTTCTGGGTCATAGGGTGTGGTGGATTGACAGCTGGTGGTCAGATTGTAACACCCAGCTGAAATGAATCAGTGTGGTGCTGGGAGTGTAAGGCCCATCTGAGTATTATTACCAGCAGCATATGAGACAGAACTGGAGAAGAAGAAGAAAGGTTGTCGGGAGCTGGTAGAAGCTACTGGGAGCCTCTTGGAAGCTGAGAGAAACTGTAAGGAGCTGTTGATTCTCTTGGAGGTGCTCGTTGTGCTGGCTTTCTTTATGAACTTGGCTGTTCACATCCTCTAAGGAGTTTGGGACCTTATTGCTGAAAATGGCTTCAGTTCACTTTGGGGGAGCTCTGGTCCTCACTTTGAGCATCGCTTCCTGGCTCCAGAGGGGAAGGTGGTGCACTGCTCAGTCTCCTGGAGAAACTTATCATGTTGGCTTTCCTAATGGGAACTCAGCTTTCCTCATCATCGGAGGAGCATGGAACCTCATTGTTGCTGAGGATGTTTATGGTACTTTTTGGAGGAGCTCTGGTTGTTATTTTGAGGGTTGCTTCTTAGCTCCAGTGTAGATCCCTCAGCCTATTAGCACAGACCTTTCATCCCACTAGCACAGACTTTCTAGCTTTCACCACTGACCTTTGGGCCTTCCCAGTGCAGATCCATGAAACAGGCCTGGGTGAGACATTGTCATGGGCTCTGGGCCTCCACTTGGACACATGAGAGGCATTGTTATGGGCTTTAGGTCTTCGTGTGAACTCATGCAGGACATTATCGTGGGATCCAGTACCTCAGCTGAATTCTTTGGTCTTTACTGTGGATAGATTTCCTGCACTCTGTTGTATATGATTCTTTGGGTGACTAAATAAATAACATTATAAAACATGAGTCCTGTATTATATTTTCCCCTTACAGTAACCCCAAAAGCAACACATAGGGTATGTGTATATTTAATTTCATAAGAAGCTGTAAAACCAATTTCCAGAATGGCTGTACCAATTTGCATGTACACCAAATATATGAGGGGTCCAGTTGTTGGCGTCATCACCAGCATGCAGTTTTGTCAGCGTTTCTAAGATGAAAAGGCACGCAGTAGCATCTCCACATGTTTTTAACAGCATTTTATTATTGGCTAATGAAGTTGAGGATCTATTTATGTATTTGTAATGCAGATATATTCTTCAATTAAATGACTGCCCCTGAATTTTGATCATTTTATAATAGTGTTTGTTACTATTTTCAGAGTTCTCTATATATGCTCTATATAAATCCTGTTTTAGGTGATTTGAGAATATGTATTTCCTGTTGATATCTTCTTTTTAGAAATTCTTTTACAATGACATTTGCAAGGTAATTAAATTTTTGGATGACATTTATGTATAAACTTCATGGTTTTCATGAATCACATTATGGATGTCAAATCTAAGTACCACCCCAAGTCATGAAGATTTTTCCTTGTGTTTTGTTTTAGAAACCGTGTTGGTTTGGGGCTTATTTTGCAAGGGGAACAATATAATACAGGACACATACTTCATATGATTATTTATAATAGT
>NW_004955413.1:13956402-13971568 GCF_000276665.1 Chinchilla lanigera
TGCCTCTTATGCTGCTGGCAACAGTCCTCAGGTGGGCCTCCCACACCCAGCACCACTCACTCAGTTCAGCTGGGGGTTACAAGTTGACCACCAGTTATCAATCCACTACAGAAACTTTATAGCTGTATATTTTACATACAGACCTATAATATACTTTCACTTTGTTTTTTTTTTTAATTTGGTTTGAAGTTTTGCTTGAGGTGTTTTCTTTATTTTTACATAGACTTGTAATTGTTTTGAAAGTATTTTTTAAGCAGGGCATGGTGATGCACACCTGTAATCCCAGCACTTGAGAGGCTGAGGCAGGAGGATCCTTGCAAGTTCGAGGCCAGCCTGGGCTGCAAAGTGAGCTCAAGGTCATCCTGAAGTACATAGCGAGACCCTGTCTCAAAAAGACAAAAAAAAGAAAAATGTATTTCATAAAACTCTTATTTTTGCATGGCCACCAAGTATTATTTAATCATATTTATGAAGATCCCATTCTGGACTCTCTGTTGTATCTTTTTGAGCCCTCTATCCTTTTGCTAATCCATTCAAGCATAATTATAATAACTTTAATCAAATTTTAAAATTTGTTGACATTATTTTTCTAATATTTTTCTCTTGGCAAAAAAATACTTCATTTCCTTACACTTCTTAAAGTATTAATATTCCACAAATTATAGATTTATTTACTTAATCAGGATTTATTTTATTTCTTCATTTTATGTTACATTAAAGAAAGAGGCCCTTGTCTGCTGGTTTAAGTTTAAATGCTGAAAAACTTTAAAATTTTGTGAAAAAGCACGAAAACCTTCTCACTAAAATTGAGTGAAAATGTGTTTTAAGTGATGTTCTTTAAGTTTACTCTATATGAGAATAATATTTTAAAAAATGTTACCACCATCTGCCTTTGGGTATTAGCCTACTTTTTTACTCATAGAGACATATGAGTGTATGTGATTTAATTTTCATTTGTTAGAGTACTTTTTTCACTTCTCAATATATTAAACTCTTATACATTATTAAACTTGTTTTACTATTCATTTATTTAGTCACACATATTTTGACTATTGTTGTGTGCTACCAGTTGAGATAATGAATAAAGTTTCTTTGTTTTGAAAATCATTTTAGACTTTTTTCTAATATAATCATGACCAATTCACTTTCTCCTCCAAAGCATGGATGTAGAAGTTTGAATCATCTTCAACAAACATCTTGAATCAACTTACACATCTAGAAGAATGAATTTCTATTCTAACTCTGACACATCAACCTTTCAGCTAAATTCTAGCTTCACATTTCTAGTTGTCAAGCTATCAATTCAATTTGAAGATTCCAGAAGGTATTCAGCTCAACTTTCTGTACACTAACATCTTCTATTTTTCCATGTTCCTGCATGCCTTATCTTTCTCATGCCAACATTTTCAATGACTCAAGTCTTCAGCTAACCTCTACATTTTGTTTCTTATATTCCACAAATTGCCAAGCATAGATGACTGCATATACAATGTCTTTTATTTCATTACAGCTAGTATATTTGGGTTCCAGACACAACTAAAATAAAAAATTATGATGCAAGAAAATTGTACAAATATTAATTTCTTTTTGCTAGTTAGAACAACGATCTGTGCATAATGATAGAGATTTCCTTTTATTACATAATTAAATTTACTTAAGGAAATATGGACATTAAATGTCAATGGAGGTAATATGGTTTTGTAGTATTTCTCCTGAAAAAATTCTTGGAACATTAACTGATGAGAACAGGAAAAACTATAAAATATATGAAATCAGTTTATGTTAAATGTTTAATTAGGAGAAGGATTACACTTTTCTCAGACCTACTGAAGTTTCCTTGCACATCTCTGATATTTTAATATGAAGTTCCTGGTTGATATATTTTCATTAAATCCAATGAACTCTAAGGGAGCTACATAGAATTTTTTTGCCTGGGTTGTCTTTCCATTATTTCAAGTACAATTAAAATAGTTGCTTGATTATTAAGCCTGTACATTGGATTGGAAACAATTTATTAGGATGGTCAACCCAAGTTTGCAATCAAAGCATATAATGTATTTAAGCCTAAAACATCTATGCAAAATCACGTATTCAATGAACACTATTTAACGGCTTTTGAGTGTAAGATACTATGCTAATTGCTAGTGATATATAAAGCAGAATTTGAAATAACAGATTTAAAATAAGTGCTAGAGTAGCTCAAACTGTCAGACAAATTTTTTAGTACACATTAAGTGTAGGTATTCCTAACCCAAAGTACTAGACTAAAAAGCCTCTAGAAAAACACTGTGCAGCTTGCTTTGGACAAATGGTAATAGAAAGATAGTGAAAATATCATGCTGGGTAGAAGGAGCAGTCAGAGAAATCTTAGACAGTATGGTATCATTTCCTAGCTAGCTGTGCTGTACCAAACCTGTCCAAATATTCTGCTTAGTCTTCTCTTTTGTAGGTGTACTATACTTTTTTATTTTAAAGACAGAAATAAACAATAACAAACTAATAGCAATAAAAACAAAAACAAAACAACACCAAAACAATAAAAATGATACAGGATTGCAAAACAAGATGATAGGAATTAACAATGATTGTTATATTACATATTGTTATATGCGTAAATGAAGTCGCTCAGATTACCAGATGTAAGAATGCAAGATTGATCAAACAATTAAAGAGAATAAAAACAGTAATAAAAACATTAGAAATGATGCAGAGCTTCTCTTATGGTTTGTGTCTGTGTGTCCCCCCCAAAGCTTCATGCAGTCATGGGGCAGGCCTTTGGAGTTTGACTGATTATGGGTGTGAGAGCTACACCCGCCCTGGGGTGGATAGTTTGCATATGTAAGGGAGAGGAAGAGGCTGCTTGCCTCCATTCCTCCCTTTTTGTGTTTGTTGCTTTTGCTGTGTTCTGCCGCCATGAGCTGTAGCCCTCTGCCATGTGCCACTCTGCCTTGTAACCTGCCAAGTATGGACTGAAAGCTCCACAAACTGTAAGCGAAATAAACCTTTCCTTCCTTAATTTTGGGCATCAGGTATTTTGTCCCAGCAAGGAGAAAAAGTAACCAAGACAGCTTCACTAAACAAGATGGTAGGAATTCAATAGTGGTCCTGAAAAAAAATTTGAAGCATTAACTGTTTCTTTCAATAAACTAGTAGCTATCAGCAATCCAATTATCCATGTATCTATCTATCTATCTATCTATCTATATATATATATAATTTTTCCTCTTCTTTTTTTCTTTTCTCCAGGTAGATACAACTAGAGACCATATCATAAGTACAGTAAAACAGACCCATCTATGTAAATATTATATTGTCTCCCCAGTGTAAGAACCTGAAAGACTAAGTAACACCTAAAAGGCATGATAGATATTGTGAAAGGGAAAGAAATTGCTGAAAGGGAAGGAATAACTGGGATGAGGGAAAGGAGAAATGTCTGTTTTTTTAACCTATGTACTTTCAAGTTTCTAACTAACTTAAGAAAATTATCCATATAAATAATTTAATCCACACAGACTAGGACAATGAACAAGAGCTGATTGCAGAGTGGGAGGTAGAGTTATTCTAACACAAAACCAACAGCAGCTATAAACACCTAGAAACTTGAAAAGACAAGATCTTGCGTTTTCACTGACTGAAATAAACTCAGACCTGTAGAGTATAAAGAAGAGATCAGAGATGTAAATGAATAAATAAGTAACATATTGATGTGTGTTAAGCTTTTGTATCATCTTGAGGAAATGCATGTTTACCGGGGGAGGGGAAAGGTTCATTTACATAAGTATAATGCCAGGAATCTGAGATAGAGCACAAGATTTATGAAGAACTACAAAAATTGTTCTTTGTAGCTGGAATTTTTGAATGCCTATAATACAAATGGTGAATGAGGCTGCAGCAGAAAGCAATTACCAAATGGTGAAAAGTTTCTGTATGTTATGCTATGACTTTGTAACTACTAAAGTTTTCAAACGATGAAAGTGCTTTCTGAATATTTGGAGCCACATTCACTATTAAGGTACAGTTCCTTGTAGGTAAAGGGTCATTCAGTTCATTTAATTATAAAGGTTACTGAGAAGTTAGTGGAATGAATCTGACTTTAGTGGGAGGAGCTGGGGATTGAACCTAGGGCCTTGCACGTGTTGGATGAGTTTCAGAAAATTGAAATATATCTCTATACCTTTTATTTTGAGATGGGGTTCTTGCTTGTCTCAAACCTGTGATCACCCTGGCTCAGCTTACAGTACTTAGTGTTTTTTTATTGTTTTTGTGGTTCTGGGAATCAAACACAGTGTCACTGATTAACATTTTTATCAGTTATACCCATTGAAAGAATTTCATATAAATGTATTAATTGTTCTTGTCTACAAGATAATATTCATAATAACCTACATTAGAATACCAGTTTCTAATGTGTCCTCTTTGGGGAAACCATTTCACTTAAAATTCACAAGAAAATTGTTAGTACACATACCTTAATTTTATTTTTCCAGATGTAAAATTTTTGATGTATTTCCCATAATAGCCTCATTATCAGAAAGATAAAATGATGCTATTAATCCAAACTGTGTACCCTGCATAGTATATATGAGAACCTGTTGTATTTAAAAGTACTCTGAAATATTTATTAGTGATTTGCAATATTTAAGAAAAGATTGATTTATTTCTACGAGTCAAAAAATATTAATGATGAAGTTGTCAAATACAGTTATTTTGCAGGTTTATGATTCTGAAAGGTTTAAACTTTGATGCTTGGATGTATATCTATCCAAGGAAATGTAAATATCGTTTTCCACAGTAAATAAAATAGATGTAAGGTTCAACAACACTTTCATGGGAAATATATCGGATAACCATTGACCAATCATTTACTGACCATTGAGCTAACAGAGAAGAGACTTCGGAGGCTCCACACAACACACAACACAAATTTGAGAGAAACCTGAAAGGCCACTAAAGAGATAGCAGCTGTGACAACAACATCATAAAGTGGCAAAGACAGCAACTCTGACTTTTGGGTTTAACACAGTACATTATTTAAAATATTTACATCTCAAAAATAGCCATGAATTACACAAAGAAACAAGACTATTTTTCCCTACTCAAGGGGAAACATTTATAAATTCTTTCTTATGGCACACCGTAGGATATACAAATGTTTAAGTTATAAAAAAGAGACTTTAAATTAACTAACATACATATGCTTAGAAAGCTAAAACACATTTCTAAATAAGAATTCTGGAGTAAAAAAGTATAATAAGTATAAAGAAAATTTAACAAGTGAGCTCAACAGCCCCTATGCTGGGATAGGGAAAAAAAACAGTCAAGTTATACATAAGTCAACAGAAATTTTTGAATTCAAGCAAAAGAAAGAAGAAAATTAACAGATTCTCCAAAACTTGTGTGACATAATCAAACATTCCAAAATAGCCAATAAAAATATCTGAAAGACAATATATAAAAAGAGGAAAGAAAATTTAAAGAAATATTTACCATATTTGATTATAAACGTTATTGAACACATTCAATACCTAGACACATAATTGTCATACTGTCCAAAACCAATGACAGAACCTTGAAAACAGCAAAACAAAAATGATTTCACACTTGTCAGGAAACCTCAAAAAAAAAAAAAAGGCTTTCTTCATCATTAATAATGATGGATAGAAAATAATGGAATGGCACAATCAGAGTGCTGGTGGATGAAGAATTCTTAATTCACCAATATTCTTCAAAAGGTAAGGGAAAATAAAGACAACCTTAGAAGAACAAATGACTAGCAGGAGTTCTCTAAATGAGTCACTAGCCTGAATCCTTCAGGCTGAAGGAATAGGTCTTTAGGAAGGATCTTGACTCCACCTGAATAAGTAAAGAGCATAATATAATACATAGTAATGTAATGGATGATGATAGAAATAATAATGAAACAGTGCGTAATAATATTATAATGATGTACATATTCTGTTTACCACTGAAAGTGTACTAATCCTTTCCCCTCAAATCTTAGCATTTCCTGCATTGCTCAAAAGTTTGTGCTCAAAATCTCTGGGACTTAAAGAAAACTCTGAAGTATGAACCTCTGTAAATTTCAAAATGCAACTTATCCTGCAGTAGAGGAGAGCAGAGTATCCTAAGATAGAATGGAGCAGGGTATCCTAAATTGGAATGGAATTGGTTAAACCTCACTGCACAAGAGAGGAATGGATGCATACAAAGGAATTGGCCCAAAGCAAGACTGAAACCCAGCAGGGTGACCATTAAGTCTTGCAGCTCAGAGTCTGGCTTCCAAGGGCCATGGTGGTAAAGCATGAGCTCCAGAAAGTCTGGATAACACTACCCCTAAGACCTGCTTACTGAAGCCCACACAGTTTATTTCTTGACTTCTCCCCTCCTATAGATCACCTTAACAGATATTTCCTGGAATCACCAAGTTTCTGGGATATCTTTTGCAGTTTTCACTTCTCTTCATGAATCCTCTATCAGAAGTTCCTGTGAAGGACATTGACCCTCTCACATATTGCTTGGACTCCTAGGCTTTCCTTTGAAATATGGATGTAAGCCGTCATGACTCCCAAAATTCTTATGTTCTGCATGCTTGAAAAACCAGCCTCATGTGGATGATGCTAAAATTTGCTACCACCTCAAGAAGTAATTGAGCCACCTTGCACCATGACTAAAGTGACTTTGAGTGGCTGTCAGGCTAAGAATGGTAAGATTAATACCAGGGTTCCAAGTCCCCAGAGGGCCCTTCTTGACCAGTGGATCCAGGGAATTTTTTCACAAATGACTGGATTACATTATTGCACCATTTAGCCTGTAATGGTCTTGTTAATTTCTGAAATACTCTCAAGGCTGTTTCTCTTTGTTCAAGATCAAAATATTTGGTTTCCTTTCCTTTGACAACAATAGCTCCTTTGACTTCAAGTTTACATGAGCTTCTTTTCTTCCAATACTTACAGTTTTTCAAATATTTCTGCTGTTTTTTCCCCTCTTTAGTCTCATTTTATCTGGCAACTATACTCATGGTAAAGCCTATACACTGGGCTGCCCTGAAATTTCCTTCAGCAGGTCAATTAGTCTATGACCTTTAAACTAACCTCAGTGTAGGTTTTAGGACATGGGTTCATTGTAACGCACATAACCTCTAGTACAGTTCTCAGTAGAATCCCCCGTCCTGTCTGAAAACTCATAAACCTGTTACACACTCTCTACATTCTTATCAGCATTTGCTTTTAAGGCTCTGCTTAGAGAATTTTAGGCTTTCTCTACCCTGATTTGGATACTACAAAGGTCAATTTATTTGTAGTTCATTTTTGTATATAGTGTGAGATAAAGGTCTGATTTAATTCTTCTGCATATGGAAATCCAGTTTTCCAAATACAATTTATTAAGGATTATTAATCATTTCTCCATATGTGTTCTCAGAGTCATAAAATAGTAACTATATTTTGAATTTAAACATAGCACAAACTCTACTTAAGAAATTTAGTGACAGCTACAGATTGTAATTTGAACCTTCTAATGATTCATAATCTGTTCATTTCTCAATGAGGATTTACAAACCACTGAAAATATCTCCACGTATCCTCAGCATTGATGTATTTCCCAGAAAATACTTGCAAACATAATCTAAATAAGTGATTGAGTTTACAACTACAAGAATGTTTTGAGGAGCTAAATCAGATCGAAATGAGTAAAATAATGATGAAATAAGACAATAGAAATTTAAGACAACAAAATCAGGGCAAAGAAAGTGTGGAAAGCAGAAGCTATAGAATTCCTTTACCTCCTAGGGTATCTTAGATATCAATAAAAAGATGAATTGGTAATAATTCTGAACAGGAACATGAAAGGAAATTTCTCGAGTATTTTTCTCCTTTTATTCATCATGGAGATTACTTAGTGGAGAGTAATGGGTTTCCACAAAATTAGTCTGTAATAATTTTCACATGATTTATAGTCTCATAAAATTCCATTGAGATTTTAATAATATGAGTTTCTATGTTTTCAAAAAAAAATCTATAAATTTGATTATGATTATTAAGTCTGTTTGTTTTTCAGGAAAATCAAACATTTTTCACTTTCATTTGACAAACCAATTCTTTCCTTTCTCCTTTCACCACTTAGCTTTCCTTGTGTCTCCTTTGCCTGTCCTCTGCATAAGTACTGGAATTACAGTTCTCATTAGTGCTATTTTGGAAGTAGATATGTTTATATCACCCATGTTTTTTGCTTCCTGCATTTCTTTTTCCTATTTTCATGTGAACAATATTGGAATTATTTGTTACTTCAAGGCATATATATACATATATATTTACAGATATTTACATACATATACATATAAATATTCTGTGTGTGTGCATTGTTTGTGTGTATGAAGCATATTTATAGCTCCTTTTTTCATGAACTTCTTCAGGGAAGCCATTTGTTTCCTTACTGACAATGGAACTTGGCATTGATGACTTCTTGTCAATAGGTCAGGATTCTAGAAGAAGGTTAATTAGAGGAAAGAAGCAATGGCCATGGTCTTTGGAAGGATGTTAATCTTTCAAATAAAGTAATGAGCATATATTTCAAACTGGGAAAATAGTCCTTGTCTACTTGATCACAGTAATCTTACAATACAAAATTTGAATTTTGTTTCATACACTTTATAATAGATAAAGATAAATTCTTAATAATGAACATAAGATTTAGAAAAAAATGATGGCTTAAACATAGCATTGTTTTCTGTGTAAAACTGCATTATAAACTGTGTCTTTAAGTAAGACCTTAAACTGTATAAGTATTGTTGATATAAGCAATGAAAATCTCTCACTTTCATTCAATTTATCTTTGGCTGTATTTTGGGAAAATTTTTGTCCTTCTAGACACTTATTAAAAGAGACACATGAAAAATGATGCAGGACTCAGACATAAAGGTAACCACTTCACAAAGAGGGATGAATCATTGCACATTCAACAATGGATCTCATCAAAATTGTTCTTAGCTTCACATACTTTACATTCAATGGTCAATCTATGAACAAACTGGTGACTGAGCTATGGGCTCCCCATCTCATTTATCACAGGAGAACTATATCTTTTTCATTTCAAGAAAATTACAGAAAATAAAACTGCAATAAAACCAAAAAGCTGGAAACAGAGATGACACCCATGACAACATTAAAAAAATGATCGTGAAGAGGTGCAGCCATCCGCTCAACTTACAATTAATGCAGCAAAAGATCGATGTCTTAGTATTCCTGGTGCAATGTCTGCCTGAACCTAAAACAGGGCTCAAAAGAAAGGGATCAAAATGCACATGAACAAATGCACGCTGAAAGAGATTATATTATTAATTTTAATTTATATATGTATATATATATATGTTTACTATGTATGTGTGTGTGTGTGTTTTCCTATGGACTCAAGTATAAATTCAGTGAAGATATGTATGTACATGAATTTAGTTAATTTGAAATATTGCTGAAATGAAACTATGATTTTGTTTCCAGCTAATATAATGCACTTTTCCCATGGTACTTTTTCTTGGCTGTATTCCCGCATCATCGGGAATATTTCTGTCAAGCTGACCAGGCCTACACCAGCTACTGCAGCCAAACCCTTCAGATTGCATGTTTCTATGTGTGTATGGATAAGGGGAGAAGACTGGTAGGCCAAAACAGAGTGAAGAATATTCTAAAACTAAACTTTGGTCAGAGGATATAGCTCAGTGGTACAGTGCCTGCCTGGCAAACGCAAGGTCCTGGGTTCAATTCCCAGTACCAAAAAACAAAACAAAACAAAACAAAACACTAAACTTTAACTATACACAATGCCCTCAAGTGAAAACTTCAACTATTGTATATTCTGTGTAATCTTGTAGCTCATTGATCTTCCAACAGGGAATACATGAACTTCAACAAGCATGAAAAGCAATCTTTTAGAATTTATAGTCATAATTTGCCTTAAACTTTTTTACCTTATATTTTCATACAAATACATTAATGATGCAAGAATATAATTCTGAAGTTAGCACTCATTCATATGTTAGCAGGGCATACTGATGAGTTTTCATTTTGAAGATCATTGCCAGATTTTCTAGTTGGGTTGAAGCTGTCACTATTTCCAACAGGGAGGGGGCAGAAAGACATAGTCTCTGTGATGGTTCACCTTGAATGTCAGTGTGATTGTCGTCAGAGACGCCTGTGTCTGCATGAGTCTTGGGTGTATAACCTTGAGGTATCCATCCAGTCACTGGCCTGTTCCTCTAAGGCTCTCTCTGCTTCTTTCCCCTCATGGGTTGAGCAGATAACTTCTACCATGCCCCTCCTCTGCACAGCCTCTGCCTTAAAGTCAGCCAAGCATGGACTGAAACCTCTGAACCTATGTGCCGGGTTAAACCTTTCCCCTTTAAATTGCAGGTTTTGCATATTTTGGCCCAACAATGGAAAGCTGACCAATACAATCACCTTCCAAGAAAATCTTCACAGTCATCAAGTTTTTCTAGAACAATGGATATGAGATCACAGCTCAATGGATAAATGCTTATTACCAATAAGGATGTGATAAATCTGATTTTATTCTCTGTTGCTAATTTTTGAAATTCTAACTTCTAAGTTTGTAGTATAAGCCTAAATAAAACCTAAGGGATTTAAATTAGATGTGAATATTTCCTGTTAGAAATACTGAGATGAATAAATGTTGATTAATAAAGTAATGACAATGGCGGAGGTTGAAAACTTTTGGTTTGCTTACTCTCAAATAGTCAGTATTAAGAACCAAAGTAAGGAAAAATCCAGGAATGACAATTCTATTTACTGTAAATGTGAGCTTGTTTTCCCAGCTTAGATGTATGCAGCTACTTCTTGCTTGGAACTACACCTAATATAAAGTTATGCAAACCGAGAAAAACTTAACATGTATACAATACACATTTAGGAGAAACATGATTGAAAATTTTGATTAAAAATACAAACTTTTTTGAGTTTAACTTTAGCTCTAAACATTAAAAGTAATCTACTTAAAAAGAACTTCTGGGAATCTTTTTTTTTTTTTGTATAAATACATAGGAAAGAAGGAAAATTGGAGTAAAATCTGCCATTAAAGTATCAATATGATTTTATATTTTCATTTTTTGGAAGATATAATACGAATGATACACAAATTAATTTGCACGTTTCTCAGTTTTGTTTACCATTTAGTTCATTTTCAGGGTTTATGCAGGAATCCAGGTCATGTTTTTGAAGAGCTCACCTCTGAGCTCTACCACCACTATCATCCATCAGTTTGGTTGAAAATTCTTGCAGCAGTCAAAGATTTTTACTGATGGCCTGCATTTTAATGAGAAAAGTTTGAGAAACCCTGCAGAGGAAGCATGGCCCATGACTGCTTCAATATATTTCCTGTCTATCCTAGGTAAGATTCTACCTCTTAACTTTTCTTTGGGCAAAATTTAGTGTACTAAATCTGTTCTCTTACTCTTTTATTGGGTAAGATCCGATCATAATACAGAAAAGACATAGTGATTTGAACAGAGGGCATTTCATTTAAAGAACTACTACCTAGAACACAGAAGGATGTGGAAAAGAGTGAAAAAAAACCTCTGTAGACCACCCTTGGGCTGAGGGAGACAAATCAAAGCACTGACTTGGAAGGGAAGCCCTTCTTAAACCCAGGATTCGGATCTCAATGAACAAAATGTGGTTGCAGCCCAATTCATGACACAGAATTCTACAGAGTTGCTTGGAGAAGTGCTTGTCTAAAATCACTTGGCCAGTGAGGAACACCCCTCTAGAGTATAATTAAGTCACAGCTGTCAGTCAGAGAAAGCAGGAGAAGTAAGAACTACTTCCATGGGGTGTAAATAGACTAAAAGCTATATGGTTGGGATCAGCAGGGCAAGTAGGTAACACTCGCCAAGCTGAAGCTCAGCTGCAGGTAACTGGAATGCTAGCAGGCCTCGCTGGGCATATGTTTGCAGAGTACTGCTACAATTTGAAGGCAAAGAATCCTAGGAGCTCAGATCCACTGAATATCCCTCAAGTGCATTCCTGCCAGTCAGGCAGTGAGAGCATAAAGAGGAAATCCAACGCACACCAGAATTAGAAGAGAAAATGTTTGTTCACTTACCTGTACTCCGTTAACAAGACAAAACAGCTTTAGCTACACAGAGGGAATATTTAAAAAGTGTGGTTTCAGTATTGCAAAACAATCAATGAAGGACTTGAATTTGAAAGACAACAAATGTGTTTGTTTTAGTCTTGTTCATGACTCACTTTCTCCCTCTTCTTACTCACAAAACCACTTATTACCTTCTTTTCCTTCACCTTCAGCAACTAGAACAATATGTTCTATAAAGAGAGGTGCTATTTAGTGCTTTCTATTCAAATAAAATTGGATACCCAACCTGATACCATTAGTGTAATGGTTAACAACTCAGACTTGGAACAAAACTATGAGCATATAAATCCTATCTTTGCCATATTGTGGTTATTGGGCTCTATGATAAAGCAAACTATCTGTTTGTATGATCCTCATCTATAATTGGAAGACAATAATTCCATTCAACCCTAATCTTGTTGAACAGATCCAATATATAGACGAATGCCAACAACAGAGGAAGCAATTATTATTTGTTGACATTTAGTTTTTCTTATCCTTCTTTTATTTTTGCCAAAACCTGACATAATTCCTTATACATTTGCAGTACTTAACAAACTACTGAATAAAAAGAATTAACTAAGGGCTTATATCCTTCTTTCTTATTTTTTTTTTGAATCATAAATTTAAGAATTCAATAAGAATAAAAGAATTATTCTGGCTTTGGAAAATCCAGTTCATCCTTTAAATACTTCGTAACTTGTCCTTCTTCTTCTCTATGTTGACTTGTGTACAGTTGTGTGCCAACCACAACAGCCTCACCATTTCCACTTGGATTGGAAGGCCTGTGTATCCTAAGGTCACATAAACCAATGACAAGGGAAGAACAGAACTTGCTTTAGTTACCTTTACTATCAGATACTGATCGTGACAATTGGGGAACAAAAGAGATAAATGACCCCAATAAAAATGAATTATATGGGGTGGGGGATATAGCACAGTGGCACAAGTGCCTCTTTAGCAAGCACAAGGTCCTGAGTTTGATTCTTTGTATCCTGCCCCCTAAAAATTGGGTTAAACTACCCAATTCTTACTGGCCTCCACATGAATTTCCATTACATCTCCTGTCTCTTATGCACCTTATTTTTGAAAGAAATTTAAAACTCATGTGTCAAAGTCCACAATTATTTGGGCATAATTGATTGCACATATAAACCCAGCAATTTGGAACACTGAGGCTGGATGACTAAACAAATCAATGGTTCAAAATTTTTAAAAAGTTAATTAAATAAGTAAAAATGGGCTGCAAATCTAGCTCAGTGAGAAGATCTTAAGTTCAATCTCCAGGATCCCAGAAAAAGTTGTTTGGTTCATAATGTTCAATCAGATTAATTATCACAATGCAATTACAGTTATGCACCTGGAATCTTACTGTTCAAGAGTCACTGAAATAATCTACTCTTCTAAACTATAATGCTATAGATTCATTTCATTCATTTTCAAATTTTGCATGAATAGAACCACACAGTATGTACTATTTTGTGTTTTGATTCTGGTGCTCAGTATTGTTTGTGAATTCATCCACATTTTTCTCTCTCAGTGAAGTACATGACACACCACACTTTTATAAACATATGAGAAATTTTTTTGTTGGGTCCGTGATATTTATTCCAGAATCTGTTCTGATTTACATTACTGCTGTGAATATTTGTTTGTATGCACTTTGGGGAACACATGTTTAAACAGTTTTATGAGTACATACTTAGAATTTCAGTATTAAAATGTATGGTATAGTCAGATTTAATAAATATGATATTTAGTCAAAGTGTTTGTAAAAACTTGCACTTCATCAAGTGTATGAAGCTTGCAGTAATTCCACATGCTTTCCAAAACTTAATGTTATCTACTTCTCATTTTATCATTCACTTTTCATTCCAACCCTCATTAAATTAATTCAAATCAAATTTGCAGTTCTCTGATGAATGATGAAGTTGTCCACATGTTCT
Source organism: Chinchilla lanigera (assembly GCF_000276665.1). Lineage (NCBI taxonomy): Eukaryota > Metazoa > Chordata > Mammalia > Rodentia > Chinchillidae > Chinchilla > Chinchilla lanigera. Next base: position 13,970,487 of record NW_004955413.1, read on the forward strand.
TTTAGGATTTTCATGTTTGTCTCTTGCCCATTTTTTTATTGGTTTATGTGAGGACTGTATTCAATTGCTTCATAAGCATTCTTTATTTCTTCTGTATCTTTCTCAGTTATTAATGTTGTAATACCCTTTCTCAGACTATAATTTACCTTTCACTGTCTTAATATTATCTTTTGATGGACAAAAGTTCCTAATTTTAGTGTACTCTAATTTATCATTTTTTCCCATTTAGTACAAGTACTCCTTGAATCTTCAAGAAATTTTTAACTGTGTGAGATCTTTAAAATTTTTAAATGTTTATCTCTTAGGTTTTACCCCGAGAACTTTAATGTTTGACAATTCACATTTAGCTGTTAAATTCATCTAGAAAACTTTTCATACATGATTTAAGGTAAGAATCAAGGTTCAATTTTTATGGGTAGATATGCAGCTGTTATTGAAAAGATCATACTCTTAAATCTGTAGTGCAGTGTCAATTTAGACAAAATCAAGACATTATATTCCCACAATTAGATGGTAAGCTTGAGAAGGAGATGGTGATATTTTCATACTTCTGTTTCTCTGACTGTGTCATCAATATGATCAATTATAAGAACTAGCTGAAGAGGATGCACTATTTACCTGCATTCCTTAAACAGACAGAAATATAATATGCTGAAGTGAAAATATGACAGAAATTTTTCTCAGTTTTCTAAGATATGTACTGCAAGTGATTTTATATCAAGTTTATATGTTTGTATGTGTAACTATGTATATTTATATATAACCTGATATAGAGTTCTTATACAATGATAAATGTATAGGGGTGTTATGGTTGATACATTGTGTCAACTTGGGGAGTCCAGAGGTTTGGCTAAGTGACTCAGCAGGAAGCCAGAATACTTACTTTGTATACATCGGGAGCCTGTGGAAGAGGAGGGCATGGAGATTATGTGAGAGCTACACGCCCTTTAGGTGGGGGTAGCCTGTTTACAAAGTAAGGCAGGGAAAGAAGCTGCTTGCCGCCATTCCTCCAGTTTGCGCTGGCTGTTTGCTGTCGGCTGCCATTCCCCCCTTTGCTCATGTTGCTTTGCTACCTTCTGCCT
>NW_004955413.1:13973328-13991872 GCF_000276665.1 Chinchilla lanigera
CCAGGGTGCTTACTTTGTATACATCCTGAGCCTGTGGAAGAGGAGGGCATGGAGATTATGTGAGAGCTACCCTTAGGTGGGGATAGCCTGTTTACAAAGTAAGGCAGGGAAAGAAGCTGCTTGCCGCCATTCCTCCCTTTTGCTCTGGCTGCTTTGCTGTTCTCCTGCCATTGCCCCCTTTGCTCTTGTTGCTTTGCTACCTTCTGCCTCGGAGCCAGCCAAGTATGGACTGAAATCTCCACAAACTGTGAGCCAAACAAACCTTTCCTTCCTTCATTTTGGGCATTGGGTATTTTGTCTCAGCAACGAGAGAAAAGTAACCAAGACAAGGGTTAAGTAAACAAAAAATAACTATCTCCATAGGTTAGAGACACATTTTAACACATCCATGTATAATAATAAAATATCACATTTTAGGGCCGAGGATATAGTAGTGGTGCAAGTGCCTGCTTGGCAAGTGTGAAATTGTCAGTTTGATTTCTGGTACCCAAAAAAACCAACCAAACAAACAAAAAACCCCATACTTTTTGAAAGGCAACTTTAAATGCTATATAGCCACCTGGTGGAATGTTACCTCCTTACATAATTGTTACCATGATGATTTCTGAGGACGTTCTTCACATATGCTTGCCTATAATTTACCTAAATTTTAAATGCTATTTTAAAAACATATTAGTCATATTGGGGCTATAGTAGTATAGTACTTGTCTAGCAAGCACAAGCCAGGATTCAATCTCCATCACGCGCGCGCACACACACACACACGCACAATCACACACACACAATATATTGAAAAACACACTTTATTCCATAAAAATGTGGGAAACATATAACGTACCTCAGTTCATCCATTCACTCATTCAAATAAACATATACAGAGAATAGAGTTTAAAACAATGATAAAGGATTCTTGCACGCTTCCTGAGTTCATAAATTATTCTTGCCTGAAAAGTAAACCATTCTAGGTTGGCAAGTGACAGGTGAAAGTTAGGCCAATACTGAGGTCAGGCATGCTAGTGAGATTCATTTTTAGTTGGTGTTTTCACCTTCAGAATAGAGAATTAACTCTCTCTGTGTGTCTCTCTCTCTCTAATAATTTCTTTCCTTTAGTTCAAGTTGAGCCTACCCTCATCTATGGTGAATGCATACAAACACTAACAGAATACATCTAGAGGTCTTTTTATTCAGCTTGTTGAATATGCATTGCCAAAACTCAGGTACCATATAGAATAAAATACAATACACTTGATCTATAGCCTTTCATACTCAAGGTATCCTGAGCACTTTGCAGAGCAATGACTTAGATAATGCAGTGCAGTGATCGTGTTGGCAAACTTGACTGTCATTACTAACTCGGCAATAGATCACACTCCAGCCTTGAATACTATAACCTGTTTGAGTGAGAGAAGCAAAGTTAGCTAAAATTTTAAGAATCATACCCTGGGAGATTTTTAAAATGACTTCTTGTATTATTATTCCTAAGACTGTGCTTCACAGCCCACTCTTTTTTTTATCAAGATTAGGTTAATAATGTAGCACAGGTATTAATGCAACAATGTTCATTAGATGACAAGTTAAAAGAAGAAAAGCATGATGAGTGGAAATTAGAATCTACTTCACATTTTACTGATTTCAATCTATTTTTGTAACAGAGATTTCCCTGTGTTCCACAGGTGAAGCTGAAAAGTCTCTGTTGTTGTAGGGAAATGATATAAAATATTGAAAAGAGCAATCTTAGGATAATTTATTAATATCTATGATACACAGTGCTCTGGATTTAATTTATTTTTTTTCAACCTTCATAATAATCCTGGAGGACAGATATTTCTAATTTGATCCTTAAGCAATAAATGCAGAGAGATTAAGAAACTTACTCAAAATCACATTCTAGAGTTGAGACCAAGAAATGGCACCAACAAATGAAAAGCAAGGAAAGAAAGGAGGAGTAGGGGATGAAGAAAGAAATGAAGGTGTTATGTACATGCACCAACTCCCCATGATAAATATAATTACTACGTACTTCAAATGTGTACTAATCAATAAAAATTAAAAAAGGAAATCTGATAAAATCAAATTCCAGTTTCACAGGTTTCACTTCATCATGCTTTTGGCCAGGAACTGTCAGTATCAAGTAGTCTTATTCTAATCCCATTTTATCTTATCTACCTATTTTCTCATGGCTTTTACTATTTAAAATTTGTTCCTACTTTTTTTTTAAACAGTTCAACAGCTTATTCTTGCTTACACTGACAATATAAACAATTGTGCTGTGAAAAAAATGAGCAAGAAGGTAGCCTTTAAACTCAGCTCTGTTTTCCTGCAAAGGGTCGGAGACTTCCTTTTCATCCATTAATTTACAAAGTATCTGGACAAGGAAAGTGTTGACTAGGACTTACTCAAAAATGAAATTAGAAATTAGTTGGCAAGCAATGCAAATAGGTCTAGGCTAAGATAATGTCTTTGCTATAAAACATAAGCACTCATGAAAAGGATGTTACAATAGCAAATGAAGCTATTTTAAACATTCAAGAATAATATCAGATACTTCTAATGTCCAAACAAAGTGTCTGTGGCTAATTGTGGTAAAAGGAAACCTTTGCAACTGTTAATCAATGTGAGACCCGAGGCATTATATGATATGTTGTATTTAATCATGCAAATAAAAGTATAAGCTTAACTGTTTGTTCATTGCCTATTAGGTAGAAAATTCTAAGCTATGGACTGTGTAATTAAAAATATAAACTAAGCATAAACATTGTTCTCAGTAAACTCATTTATGCACTACATATGAACCAAGTTCAAAGCTCTGGACTTATCACAAAGATGAAAGAATAAAGGAAAAAGTAGTAAAGATAAAAAAATGAAAAACTCCCAGTAAGGATATCAGGAAATACTAACAATTAGAAGACACATTAGTTAAAAATACCATCCAAGTTCAACGTGTACTAGAGACATGTATTTTGCCATATTTTCTTCCAAAGCTTTCTTTTTTTATTCATATATTAAGAACATCATTATCTCTTCATACATTTATGAAAGAATTACTTTTCTAGTCTTCTTTCTCTTTGATAGACTATCCAAAACAGAATCCTGACCACTATAACTGCTGTTTGTTCGCATCAGCTTCATCCTAACACTCTCAAGGGAGTCTTGGATTCCCTTTTCTCCCACCTACGTCCCCCTGCCCAAGGCTGTCACTCACGAAATTGCCATAATTCTGTCTTCACACAGGAGTCAGTTATCTTCAGTAATGTAGATGATACTGTGTTATTTGTGTGCCTAAATTCTCGTCTTATTCCTTAACTTAGAGCTTAAATTTCGGACTTAATTTATTAAGGTGTTTTGATGGCAACTGCTTCTTTTTTCTGCACCATTTCACCACTTCTCATCTTACCTTCTAAGTTTCACGCATATGGATATTTGAAATTCTTACAACACATTATGCCTCCTAGAACTCAAACTCCTATAATATACATTATATATTATAATTATGATCATGTATATATAATATACATTAATAATTATAATTATGTATATATAACGTACACTATATAGATATGTTATATATATTCCTATTGGGCAAGTGTGCCTTCAATATGTATTTGTACATCAGATTTCAGTTGAGCATTCATTCTACCCATGTAGCACACTTAATAAGCACTATAAGAACTCAGACTTTGCTTTATGTTCTTCTCCAAGGGTCATTTTTACTCCTTTTGCAAGCAGTTCCTGTATGTCTGGCTAGACTTTACAAGTACAGTATCTTGCATATAGTAGCTCTAATTACTTATTACTCTAATATGAATTAATAACACATATTAGTTTTCCTGACTCCACTCAAGATTGTCATTTACACGATTAGTTAAAACTGGGTAACATAAAAATTATTTTGTCAATATTAATCATCAAAATTTTACAGGAGATATTTTTGTCATTACACATGTAATGTCCACCATCTTCTCCAGAAAATCACTTGCATGATGTCACAGGTGGAATAATGACCCCCACGAAGATGCCCATGTCCTCACCTCAGCTTCTGTGAGTTTTATACTTTATGTGTCACATTCTTAAGAAAGGAGGGCAACAAATTCAGAAGTACTGTAAAGATCTAACAATGGAACCAAGAATCTGATTCATAAAAAGATTTATGAGCCTGGGAATTCATGACCTCTAACTTCAACGTAGAAGAGACCAGAAAGCAGATTCTCCCTTCAAAACCTTCAAATAAACCATCCCTGCTGACACCTTGATTATAGGTCAGATGAAGCAAATGAACTTGTGTTGTTTTTTAAGCCACCAAATGTGTGATAATTTATTACAGAGCCTATAGAAAAATAACACACATAGTGATTGTCAAGTAGTAGGAAATAATTGCTAGATGAATGGAGAAAATGCTCAAGGAAATTGCCTGAAGGCATAACTGAAGAAATAAAGAACTGACAAAGTTAGTTTAAAGAGTCTGTGGCCACAGATTCTCTACCCAGTGTTTTGAAAATGTCCACTACAATAAGTAAAAAAAAAAAAGTGCACATGGGAACAGAGGTACCAGATGAACTGAAGAGTGAAACAGAAATAATGTTTCTCATAGTGGAACTTGTACTGAAAACAGCTGGACAGCTAAATCCACTCCCAGATGTTTGGTGGAGTAGATCTGGGATGAGATCTGAGATTATGTCCCTAAGAAGTTCCAGATGAAGCTGCTACTGCTGAGACTATCTGGATAGAGAAATATTTACCACTCTTGATTATCCTTGTTTTCATCAACAATTATTTCATTAATGGGCCTTTTTCATGTTTTAAAGAATATAGCTCTTACACTCTGCTCATCTTGCAAATATTACAAAATAGTTTAATTTTCAGATAAAGTAGGTTTCTTTCAAGATTTATCTTGGTTTTAAGTTTAAACAATTTTTGAAATGTCATTTCTTAAAAGATTACTTGAAAAGTGTGCCTTTGTGACAGTATGAAACCATCAAGTTTCAAAATTTTTCAGTGAAATTTCTTTGCTATAGGTGAAAGCAGACCTTTGGAAGTATCATGGGAAAACTTTAAATTAAAAAATTAATACTAATAGAAAGAAGGCAGAAAGAAAAGTATATGCTCTATATGCAAATGCTTTAATTTATATCCCGTACGAATGCAGACACAATGAATTATTTGTGAAGACAGGAATAATGGCTTTTTTTGGGAGAGTGGGATGTCATTGGGGAGAAAGAAAGTCCTGAAATAATTATGGGGGTAATGGTAATATTCTACTGAAGGATTTGTTTGCATATGAATTCATCCTGTTATGTATTTATGACTGTGTATTTTTCTGTGCATTTTATAAGAATAAAGAGTTTATGAAAACCTGAAAGAAGTATTTTGTGTGTTGGCTACAGAGTATTATGCTTGTAATTGGGTCTTCTTGTATTTTCTTGAAGAAATATTTCCTTTGGCAAGGTAATGTGAAATAAGTACTGCGACATTTCTGAAGTTTCTTCTTTGAACAAGTATTTTCTAAAATGTGAAAATACCTATTGTGTTGCTATATTTTTAACAGAACCTGCTATGGAATCTTTAACATACACAATTCTTAAAAGTGCACTGTGAAGACAAAATTGAATGGGTGCTTTGTACTAAAGTATTAGTATCTCCTGGGTAATCCACTCAGTGTAAATGGAATAATAGAATGAAAAAACGGAACTGGCTTTTTCTTAGTTCTAAAAATTATTTTGTAGTTTTAGGATTTGAGAATGCAGTATGCTTTTATTATTTATATTATTTTGAAAATGCATTCCTTTGCTTCTCCTGCTTATAATCTATTCCAGGAATGTTGTGTCATAGCTAGTTGAATTATAAAGAAGCAAAAAAATTGGTTATTCAGTCAGTGATTCTACTGGATTAAAAACAAGACAGGTTGGTAATGATCCAGCCAAAGTGAATAAAAAGAGAACAGGTAAGCACATATGGTACAACATCTGCTTTCAAACTTAGAAAATATCTTCTCTAATCCCTGAAGCTTTCTTGGCTTTTCTTCTTAACTCTTTTTCTTTGCAGAAAGCACTGTGAAAACACATCCTGACTCTTTTTTACATTCATTATAATTTTTCCAAATATTAAATCACTACAATTTCCATTTCACAGTTTCTGATCCTATCACAAAAGCTTCTGAATACCGAAGCAAATAGATTTAGAATAGTTAAACATAATACTGAATCTGAAAGAGAATCTTTGTCTTCTTTAAGTGCATTCAGGCTGTTTTACTCTGCATCTTTTATGATAGACAGTGTTTTCAGATTTTTAAAAAACTTGTCAGTACAATATGGGAATGGTATACAAGCAAGCATATTATATATTTCAGTGGCATTATTCCTCGTCTTCATTGAAGATAACAGAATGTACCCAGCATCCTTAAGAATAGAGTGGTACAGTGAAAACTCATTCTAATCTTTCCTTTCCACAATGATTTTAATTTTCTACAATTTTAAAAGGCTGAATAAGATAAATAAGTTTTAGTTTACTTTTTGTGGTTCCTGATAATTTTTTGGTTTCTTATAGCTCAGAAATTGGATGATATATGAAAAGTAGTTTCTTATTTATTCAGTGAATAAAGTAGGTCCTACTCTGAAGGAATAATTGCATTGTATAAATATTCTCTACTCATTTGGAAATCATCTAACCATAATATGTATTCACATAGTATACCAGTATCAAATTTTGCCTTTCGTAATAATTGTAATACATTCCTCAATAGTTATTGTCCTTTTCGCTGAGTACCTTCTACATCAGGAGCTTTCCTGACACTTTTCTCATTAGCCATCATGAGCATTGTTCATTCAGATGACAAACATCAAAATGTGAAGCTCGCAGAGGTGAAGTTGAGTCTATGTCACAGCGCCAGGAAAGGTGAAGGCTGGCTCTTCGTTTGAATCGCAGTTTTTCATTCTTTAACCAGTGTCCCCGAGAGATTATGTTTCCTTTTCATGTTTATTACTTCTAATGCCTCTTCCTCTATTTCAGCTAAAGAATAATAAATTCTAAATACTATGTGAAGTAACACATATTGCATTCATCTTTAGAATGAAGTTAATAACTATGTCCCCACTACCAGTGTTGGACAAATATTGCCTATTAGAAAAATCACAAAACATCACATAGGGCAAATATGAGAGTGGTTTTTGGGAGATTTACATTATCGTGATGGGTTTTTCTAACTTCTAATGATTAAGATGCATTTGAAAGATGTCCTAATTCTTTTAAATCCTCACTTTTATCATTGGGAAGTCATTTCTTCAATATTCTAAATGTAGATGATGTTAGGAAGAAGTCATTTTCTTTTTTTGTCTTTCTAAAACAGAATAAAAGGAGGTTTTATTTTATTTTATTGTTGTTCTTAAGTGTTTGTATAGTTTTACCTTCATTATACATTGTCTCACACAAGATATAATTTATTCCTACAAATATATTTATAACATCATCAAGTATCTTCCTACAATTTCTAACTTTATGTTATCTTTTAAACTTCTGAATGTTTTTGTTTCTTTTCTAATGATATTATTTCTTATGGCATGGGGTGGTGGCGCATGCCTGTAATCCTAACACTCAGGAGGCTGAGGCAAGAGGATCGTTGCAAGTTCGAGACCAGCTTAGGCTATAAAGTGAGCTCAAGGCCAGCCTGAACTACTAAGCAAGACCTTGTCTTAAAAGACAAAAAAAAAAAAAAAAGATTTCTTACTATAGAATAGTTTTTATACTAGAAAGGTAAAACCATTGTCTTCCTTCTATTTGTAGATCTAATTTGTTCTTTGTGACCATGAGTTATGCTCAACAAGTGACCTTAGAATTACTTAATAGTTATTCATGTTATTATTATGAAAAATCATTGTATATTGTCAGCTTCAATATCATCCTCAGATTATTCTAATCTGATCTATTGTCTTTCAACACAGATCCTCAGTAAAAGTATAGGCACCCGGCATAGGAATTACAGGGAAAGTAAGGGTCTATTCAGAGAGAAATACAATGTAAGAGAATTTGGCATTATAGCACCAGGTGATATAATGCTATTGTGTTGTATTCCATACTCACACACAAAAAAATCAATGACTCTGTAAGTGCATTTACAGAAGAGAAAACAGGAGGGAGAAGAGACAGGTGAGGGATAGAAATAATCAGTCCTATTCTCCTGGTAGGCAGGAGTCCTGCTAAGCAGACTCCTTAGGGAGACAGAATGTCACTTTCCTGCCTGACCAGAGCTAAAGCATCTGCAGACCAGAAACCTGTGGCTTTCTTAGGCATTGCCACTTCTGTGGTTGGAAAGATTTAGGGGACTTAATCCTGCAGCCAGGAATATTATATAATATAAGCACCACTTTTTTGGATCAGTGGCACATAGAAAAATCTTCCCTCATGGCTGCATGCTTTCCCCAAGATAGCTGCATCCGTGTGCTAATGTTATTCAACTATATCATGTTGTGCATGCCTGTGGTATCTGTGTGCCTGTTTGTGTGCATGCATGGACACATGTGCATATGTGCGTGTGTGTGTTATGATGGTTCCAATTGAATTAGGAGTGAAATCCATGACAGCATGTTAAAAGGCCTGCCTGTCTACAAAGGTGGCCCACAGGCTCCATCCTTTAATTGGGCTCAGAAATTGCATTACTCTAGCAGAGCTTTGCCTGAAGTACACAAACTGATTTATCTAATCTCTTTTCCTGAAAATAATCAATGTGGCAATTAAATATGAAGCTACGTGTCTAAATCTTATAAAAGCTTGTAATTTGATTTTTACTCGAGTATGCATTTTAGGTAATTATTTAAATATGAATTTATTATTTACATAAATGCACCCAATTGGCAATTGCTTGGTGCAGTAATGCACTGTTATGTTGTGTGTCAGATGCTTCTGATCTTTTTCAAATAACACGATCGTACTTCAGGTAGGTAGGATAGATTAATTATCAGTGTCTTGCTTTAGGGCTTGGATAAACAATACTTTTAAGTTTTCTTTTGTTTTATTTTTGCTTGTCTATCCTTTCCAAATTTTCTTTTTAGCTTTTGGCTTTTTCTCTGAGGTTTAAATTCATGCATTTCCCATGGTTGGCAACTACTCTCACAAGCGTGCAGAACTCACACTAGCCATTTAGAAGGTCCTAAATTGATGTGCAGAATTAACAATGGTGAGTTTAAGTTTTGACTCAATCTGAGATTATTTAAAATATGTAAATATAAGTAAGCTTATCTTATAGTTGATCCTTTATCTTTACAATGAAGAACAAAAATGAAGGAAACTTACAACTAGTCTAGGAAAATGCAAACCATATATTAATAACTTATCTGCTTTTTAGTCACTGAATATTAAGCTTCTCATACTCTTTTCCTTCCTTCCCATAAAGTACATTGCTGACTGTGCTCTAAGACTAGCTGTCTTCCTCATTTGACTCTCAGTAGCTGCTACTGGAGTTGTCTCAGGACTTAGAATCCATCTTTTGGTGCATATCTTAGCCACTGGCCATTTTGCACTATTTAGTAGTTTATACGTAAACCCGTGAGTTTGAAAGTACACTGACTCTTTTAGGAAGGGTTAACTGATCTTCCAGCTCACAGGGCTCACTCCTTCTAGCTGGTTTTTGAAGCTATCCAAATGATACCACATGTAAATCTACTCTCAAACATTTCAGCCACAGGATTATATTTGAATTCTATTAAATTTAAATTAAATACCCTTTAAGTCATAAGACAATTTAGATAAGTTGAAATATTCCTTTTGATCAAATTTAGCTTGATTAAAACTCAATGGCATATGCATAAAAATCTAGTTTTTCTAATAATTTTACAGCAATTTTCTTTTTGTTATAAAATTAAAATTAAAAACATTTTAGACGGTAATAGGCAGTACATTTTTAGATTCTCAAAAATGACCAATTACACACATTTTAGAAATGTACACATTTAATAATAGAGGAAATGTAAAAGAAAAAAAAGAATACTTAGGGTGAAGACTTATAAACCTGTCCCTCATTTTTTCCACATATATTTAGTTAATATGGGTGATAAAGTTATCATGGATAACTATTTTAAATTTGTAACTTCATTAACATCATCTTTCATCATTCTCCAAAACATTATTTGCTTCCAGAGACAGATAAGACCAGTTACCACTTATTTGTGTTGTTATAGTCATTCATCACAATGATGTTTTTATTTAAATTGTGTTGACCTGCTTAATTATATCACTTCTAGTGATAAAAATCTACTTTAAATTATGCATGGTGGTGCACATCTGTAATCCCGGCATTCAAGATGCTAAGGCATGAAGTTTGCCGTGAGTCCAAGGCCAGCCTGGACTACAGAGTGAGGCCTTGTCTCAAACAAACAAATGAACAACCAAAAACTTAAAAAAAAAAAGTTAAAGCCAGGTGTGGTGGCGTACGCCTGTAATCCCAGCACTTGGGAGGCTGAGGCAGGAGGATCGTTGTGAGTTCGAGACCAGCCTGGGCTACAAAGCGACCTCAAGGCCAGCCTGAACTGTATAGCGAGACCCTGTCTCAAAGAGACAAAAATAAATAAATAAATATTGCAAATCAACTTTTAAGAAAACATACTGAAGTATTTAGTGTTTTAAACTTTATTTTCTTGTGGCCTGACAAAGTTTTCTTCTAGGATGAGAAGAGATGGATAATATCAGCCTGAGAGTGCAAACCTTGTACGCATGGTAAATTTTAAAACAAACTCAGTGTGATACATCTATATTTGCTATTTTTAATAGAGCTGGTTTTTTTCTTGCTATTCTTTCTTTTCCAGTAAGTGAAACTTTTACAATCCATTGGCGGGACAGAGAGGCAAAGCCAGATCTTTGAAGACCCCTACCATCACCCCTATCATTATTCCTGTTCTCATGACAAGACGGAGTATGCTGTCACCGTCCTCCAGGTAATACCCTTACTACACATGTCATTAGAGGATGTTTGCCATATCTGCTTTAACACCACAGACATTTTAAGTAGGTTATTCCATCACTTTGCCATTTTGATTATGACAACAAAATGACACCATATTGAAATGGATTTTGGAAAGAAAGGCTAACTGTCCAAAGAGGTCCATGCTCACTCTAATTAAAATTGGCTTAGGTGGCGCAACCTTCATAATTCAGAGTATCACTATGAAGGATATGCATGTTGAAAACCTTCTTTGCTCATTAGTGCTATTTCTGTCAGACACTACTACCTGCTCTTTTCTTAATGAATGCTAAGCCATCTCTTTAGAAGGTTCTGCTGCTTCCCTGAACTGAAGGAACTGTCTTATTTCCTCCCAAGTTCGTCAGGAGTAAAATCAGGGAGTCACCTCTTTGACATTTCCCAACCTCTGTACTTATTTATCTCTTTGAGACCCTGCGCTCCAGAGATATCACTGTCTTAATTAAGAAGAAGGATGTGACCATGGTAAATTGACTGATTTCATTGATTAAGGACTAGCTGTACAAGTAACATTGATTTTAACAGTGGGTCTACATAAATGTAATTGTTCGAACATGGGGCTGCATAATTATGGTGATGTACGAGAGTAGTTGGTTTGTCCTTTTCAACCTTCACTAACATTCTTTTGCATGATAATGTACCTTGAGCAATTAGCAGAAATCTTAAATGTTACAAAATGTCTTTTGTGAAGACATAAAGTAATAATTGTATTCTAATTTAATTCAACAACATCAGACAGTTTTCCGTTTTCTCTCTTCTCATTTTTCTTCTTTTTGTGTGTATGACATCATGTTCATGGTAATATGAATGTGATTTTTGACCTTCCAACACCAATTCAGTACATATAAATGTACACTAATATCCATTATTTACTGCAAAATAAATATACTGTATATATGCAGAAAATAATATTTGCTACTGAATCAATTTTTAAAATGAGGTTCTGATATTAGGGTTTAAATCTGACATACACATGAAAAATAGTCAAGGTCATTAAGTTTATAGGAAGCTGATTGTTAAGCACTCTACATAAATTTTTTCCCCATATACAAATCAGAATACAAATAAAACAATATAATAATTGTATTATGCAGTGTAACACATTGAAAAAGTAGATGTTAGACTACAGGTATTCAGGTGCTTTGATGGTTAATAAACTAGAGAAAGAAAGATTATTACCTTTCATAAATGCATTAGAATAAAAATGAGAGGGAGTCACAAATTTACTTAGAAAAAAATCATTGTTACTAAATCAGGAGCATGGGATTTTTGTCATAAACCTGCCACTAATTAGTCCTGTGACCTTTAGGTGCTGTGTACCACACATAATAAAAAGTAGCTTATAAAATAAGGCAAGAACTCATTCTTCATATAGCTCTCTCCATTTATCCACTAGTGGAACAATTAAGAAATTAATTCTATAAAATTCTGGGAAAGATGCTAGTTCTCCAAGTTGAATGTGCTACTGTATTTGTTTGCTTATGTTCTGTTTGGTTTTTACACATTCAGTATTTACAACCTGAACTAGGAGAGAAGGTTAATGACTAAATTGGTCGCAGTATGATCATTCCCATATGCCATTAGCATTCAGAACCTTTCTATATAATCACATGGTGACATTTATATAAATTGAGTTCTGTTCCATTACCTTACATATGGAACATACACTGTGTACGTATATTGCAGACAATGTTTTTGAAATATCATCCAATGTTATTTCCTTATCCATAAGACACTTTCCCTTCTCTGCCTCTCCTTCACTGAACTAAGTTTCTAAGTTTTATTCTCCATGCCCCACTTTGGAAACAAATGGACATACTCCTACCAAATCCCACCCAATAAATCATACCTCATTCTTTTAGAAAGTAGATAATGCCTCACTTTATGGAGCAGCTGAAGAATGTGGGAGATGAAGGTACTTAAAACAAGCTATCTAGCATGAATATTCTCTCTTTCTTTGACTAGGCAAAATGCCCTATAAGAGGTAATAACTCCAGAAAGAAGTGCAGACTGGGGTTCTGTAGTGGCAATGCTAAGGGAAATTTATGTGTGGGGTGGTTCTCTGCTATTTTCAAGATAGCTGCTCCAGAGTAAAAAGTAACAGCACAGAAGCTTATGGACAACCATGGTTCCCATCTTTCACTGGCTCCTATTGGAGCTGGCAGAGAATCTCACTCCTTGTACATAAGAGAAAAAGTCCCCGGATCACCTTGGCTAACCAAGCTGGCCCTGCCTCCGGCTCGTGGTTCAGAAGAACTGTAGAATGTCCTGAGATAAGAAGGAATGTATGGACTAGCCAGGCTTTGTTCTTATCCCTGACAGAACAGTGTCGTGCACCTCTTCAATTTAAAGAGCCAAGTTGCAACTGGGATATAAAAGCCAGGGCAGAGTGCTGTCAGAGTCCCTCAGCGGCAGTAACAAGTGGGCCTGAGCAGAGGAGAGTCCATTCACTCTTAAGTTCTTTCCAGACCCAGCAACCTTTGCAACATTTAAGAACCATAGGTGGAAATAAAAAATAACTGATTTGAAAGGTAGCATACTGAACATGGGGCCAGTCTGGCAACGTCCAAAGACAAATGTGGCCAGCCCTAAAGACAGCCTGGGAGATTAAGGATGTAGAAACTCAAAAAGTGTGCAGCTCCTGTAAAGGCTAGTGCAAGATTAATAAAGGAAGCAAATCTCACTGCACGGTGATTCATCAGAAATAACAGTGGCCTTTTATATATCACCTGCAACTCAGAGGATAGCGGTGCAGTGGTTCCAGGGAGGAGAACAGGCTGGCCCTTTCCTCAGAGGAGTGAATGTCTAGACAACAGCACAGACCCAATGTACAGGGTAGAGAGAGTCACTTCTACTTACCATGATGCCATGGGAAGCCTGAAACATCTAGACCTCTGCTTGGAGACATTTACCTAAAAGAGACTATCCCATCTTGAAGAAAAAGATGAACAGAGAAACAAACTTTAGAGCTCTATTTTGGTCCCTAAACTGGGTCAGATGAGATAAATTGTATAATGAATAAAATTTTAAAAATACCAGATGCTTTAATGTGAGTGCCTACTCAATTTAATTGTGCCCACTAAATATAGTTTATTTTATTGGTAAGAATTGTCTTCTCTATTTGGTCATGGCATTGCCTTTTTAACTGTGTTTATTTCAAATTGGGATGAGTCTGGAAAACTTTCCATTTGAGTGGAGAGAAACATGCTATTTGCAAAGACCTTTTGCAGGTATTATGTTCCAGGTACAATGGTGAGTATGGTAACTGTGGAGTTATGCCCAAGTTTTACTATTATAATTCAATAATTAAAATGTATACAACTTAATCCAGTATTAATAATGAAGTGATATGGGAATTTGCTTGTGTCTTTAGTGTACACAACATGTGTGCACATGTACAGTAAAGAGACAATTCAGTTACAACAAAAAATTCATAGAACACTTTTTTTTATACTTAAGGGACATCTGCTCGCTTTGATTGGCATCAGAAAAAGAGATCACTGCAAAACTTTATCTTGAACTATGAATAGTGTTGCTTGTCAGGCAGAAAAGGAGCACAGCATAGGCAAGAGGATTAAGGCTTGGAATATCCAAGAAAGTTTGGAGACCTAAAGTGATTTGGAGAGATTGGAGCACTGATACAAAATCGCAGTGGTTAGAGATGAATGGGTTGAGTCAGAACAAAATTACTGGTGAGTTGTGCATAATCAGAAGGATTTCTCCTGCTACCCAAGAGAGCAGGAAGTCATTGAAGATTTTGAAGAAGGATGGCATAACCCAAAGTGAATTTTTTAAAAAAAGTCTCCTGCCATCGATGTAGAATTTAATTTAGAGAGAAAGGACCATGAAAAAATTGCAGTTCAGAGGCCTCTGCAAAAAATCCCAAAGAGAAAGAATATGGGAAATAAAGCAGTGACAGGTAAAAGGTCTGGTTAACATCCATATAGTAAAATCTTGAATTGCGAGTAACCTGTTCTGTGAGTGTTCTACAAGGTTAGAAAACATTTATATTAAATTTACATCACGTGACCGCAAATGAGCCAATGGTCCTCCCTTCTTTCTCCCATCTCCGTCTCTCTGCAGGTTTGTGGGTGATGACCTCCCAACAGCAAGAGGCTATGGAGCAGATAGCTATGCAGAGAAGGAGGATAAAAAGATGGAGGAATCCCTCACTTCAAATGAGATGATGAACAAGTGTAAAATGGGGGAGACAGTGCAAAATTTTGTAGAAAACCACCACCTGAACAAGGCTGCAGCAGTGAGAGTGATGAATCTGTTTAATAACAATGCAAAGTCACATTTCCACGAAATCCTCAAAAAGAGGCAACCACAAGTGTCATTGGATAGTCTCTTTGTTAAAGTTGCATGAAAAGAAAAGGATATCCTTGAGCCAATAAATGGTACAGGATGCATTAGTGATAGCGAAAGTTTTTCTACACAATAACCCTCACACCAACCACGAAGGTTTTCAAAGGTAAGTGCAGGTTAATTTATTTTTCTTTACATTTTGCATTTTCTTTATTATTTTGTATTAGGTTACAGTATTGTAATCATTTTTATATGAATATTTTGGGTTGTGGAACAAATCATCTGAGATTCCATTATTTATTATGGGGACATTCACTTTGGTATACCAGTGCTTTGGATTACCAGCAAGTTTCCCGAATGTATTATGCTTGTAAACCACAGTTTTACCATATTTAATAAGCTGATAGAAATTATCATCAAATGAGAATTTAACTTGCTTTTCCCACCAAAACTCTGCAGGGAGGGAGTCAGTTGTTACCACATAAACAAATGCAGACTCAGATTTGGTCCCTGATTCTGAAGATACTCCCTTGATTCTTCTTAGGATCTCCTGAGACTGTGAGTTTATGAATTTTTGATAGTTTTGGCTGTCAGTAGAACAACAGATCATAGCTAATAGGGTCAAAGAAAATCTTTAATTTCTTTATAAGATAAAATGTATGTGAAGTACTGGTTAAGAAGCTTTTCTTTGTTTTCATAATTTTATGGATGATAAAAAGCTTCAACACATATTTCTTCACCTTGAGACACATATAATGCATAAATGCCAAATTTATAAACATGTACTTTAGCTGCTTTGCAGATTAGTAATTTCATAGATCATTACATGTAAATAATTGGTTGAGATTAATCATTTCTTCATAGCTTATGCTTAATAAAACTAGCACGCTAATTCCTTTTGAAGTGGTGTTAGAATATTCTGTTTCTTAAACAGTAATAATCGGCAACATTTGTTAATGGCTTCCTATGTGTCCAGGTGAACACTAAATTCCCAAATGGACTTTCTCTTTTTTTTTTTAGCCTACACAATAATATAGGTGCTACACATAAACATACACTGAGGTTACATAACTCATAAGTGGTAATAAGCACAGTTCAGATTCAAATAATTAGACTCTAAATTCTCCAATGTAGATGAATTAATTTTGCCCTCAGCACCCAGGATATAGTAGCTACTTTACAAATATTTGTACATCTGTAAGTAAATGTCAAACTTATATTCATAGAAAAATTAATTACATAAGTATATACCGTGAAAGCTATGGGTAGATATTAGACAACATAATCAGCGAATTGGCATGAATAGATTTGCTTGTGAAGAGGCAAATTCTGATTCCAAAAAATAAAATGAATATAATGAGGGACGATTGAAGGTGGCAAATCTAGTTTTTAAGAAAGCAATTTTATGGTTTTTTTTTGTTTGTTTGTTTTTTTCCGGTACCGAGAATCGAACTCATGACCTTGCGCTTGCCAGGCAGGCGCTGTGCCACTGAGCTAAATCCCCAGCCCCTAAGAAAACAATTTTAATAATGCAGTTTCAAATAAAACAATGGCTAGAAAGAATGGTGAAAATGTATCTGACACACTTCATGGAAGAAAAATTAGCAGAACTTCATGAATGGTAGGATATTATGAATTAGGAAGAGAAATGAATCAGTTTTTTACACAGCAATATGCAAATGTATCTAAAATTCACAGTTGCTTTCCTTTAGTAATATAATGATGTGGCTCATAATTTTTATGATGTGTAGAATTTGTTGCAATAATTTTGAAATCTACATCTATGGGAAGGAAACATTGACATATGCAGGAGCTACAAAATGGCAAAAGGAGTAAAAATGCTACTACAACAGAAGGCTGAAAATTTAGGTTTGAGACATTTGACAGACATTTGCTGTCCTGCTGCTTCACTTTTATGATCTATTTGATATCGACTTATGTCTGAGTTCTTTTCAAGGCAAGCCAGGAAATATTATTTTGGACTCTACTATGTGTTTTTAAAAATTTAAAAAGTTAACAATAGCTGACAAGTGCTATACTAAAGTCTTCATCTATTGAATCACTTTTTCTTTACTGTGAAATAGAGAATATGTGTCTCTAACCACCAATGTACTCATATGAGCAGAAAACATCAAGCAAACTCAAATTATATGTGAATTTAGAGAGTGAAATTAAACACAGGGTCAGTATCAGAAAAGACAGACTTTGAAAGCAAATCAAAATGGGGGTTAAATTTAGGTAGATCTTTGATTCCCCTGTTACTGTACACCAGGACTTTTCCTATTGCAAGAGATAACAAATCTGGGGAAAGCAGTCTACTTTTATGATGATAGTCTTTTGAGTAATGTTTTAAGGTTTGACTTGTGAGAAAACCAGAAGAAAGAGCCTCAAACAAGGGAATGTTATCTATAAAAAAATCCTTAGTAAAACGAAGTGGAAAGCTGGTAGTGGGAAAGAGTAGGAGATGCTGTGGATAAATAAAATGAGAAATTATTACTGTGAATTGTTGGGAAGCCCATCAGATGCTTGGAAAAACTCTTTGTATAACGCACCTAAAATGGGATTGCTTGTTCTTTTTTTGAAAAATGTCTTCACACAGCTAAGACACATCAATTCAACTTCAAAAGGCTCCAAGAGCAATATAAAGTTTAATGTTAGTGTTCCTTCAAGGAACAGACAGAAACTTTACAGCATGTCAAATAGAAAATGGTGAAACGTCTCTTTAGAGATCTCCACTTTTTTTTATATCCCTCTCCTCATACATCCTGCTGTTACCAACATCCCAGAATGTAGCTAATTCACTGCAGAATACAGAATTTATTATCCTTGCTCTGGTAAAAACACCTCGACCTTCCATGGGGACCTTCTTAATCTTTTTTTTTTTTTTTTTTTTTTTTTTTTTTTTTTTACTTTCTCCATTCTCCAACCCCCTCCTCCTTAAGAATAGACAGCCCTGTAAAATTCTGGTCAATAAACATATCCACTTACTACATTACCTTCTATGAAGAGCAGAAGTATAGCTCAGCTTTTAACTAAGAATGAATGAAATTCTTTTTTATTTTAAAGTGAAAACAATAAAATGATGCAGAATTTCAAAACAAGATATAGGAAATTAACAATGGTTAATTACATTGCATATTGTTATCTTCAAAGTAGTTGCTCAGATTACCAGATATAGGCATGCAAAACTGATCAAACAACATAAGCACTAACTGTTCCTTTCAATGAATAGAAATTAGTACTGTATTTTAGCTATTGGGTGTGTATTTATATATA
>NW_004955413.1:13991972-13999242 GCF_000276665.1 Chinchilla lanigera
CTTTCCCCCATTGCCATTGCTCTTCCTTTTGGGCAGTTTCTTTCCCTTTTGCAATGTCTATTGTACCTTTTGGATCTTATTTACTCTTTGAGTTTCTTACACTAGAGAGATGATAGGATGTTTCCACATGAGAGTCTGATCTATTTTACTTATGAATATAGTCTCTAGTTGCATCCATTTACCTATAAAAGCCCAGAGTTTATCTTTCTTTATAGCTGAGACACAAACATTTTAAGAAATTAAAACAATTCACAAATGCATCCATATGTTTATTGTGATTTTCATGTTTTTTTTTTTAAATGTTTCCTTTCAATAAAAACACATTTCTTCCAATCCTGCTTCTGTTTTGACCTTCTGGGCTGGGCATTTGCCTTTTCTGCTGCCTTTGAGAATTACTTTACCTGCATGAAACAGGCACACCCTTGTAAAATTTGCTGTAAATGACACTGTGGTTTTTCAGAATGTCAATGCTATTTTAGCTCTTTGGTTCAGTTGGCCTCATGGTGCCCTTCACAAAGCAGTGACAACAAATGTGACAAAACAACATCTGGAACAACTCAGCACTCACTAGTACATGTGCCACCCCAGGCTGAAGCAACAGCTACGGAGCACCCAGACTTTTGAGATGGATGTTTTTTCTCACTCTTCTGAATGGGAAAGAAATCAGAAGGTGGAATTTCCACCCAATGAACCGTTCTTGTTTGAAGGTCATGATTGCTTTACTAGAACCCAATCTGTTCAGCATAGATTTCAACATAGGAAATCTTGGTTGTATCAGTTCTAATTGGTGAGTTTTTTAAATATTTGGAAGAGTAAAAGAGTGTTACAATTTTTACACCAGATATTGCACAGCAAATACAATTTTTACACCAGATATCGCACAGTCTTACAGAAGACTTTTCTTATAGAGTTACATTAACATTTAATAAATGTTAAAGAACTGAGGGAAATAGGAAATCACCATTAGAATGTCATGGCAGTAATTGTTGCAGGCAGCACCCACTGTTGAATACTAACATTGGTGAGCACTAGTTGAAAGAGAAACAGGGTTTTTGTAAGACCTCCTAAAGTATCTCCTCCAAAATGTGTATTTACTACTCTGGTGATTTGAAGCTTAATTCTTCCTTTGAATATGGGCTGGACAAAACTGCTACATAAGGACTAAAATATACAAAAAGCAGAAGGGTTACTTTACAGTGCAGAAGCCTGGAAGGCTCAACTTTACCAAGTGATCCTGCTAATTTTAGCAGTAATGATGCATGCATCAGCAGCATTCCAAATCGGATGTGATTTAAAAGAAAATAACATCTTTCTGGTACTCTTCTTCCAAACCTATTATCTTATTCGAATCATGAGAAACCATAAAAGACATCTCAAGTTGAGAGACAGTCTACAAAATGTCTCACCATTACATTTTGAAAAATTAAAGGATATGAAAAACAATTTCCTCCACCAGGATCTTTCAGATTAGAGAAGACTAAGGAGACATAGCAGTTGAATACAATAGGGTATAGTAGATCAGGCCCTAATTGTCCTGAAAATCATGGGCAATCTGAACAATATCAGCATTTCAATTATAATACTACAGCAATGTTAATTTCTGAGATTCTGTATTTTAAGGAATCATAATTATTATGATAATGCAAGCTACTAATCACTAGATGACCCAGGGTGGTAGGTCTATGGAATCTGTTTGGACTACACTTGAAACTTTTCTAAGATCCTGAAAAGATTCCAAACTAAACATATAAAGCAATATTTTCATAAATATATGTGTGAAATTTCTGTCCTCAAAATGTAATTAAAAGCTCCTAAGTCCCTGTCCTTATCTAAAATGTCACATTTATACTTGTAAAATTCCCTCTCTTGTTTTCCTTCATGCACTTTTCCTTTCCTAAGACTATTTTCAACTTCTTTTGCCTGGTTTTCTTCTGTCAGAACCTATTAAAAGTGGCAACACACATAAACACAATATACCTACCAAGTGACTTATCCTAGTGTGGCAAGTTCACCAAGGCTATTCAAACCCTGAGTCTTGAATTAATTTGTCCCCAAGTACTAATTAGTTAGGTTTTTTAGGTTGGGAGCAAGAGCAGGATGACAGTAAGATAAGAATTATGTTCTCCTGTGGCTTTCTATCCCTGACAGCTTCCTGAAGAAATCTGAATCCCTTCAAAATGATAGAAAAAAATGGCAACAAATCTGAAGTCAAAAATCTCTGTCATAATTTTTACTCTCTTCCATTTTGCTCCATAACCTTCAAGTAAATATTTAATCTCTTTAGACTGAGATACTTTAACTACAAAATTGTAATAACTGCACCGAGAACAGTTGCTATAATCATGTCTTTGAACACTTGCCCACTTTTCAACTCTCCCTGAATGCACCCCATCAATCATTGATCACATCCTTTATGGACCACTGTAAAAACTTTGCCTCAACTTACCTACATTCACACTGTTCCTTTTCTTCTCTGCTTCTCTTCCAGAAATCATGCATTCTTTCCAGTCAATAAATTCTGATTCAAACCCTCAGGGCCTTCTGTGGCTTGTGAAATAAATAGAAAACTCTTTAACTGTGCGGAAGATTCTATAGACTCACGATTCTATAGACTCACGATTCTATAGACTCACACCACTCCGTTCTTCTCCAAGCCCCACGTCCCCGAGTCTCACACACCTTCCTGCCATCTTAACTCCAGCCGCAGCATTCTCCTTTCAGGTTTTGGTATTTGTCATGAACACTTTGTCCAACCCCAGAGACCCTCAGCCCTTCTGCCTCTATCTGAAGTGCTTGAGACTCCTCTCATTAACTCTAGTTTTCATGGCTCCTTCCACATTTCAGCCCGAGTCACTGCCTCTGGGAAGATCTTGTAGTTTCAGAGCAAAGGTTTATACTATAGGATAGAACTACTGTTTAATACAAAATTTGGTAGAAATTGTACATATATTTGTGAATACCTGATTAATGTCTATAACTTCTCACAGATGGTGTTACACATCTAAGCTTTCTAAGAATAAGGAGATTTATACATTTTGGCTTAGTACAGTGTACACTGTTGGGCCAGTGAAATAAATCAGACCCACGTGTATAAACATCGTATTGTCTCCCCAGTGCAAGAACCTGAAAGAGTAAATAAAACCCAAAATGTACAATAGATATAGTGAAAGGGAATGAAATTGCTCAAAGGAAGGAACAACTTGGATGAGGGAAAGGAGAAAAAAAATGAAAGGGAAAAAATATATATGAATATAGAAGGATAGTTGGGATACCTGTACTGCTGCATAATGGTTTATTGAAGAGAACAGTTAATGCCTATTTTTTTTTCTTTTTGACCAATTTTGCATGTTTATATCTGGTAATCTGAACAACTAATTTGAAGACGATAACATGCAATATAACAACAACCACTGGTGAATTCCTGCTATCTTGTCCAGTGAAAGTCTGTGTCATTTCTATTTTTTTTGTGTTATTTTTTATTCTCTTTAATGGTTTGATCAATCTTACATTCTTACATCTGGTAATCTGAGCAACTTCATTGAAGATAACAATATGTAATATAACAACAACTATTAATTCCTATCATTTCATTCTAAAACCCTGTATCATTTGTATTGTTTTTGCTTTCTTTTGATTTGTCTATGTTGTTTTATTTTACTATTGTGTTTTTTTATTATTCTCTTTACAATAAAAAAGTAAAAAAGAAGTCAGTTCTTAAAAATATTTGTTTAATATTTTGTCATGATTGGAATATGAAACAAATGTGCATATTATCACTATTTTATTACCTCTATGGTATCTTTGATAGAAATAACCTTGCATTTTTAAATTTAAGGATAACTAAATTTTAGAATGGAAATTTTACTGTTGGGAAGAGGTTATAATGTCCTGGGAAGTTCAGTGGAAAGAATAAACAATAAAAGAGAGTCAATTCTCACTACTCTTTGTAGTTATATTTTACAAAGCCATCCCAAATGCTGAATTAGTGTATATTGAACTATTTCTCCTAGGAGAAATACAGGGTTAGGTTCTTGAGAGCCTCTGGTCACATTTGTAGCAAATAATCAATATATAACATCATTTGATGCATGCTTCTTTTTAAAGAAACTTTATTTCATGTATATTGTTGATTCGCTAACCTTGAATTCATGTGCACAGCATTATAACTCATGCCTCAATAAAGTTTATGTAATACAGGTATTGTTTTCTAAGGTATATCATAGACTCACATTTTTGTACTTAGCAACATTATACAGCAGTTAAGAATTATGCTTGGTCAATATTTTAAAACTTTATTTTAAATTAATATGTATATGTAGTACATAATGCATACACTTATTGTAGGTAGTTGGTACATGTACATGACACATGTTTACTTTTACATCACCCTGTCCTCCCTCCTTTGGCCCTCCCCCAACATCTCCTAGACCTCTTCCCATTTGCAAAATATCTATCTGCTTCTTCCTCCACTGTATTTAAAACAAGACAAAATGAGCAAGTTCTTCCAGTAGTATCTGCTAGAATATTTTTCCTCATGGACTTAATGCTATTTGTCTCTCTTTTATTTTGCTTTTTAACTTACTTTTCCTTTGGACTAGTTATACAAGAGAAACCATATAATATTTAAATTTGTGTATCTGATTTATTTCATTTAACATTGTAGATTCAAAGTGTATCCATTTTCCTACAAGTGACTCTAATCTATACCCCTGTATAGCAGGGTAGTACTCAGTTGTATATAAATGTCCAATTTGTTTATGCATGCCTCATTGATGGACATATAGGCCACTTCCAAGACTTAGCAATTAGGAAATTTTAAGCAATTCAGTCACAAAAAACCTGCACGCAAAAATGTGACATTAAATGGGCTGCAGAAATGACATTTGTTTGCAGTGTGATAACTACAACAAGATGATTGTTAGTTACCTTGCTTGGCTTCAATAAGGAACATGCACATCAGAAACGAGTATTTCTCAGCAGTCTCTACAATTTTCATGAGTGATTACTCTATATGTTGGAGGTACAAATTATAGCAAGTAGATGAATTTAGGAAAATGAAATTGGGGAGAATGAAGACTACGTGTATATCTGTAGCTTCAGGTTGATCTAGGGGCAACCTCTCTTGCGATTCCCTCTAGACATTCAGAGTTGCCAGGTAGGCTGAGAATGTTTAAGAACTTTCATCTATATCAGAGATAATCCACTGCCCTTATTCTTAAAATACATCTGCTTTCTGAAATATGATTATCACTTTTGACTTTCTATCATACCATAGAATCAAATAAAAATTGTTCTTAGAAAGCAGAATAAATTATTGAAGTTATATTATTGCATCTTCATAGAGTGCACAATATTTCCTTAAGTACATTGTATATAGTTCTTTCTATTTTGTATTGTCTTTGGTTGGTTTCCAATGAGTAGATGTTGAAAGTTTGACATCCTCCACTGTGGACATTAGTCATGATTTTCAGCTTCACTGGAGAGATCTAATAGGTTTGTACAGCATAACTGCGAATATGTTCAAGTGGGATATGAGTGTGTGACCTTGGTGATTATATCTGGTTCCTAGTTCTTTCCTCTCAGGCTACTCTATCCAACCTAGTGCTTCCTTCTCAACTACCATGACATGAAGAGATTTGCTCCACAATCCCCTTGAACCATGCTTCTGCCTTGGGGCCAGCTTGTCATGGACTGATCTCCTGAAACCATAAGGCAAATTAAATCTCTCTTTTAAGTTGCTGTTGTCAGGTAGTTTGTCCTAGCATTGAAAACATGATTAACACAACCACATGCACTTGTTGCTGTCGACAGTTGGGTCTTGTTTGGGGTGTACAAAGGTTGGGCACAGTAAAGGTGCACCTATGAGCCACTGTCAGGGTTTGGAAGGAGATGACACAAAAAAGTTTCATTTTAAAGGTGAAGCCCTGAGATACAAAATAAAAAAAAACACATTTTATACTTTTGTATGCAGATATGAGGATTTTGTGTAATATATATCTGTATATAGACACATGATTACTATATAAGTAATGTATGTAATGTGCAACCTAAATTCTAAAGTACTTAATGCCATCTTTTTATACTACATTTTATGACTTAGAATAGTCATTTATAAGACCAGAGACAATCACAAAATTTTTTTACACAGTCAAAATTATGCAAATTGAACTGTTTTCTTAAAAGTCCATTCTGAAAAGAGATTTCTGCATCAGTGGAGCCAAGGGAGTGAAACTATTTAGTAGCAAAAACACAATTATATTAAGAAATGCAATTTTGCATCAGAACTGTAAAAATATAAAAAATGTTCACAAAATATCAATAATCATTATGAGAGTGTATTTTATTTAGGGCATGCTTATCTAATGCTTGATATAACAAAGAATAATGTGTAATGCAGTATATTTGCTATTACAGAGTAATAGTATCTAATCATAAATACTTGGCCAATAGACTTTGATGTATAAAGAATTTGATGTCTGTTTTAGTTACTTTTCTCTCTTTTGTTGCTAAGATAAAATACCCACAGCCCAAACGTAAGGAAGGAAAGGTTTATTTAGCTTACAGTTTGTGGGGGTTTCAGTCTATACTCGGCTGGCTCCAAGGCAAAGTGGCACATGGCAGAGGGCAACCATTCATGGTGGTGGAAAACAGCAAAGGCAAAAAGAGGACAAGGAGAAGAGCTGTGGCAAACTTCCACTTTCTTTCTTTACATTGTATGCAAACTACCCGCCCCAGGGCAGGGGTAGCACTCACACCCATAGTCCCAACATTGGACCATGAATCAATACTAAACTCTAGAAGCCTGCCCCATGACTACATGAGCTTTGGGGGGACTTTCAGACACAAACCATAACAATACCTTACAGTGTGTACCTATTGTATTGCACTGATAACAAAGAAGCTCACAGTGCTTTGTGTTTCCACAGAGAGGAGTGTGAACATTTAAGCATCCCAATGAAGAAGATGTCATGAGTTCATTACTTTTTTACTGTGAGGCCTTATTCTTTCATTTTAATTTTTTTGGTTTCTTTATTTTAAAGAGAACAATAAAACAAAAACAATAAAAGTCATACAGAATTTCAAAATAAGATCATAGCAAATTAATAATGGTTATTATATTGTACATTGTTGTTTTCAAAGTAGTTGTTCAGACTATCAGATATAGGTATGAAAATTGATCAAACAATATAAATAACTGTTCTTTTTAATGAACTAATAGAAATTAGTACTGCAACTGTCTTAGCTATCTTGTGTGTGTGTGTATATACAT